>NC_072866.1:3790000-4105833 GCF_028858705.1 Grus americana
ATCAAGTTTTGATATGGAAAACATAACTTCTGAGTAGTATGTAGTTTATTAGCCTAGTCAGTAGTTTATTAGAATGATAGCTGTATAGACATAATTATTATCTTCTTGTGTAAGGGTATCAGATGGTTTGCAATTCTCAACATCTTTCAATATGTATGGAAATCATACCATAAACGTGCACATCATTTGGTGAGTATGAACTCTGCATTCATCCAGCACTCTAGGAAAAGATGTACACGTGCTCCTACCCATGGAGACAATCCTATCTTACCCTACTTAAGTCAGGCAGATGAAACTGCGTGTATGTCATCCTACATTTCCATGCGCTCTGGGTGTCAAATGGAGGTGCCATGGGAAACAACAAAAGCAGATTAGGATAAGTACACTTCAACAAGCACTGGAATTTAACAGTGTTTAGATGCAAATGGCTATTTATTTTAAACTCTGATTTATGCCTTTATTAATCAGAGTCCAAACTCTTGTTTCTGTTCCACCTGGTTTGCATTATTCCTATAGGATGGAATTAATGAAAAAAGTATCTTGACTTCATTCTCTATAAAGGGAATTTGGAGTTGCATATGCCCATTTTAGGAGTTCATTCAAGCATTTCTATGTTCCAGCAATCTCCATGCTACAAAAGCCCTGTAGGGTTTTAGGCAGTTCTATGTGTCTTTTTGTTCCTGTCTAATGAAGCTATAATAAGGCACCAAATCTCTCAGAATCATTTTTCTAAAATGAAATGCAAACCCAGTGCTGTGTTGTGCTATTGCAGCACTGTCAGCACTGTGTGATAAAGTAGTACAAATACGAATTATAGCAGCAACAGTTTTTTTCTGCACAAAGGTAGGAAATATTAGTTTTCTATGCATGTTTTGATTTAGCATAACTGCTAACTGAACTGAAACAGCTCTGGGGATTATCCTGTATGAATTTCAGGAATGGTATAGTAGCCATTGAACTACTATCAGCTAGCTCTAATGAAGTTAATGGCAGTAGGAAAAGCAGAACTCTTGCTGCATTTGGAAAAATATTGGAAAGTGAAATTAAATTGTTTATTTTTAAAACAGGCCAGAATGGTTAGACTACAAGAATGTCATGACAACACCCTGTGACCAACTGTCATGGGCATTGGTGTCCATGCTTCTGCGGTTTCTGTAGACTGTTAAGACATAAACACGTCTTGAAATAGGGCTCAGAAGTTATGTTTCTAGTTTTTTCAGTAAGCATGTGAAAATTCCACATCAGGATTGCTGCTATGTAATTCAGTACTTCTGTCATAATCAGTGATCTCATCTGAGTGTGTTCATTCCCCTTTCCCACACGTCTTTTTTTGCACAGAGGAGCTGGGCCTGACTTCTCTGAGGTACCTTATGCAATTCAAGGTAATACATCTCTCTTTCCCTCGCCGTTTGAAAAATAAGGCTCTTTCAAAATCATTAGGTAATGATATTGCACTTAAAGAACCACATAGTATTTTAGCAGCAGGACTCCTCTTAGTAGTGGTTTAATAAGTGTGGAAATACAGGATTTAAAGTGACTGTGGTTTATAATATTGCACATAAATGCTACTTCCACTCACCCCCTGAAAATTTTTTCTCATAGAAACTTCTAAATTTCTTTAAATAGTGTGGACTGATAGAAATATTTTAGTGTGTTTGTGTCTTGGGTTTTAAATCTCCTAACTGAATAAATTTGTGAATTATGTACATTTGTTTTTCTTAGCCCAGTGCACATAAATCGTATAGATAAAAATCCATAAATTTTATTGTGCTACAATATGCTATACAACATAAAACCAAAGACCAAAACAAATTAGGCCTCAATATAAATAAATACTTTAGGATTTTTCAGGAAGCTATAAAAGATATATGGGATTGATTTCTTTAGCATTGATAAGAATCTGTAACCTAAGTTTCTTGAGCCAGTATTTAATTTACAATTGCAAGACATACAGATAACTCTGACTACATGGCGAATGAATGAATTTGTGGACTTCTTGAAATTTGGAAACTTTCATTGGTATTTTTCTGTCCTTTCTCTGCCCGTTTCAGCATTCGCCTTTTCTGTTCACCAGGCTTACATAACTTCATATTTGTTTACCTTTATTAACTTTAATTATAAAGTTTATATGTCCCCGTAAAGAGCTTTAGTGTAAAATCAAAACAGATCCTCTAGTAATCATAATTTTGAAATAAATGAAAAACACCTTGTCAGGACCATCTCAAAGCACATGGGTGTAAAGAAGTGAAAGTATGGAAAAAGCAATAACCCAACTTAACCCTCAGGAAACTAGAGGCAAGAAATAGAATTTAGCTGCAGTGGTTTATTGTGGGAAAATCTTTGAAATTTATGGTGTTTGTGGCTGCACTGAAAAATTAAAGAAGGTAGTGAAAATATGTAACTTAGTGATAAAGTTAAAATAAAACAGCTGATGCTATTCCTCTGTAGGACAGTAACCTTCCCCATATGTGGAAACTGGTAATGTATCTTGATGACAACAAATTTGTGATTTACGTTGAATAATAAGACACTGGATGTATTGGCTTGCTGGTAAATGAGGTGCCAGAGTAGTTAGACATGAATCACATGAATGACTGGAATTCCTGGGCACTGTAAGGGTAAAACTTAGCCTGGCAGCATTGTTCTGCTGAACAACCTGAACCAGACTTGTAAGTGCTTAAAAGTACACGAGCTATCTTCTGTTCAATCATGATGAAGAAGGAAGGATTTCTTTAGTAGTAAATGTTAGGTAGGAGGAAGTAAGCTACCACTGATAGCAATTCTTTCAATAGAAGAGAGCATCAGAGAGGTTGTATGTATGGGATCATGATGGAAAGAAAAAGAAAGCCTCTGTAGACTTACTATTTTGTGCTAAGTGCCTAGGTCTGGCTTAAGTTAGGACTCCGAGGAGGAAGTGTTGATAGGTACGTGTATATAACTGGGGGAGTTGGCCGGGAGGCAGCACGGCTCAGGAACTAGCTGAGCGTCGGTTCCCAGTAGCGAGCAGTTGTGCTGTGCATCACTTGTTTATTATTATTATTACTGCTGTTATTCTCTTCCTTTTCTGTCCTGTTAAACAGTCTTTGTCTCAACCCACAATTCTTACCTTTTTCTTTTCTATTCTCTCCCCCATCCTGCTGTGGGGGAGAGTAACCAAACGGCTGCGTGGTTGTTTAGCTGCCTGCCGCGTTAAACCACGACGCATTTCCACAGTCGTTACTGCTTAGTTGCCGTCACAACAGAGAGCAGCATCAAGGTTGCTCAAACTTCTGTCCTTAGTCTGTAGTGCAAGAAATATGAGGTGAAACTGTGCTCTGGTTGAGCCTCTAATATTATGCATACCCAAGAGAGAGGTAGCAATGTATAAGCCATTTAAAGAGTTTAAGGACAACCGAGATTGTGTATCAAGAGAAATTAGTTTTCATCATAATGTAATTATGACGTCCGAAGTCTTAGAAGATACACATGCATACACGCGCACACACGCATACACACAGACACAGGAAAGAAAGGAGGAGGAAGAAAGAAAAAAATACAAAGATAAAAGCAATCTTTGTGAGTTACCTGTTAGATGCAAGCAGGTGGATTCAGTAGCATACTGGAAAGGATAAAGTACGCCAGCTCTGGCTCCAGACTGCAAAATCTTGTGTGGAGTCATGAGGAATCTTTAATATAAAAATAATCTCTTGTTAGCCCTCTCTGGTATCTGTGAAGAATAGACATGAAAGAAAGGTGCTTGTTTTGTAAGACTAAAGGTATATGTGCCATTAATAGAGCGCTTATTTTTCTTTTCCTTTGGACAAGGCTAAGGTTAAGACAAAAATAGGTCCTGCTGAATCTTTTCTGACCATGACATTGTGTATTTTATTCAATTCTTTAGTATGTCTGAGAACTGTGGAAGTCAGCTTGTTCCTTTCAGCTTGTTCTTAATGTTAGCGTTTTCTGTTTTCTATGATTTTACTGGATAGAGGCAACCCCCCCTGAGAACAGCCTTCAGAATGTGGAACTGTAATTATTGGTATGTAATCTAGATTTAGAGGACTTCTATCAAGGGTGTAGAAATAATTCACTTTTTTAGCATGTATTTTTACAAAGCTGTGAACCTTGGTTAATTTTAGAAAGTCTGATGAACTAAAATAGATGTCCTCTGCTCCAAAGTCAGATGACTCAGTGGAACCATAGGCCCTTGAGCTTTTCAGGACTGCATTGCTATGGAGGCTCTGACTTGTCAATTGTTGAAATGAAAAGCAGGTACATTTGGGGCTCCCCCCTCCCGTTGAAACATTTTTCTGCAGTGTGCTTTCAGCTTTTATTGAAAATCTGTGACGATGTTACCCTAATGTTAATAGTTAGTGATTTAGACAATGCAGTCAAGGAATTCTGTTATATATTTCTGAGGACTACTTGCCACCTTTGACCCATGCCTTGTGTAATAAATGTATACCACGCATCTATTCCATCCCCTGACCGAAACTGCTGAGATGTGGTCAGGCCTTCGGTTTGCTCTCGCTCACTGAAGAGGTTTTTTCGCAGGAGTGTGCAAGGAGGAAGCAATAGGAAAACTGGGTTCAGAATAGTATCTTTCAGCTGAAACATCCCCAAATCCAATTGTGCCATATGTGAAACCTCCGTTCCTCCAAGCTGTCAAAAATCTAGCTTTCAATGACTGTGGCCTGATTTTCAAAGCACATAATGGCTATGTGTCCTGCCAGCTAGCATAGGAATTGAATGTTCAGCACATCCCAAAGTCATTCTGGGACTTGTTACTTGTTTACTTGGGTATGTGCCTGAAGAATGGCAGAAGATGAAATAAAGATTTTAAGCCAAACCTATAAGAAGCTGGGGTGAAGATTCTCACCTTTTTCTCTTCTATCATTGTTCTTATTAGGCAGCCTTTCAAACTTAGAAAAAGAACAACAACCCTGAAAGTTCCCACCAGATTTTTTTTTGAGGGAAAAATCATTGCAATTTGGAAGGAAAGAGAAAGGAAAAATTGTTACACGTTTTTTTTCTGTCTCTCTTTAGAGAGCTGAATGTATGCACATTCCACCACACGTACAAAGTCTCTTCCAAGGCTTCGTTCATATTTGAATCTGGCTCTAGTTCTCCCAGCAGATTTGTCATTTGGACCCCACATTTGTAGCACTGGAACAGTCTAAGGCCCTTGGTGAAAGAACACTTTGGAATCAGATTTCTGAAAAATATTAGGATTGAAAAGGTTAATGACAAATACAGCTTTAGAATATAGAATAGAATGTTTCTTACAGAAAATAGAAAGTCTCATCAGATTGGAAATCTTTCAAGGAAACCTCAGCTTATCTATTTTGTTCTGTAGACATGCTTCAGTATTTGTGTTTCCATCACAAGGACAATGGGATTTCAACTGAGCTTGTAAGGACAATATATATTGAGACAGTGAATGAAATCTGCTGTGTAGGGGTAGAGTAAGTCTATGCAGACCAAAATTAAAGGAAGTTTCAGATTACTTTACTGGAATTCTTTAAGGGAAAAGGTAATGTCAGATAGTAAAGCTTCAGAACACAGAATGTGGGTACATCAGTGTAGCAGTTTGGGGGAAAAATGCTAGGGAGGGGCATTCAACCAGAGGTTTAACTGGATTGACTGGCAGATACATGATGCGTTATCCTTTATTCACAATATAGTTGGAAGCTTGTAGAGTCTGGGAGCACAGGTGCTCCTAAATGCTGCATAAAAATGAACGATGTGCATGGAATATATGTATGTATGTCTGAGTGTTTCAGTTTTGCATATTGTGCTTTTAGCATGTGATACAGAACAAACAAAATGATAGCCCCCCAAATTGCAGCTATTTCAAGATAAATATTTCCAGTGATGCTAAATTTTTCAAAGACAGTTTTCATAATATGTAATCACACTTTTTGGCTGCAGACTGGTAAGTTTTCAAGCACAGACAGCTAAATCTAAAGTGTGAAACTTCAGTTCATAAACCAGATTTCATATATTAAAACCAGGACATCACATGCATTGTTCTCTGAAGCACCTGGTACAGATACTAGAAAACAAAACCTAAACTTTATAGAGCAGTAACTCTAAGTTTCTGTTACTGCTAAGTGCATACAGACTTCTCTGGTTCTGAACTGTTTTTGTGTCGTAAATTGTTTCCTGAATGCCGCACTGTGTTCATCCTTTAAGAACACTTTAGTCTATAAAAACTGCAGAAGCATATAAATGGCAACACTCTAGTTGGCTGAGATAGCATAAACCACAGAGAAGAGAGTGGATTTCACTTTTCCCTAATATACAAAATGTACAAGCACCTGTAATTTCTCTTCCACTTGTTGATGTTTGGGTGCACCTGTCTGTTGCTGTGTTTCATGATAGTAGCTATAACTGAAATTGTATTTTGAATTTGCTAATAGCACTCATTGTAATTACTGTGTAATACTTAATTGGAATTCATGTAATTATTATTTTAAACTACTTTACATGTTCTGATTTGAATTTTTAATTTAGAAAACACATAGTCAGATCTTCAATCTGATTCCCTTTGGATCACTGAGGATGGAGCATACATTTTAATGTATCAGGTTATTTGTATGCAACAGAATTCTCCCAATCTAGACACCTGAATATATGCTAATACTTATATGTGCAAAGTTACTGTCAGTCCAGTGTTCTGGACTGTTCTAAAATCTATGTTCAGTCACACAATAAAATACTTTAGATTTGAGGTTCTTTAATAAAATAATATATGTATAAAATACTTTGTCTTGCAAAGTACAACTGCAAGTTACATTTCTATGCCTTTTTATGAGCATGCTGTTAATAAAAATATCTAGTTGTGCATATATACAATTTTAAATTATTTATTCTTTATTTCAGAAAAATAACTATTTTTAATCAAATTTAGAAATCACCATACAAAGTTTAAAAGCAAATTGTATGGATAGGATGCTAGGAAGTGATTAGGCAGATATGGTTTAAGGAGATGTAGATCAACTTTCAACCTCGCTGTGGCTCTAGATGAGCTCGTAACGGCTGATGCTGTATTATGCTTTTTCTGTAAAAGTATGAGAGATGTCATTTGCATCCAAGGCCTGGGGAGGTGTTTCTCTTATGGATGGTTATAGTCTTGGTGTCCTGATACATTGGCATCAGTGAGAGTAAGCATTACTCTGAAGCAGGGCCGAAAGTATCACCAGGATCTTATCTAGTGGCACCAAGCCTGTCCAACGTATAAAATAATTAGGCAGACACTATTTTAACACAATAATTTTGACAGCCTTACTTTGTTTAGTCCATCTCCAAATGTTATAGGAGTGATATAATTATCTGTATTCTGTTCTTGAAAGGCTAAGAATGTCTTATGAAGAAAATCTCAAAAAGATTTTAATTAAACTAAACTAAGAGCTGCAGTATGGAAAGTGCCCTAAAGAATCTTTAATATCAAAATGAGCTCATAGCATCTGCTAAAATAAAAATTCATACAGGCAAGTTAATACTCCTTCAGTAAAGAAAATTAAAACAGAATTGTGCATTTAGTTTCAGAGGTCTTGAATACTTAGCTCTTATCAAGTCCGTTTTTTCTTTCTCTCTCTCAAGTGAGCGTGAACGAGCCAAGTCTCGGTGGAGATATGTCTTTAATGTCTCTCGGAAAACAGCGTGTCCTTATTGCTGAGAAACTCACTGGTGCCCAGCTCTTGATACACAGAAAATAAACTTATTCCTTATAGGAGGCCACTGTTGAATCTGGTACCATGGGAGGTAGTTTCCTTACAGTGGTGTGTGAATTCAGTTTATTAATCTTAATTTAGGAAAAAATACTCTTTACTATGCCCGTCTAGCATGTCAGAGCAGCAAGTAACTGGTTAACATCATCCACTAACTGTGTGTTTCTCCATTAGCAATACTGTGCTGCCATGGAAAGGAAATCATACTGTGAGAAAATATTAAGATGCTACTTGCAGCAGGACAAGTTTGTAGATCTTTTGTTTATAATTTGGAAAACTTGGTGAGTGCCTGCAGATTGCCAGACGCCAAATGATAGATGAGCTCCAGCAGCACTGCACTGCAGTTAATGACCTACCGTTTCAGGGGTTTCAGGTCTGAGGTTGGATTTATGTCATGTTTCTTCTCAACGTCTGTGTAGATGCCTTACAGCTTGTGCTTCACATCCAATTTAAACACCAGTATTAACATTTTCAAACCAAAGCATATGCACAGCATGAACCTTTTTATGTATGTGTACCTCTCGTGCTCATGGCAATGGCTTCTCCTCTGTCCAGCATTCAACTGTATGGTTCCTTGCTCTTTTTCTTCATCTTTATTTTTGCTGCTGCTTCCTGTACATTTGCTCATAAGAATTAAGGTTGGGTTTTTTTTCTCTCCCTAACCTTGATTAATGGCCTATATCTCAATGCCAAAGCTCACCTTTTTCTTAACTGAAAATGATTGATAGAGAAAGAATAACAATGGAACAGTTTATGTGTCCTGACAACCTCAGCTTTTGCTAGGGCTTCTCTCAAGAGATTGGCAGAAGTGTTATTCCTTGCGTAAATTTAGATACTTATGAATCTAGTGAGAAACCAAGTGGGATTTTGAAACTCCTACTATATAGTCTGAGTACCTTTTAAAGATAGCAAGCCCAGAGTGCTCTGTTGGTTTTCTATCACGGAATACTTTGAGGGAGAAATATTCCTTTTTGTGTTGCACGGATGGCATAATTTTGGCAGATGAACTTCAGCATTATCAAATAAAAGTTCACATACTTTTATTTGGTTTAAATGTTAAGAAATAAGATGAAAGACCATGAATATACTTTGTTCAAAACTAGGCATTATTCCTACATCTGCATATACTTTGTGCATGCTATATAATTCTACAGTGTTTTAAGAATATTATTACCGTTCTTGCTTTACTATCTTTTAAACATGCTGCTTTCCCTTAGCATTTTTCCCATCTATTTTTATTATTAAAATGAATGTAGTAATAACTTTTTGGAAAGAATTTCTAGTTTAGTTACACTTTTAAATATAATGAGCTCTTAAGGCCAGATTTTCCAGTGGTATGGCAAGGTGGCTTCACTAAGATCAGGGGACTTGTACCAGATTACACCTACAGAAAATCTGGATGTAAAGCTTAAGACAGTTGTTTATTAAAATTTGTATGTCTAGATTTAGGCAGAGAAGGAAAAAAAAAGTTACTCAAGTAGACTAGATGGCTAAGTGATACTGACTTTCACGGGTTCCTAAGTCATGAATATTTACAACAGTTTTGCTCCTAGATCTGTAGCTGGGAATGTGCTGGGAGAAGTTAATGGCTTTGAAAATAAAAGACCAAAGTACAGTAACATCCTTGAAAAAGCTGACTTCATAAGTCAACATTTAAATAGGAGCATGTCTTCCTGCTAAATAACTTTTTAACTTCTTTCTTATCAAAGTAGTCCTTAATTAAAATAGTTCAAAGGAGTTGGGTCATAAAACTGCATATTTTTTTGTGGTAAAAAGAATTTCTGCACTCAGCAAGACTTCGTCCGTTCTCATAACTTAGCAGTTGAGTCAATAACCACTATGGTGAACCACACATTGAGAATGCCATAAGCAATTGTTTAATCTTTGTAACTCAGGGTTAGTTCAGGACCATAATAGTCTAATTAAAAAGTGTTTCATTGTATCATTGATTTCTTGATATGACAACAAAGTCGTACGTAATTCTGCATTACTTTGAAACCAATAATGGTGATAGCCAAGCTTTCTACATACATAGACACTGAAGGGTAGAGAAGGAGACAAAGGTGTCCATGCATGCAGTTTGGATGGGCAAAAAAGGGAAGGGAAGAATCAAGAAAGATCAGAAAATGGAAAGAAGAATTTAACTCATGGGGAAAAACAAGGTCTAAGGTATTGGTTTAAAATACTTGTTCAATCAGTCAATCTAACTACATTCTGAAGGAAGGTTTGTTGTTGTTTTCTTAAGATAAGGCTTTGCAAAAAATACCGCATTGCTAGCATCAGGCATTGGACTTCAGTGATCTATTCGCTTGTCAAAACATCAACATCACAAATTCATTGCATTGCCTTACGAGTGACCTCCTCTTAGCCCTGCTTTCTGTAGTTTAGAGTTTCATTCATTTGTCATGTTGCAATCCTATTTCTGCTTTAAATTTCCACTTCTGTTGAAGACATAAGTCCAAGTAGTAGTGTAAAAAAGCCCGTAGCCTCATTCATAACTGTCATGACCTTTAATTCAGAAGCCATAGCTCCAGAATAGCTGCAGTTAATAGTCTTTTCAAGAAGTCTATTCAGTCTGTGACTAAAAATTTATATGGTAATGTTGATTGGGAAATTGAAAAGACTCATCTGGAAAGTGAATTGGAAAACAGAATTTCTTCTGTTTTTCTAAGAGAAAAAAGAAATCTGAAATTTTTAGTCTTTTTATTATTATTATTTCAATTCAGCTATCATACTAGCATGCTTCTTGTTCCAATTCTGCTCTGTAGTTTGGTGCTTTATTGTATTTTAACAGTACATGAAAGAAGTTATGTTATGGATTCTGGTGGCTGAGATGATGCTGTCTACTTACTTGTATAGCTCTCAGTAAAGAATAAGATGTAAGAAAACTGAATGATAACAACAGTGTCAAGCTAATCAGGTGAAATATTTTGCTTTTTAAAGATCTGAATTTCTGTAAAATATATTCTCCACATGAAGCTGCTGCTCACTTGAATACTCTTGCTCATCCATCACTTAAAAGTTTCCCTAGAAAAAGAACCAGAACAATTGACAGTCTCTACCCTGCCACATTAATGAAAAATAAGATGGTATAGCCTATGTCCATTTGTACTAAACAGCTGTGAGCAATTTTTAAGGGGAAGCTATAAAAATCTCACTCTGATTGTCTTTGCATTTATGGACTTTGTGTAATCAGGATACTAGCTCAAGCAGAATAGAACTTTCCTGCTTCTTTAGAGTTAAATCTGCCCCTGCCCGATGAGAAACCAAATTAGATATCTTCTGTAGGCTAGAAATAAACTCCAAATATTTCATCTTGGAGAATTTCAGAAAGTTGAGTATATGGAGGACTTAAAAAGAAACCATGTAAAACTAAATTAAGAGCTCAAGTCCCCTTGCCTTCTCAAAATTCCTCTCTTGGTATTTAGAATTCTATTTACACCCAAACCAGCTCCACTGTTGACGGAAAGGCATCTGGCAAAGTCAGTGCCGTCAATGTGATGTGCCAGCAAATCCTTTATATTTTTGTATCTTTTCCCACATATCAGGAATGGCTTTGACATGTTGAAACAAATGCCATCAAACCCGTTTTCACAAATTTCAGTTGCGCTCAAATTCTTAGTATACTTCTTGCCTTTTCTATAATAATACATTAAATTCATCATCACATCCACAGTGTTAGAAGATTATCCAACTTGTATAAACTAATTTGGATGGAGCATCTTCTTGCTCATAGTGAAGTCAGGATCTCTCACTTATGCATCTCTTCACTCCCTCCCCAGTTATTTAAATTCCCTTGCATAGTTGGAGTTCTCGCAGAGAATCAGTAATAATGTCAAATGCTTTACAATTGCCTGTTTTAGAAAGAAAGCTGCCTTCTCATAGTCTTGCTGTATGCTGGGACTTGCTTATTACAGCAAAAAAGTGTAGCTTGGTGTAGCTCATGTAGAGCTGTCTCTCGTATTTCCAGAGAATTGATTTGAGGATTTTAACAGCTCCTTTCTTCCTCCCGGCTCACCTTGTCAGGCTGCTTAACTCCACAGGACTGTGGAGCCTCTTATCATCTTTTAGTCCCAAGGATTCAGACAAAGTTCTGCTTCCAGCTTCGCACCATGCTGCGTAATGTAGCAACCCTTCCAGCTGGCTCCTGCCAGAGATGCCTGAAGTCACCCTTATCCACAGATTCTGCCCTTTTATGGTTTATTACAGAGCTCTAAAAGGAAAAAAAAAAAACAACCTACATTATTTTGTTGCTAAGTCCATCGTGTTCTAAATTGTACTGACTCTTTGGTCAGAGTTCAGTGCAACAAACTGTGTAGGGAATTTTTTTTGACTCAGATGAAGTTTTGGGAAACATAGTATGTATTGTTTGCAATTTTGAAATGTAGCAAGTGCTATAAATTTTTTTTTTTTAGCTGAACCAAACCCATGACGAATAGAGTAGACAGCCTGTTGCATGTAAAAACACCTTGCCTTTCCCTGATGAATCTGAAAATACATTTAGAGGAGTTTCTTGGTTATTATTTTCCCCTATGTTTGATATCCCATTGGTAATCTTGACCAGTTCTTCATTTTCACAAGAAACTGGTAGTCACAAAATGCTGATAGTGTCATTAAACATTATTGCTTTATGTAAAATATAATTCATATGAATAAAAGGCTGAATATCATTAAAATTTTATTTTAATATATATTCAAATGTTTAAGAAATACCTTTTTCCTTTGGGTTGTTCAAGTTGTTTTAAATCACTGTGATAGCTCTGTAAAAATATTTTAGCTTTTTAATGTACAGTAACTTTCAACTGGTTTCAAAAATGAATATACAAATGTACAAGATACTTGAACCGTATCTCTTGCCACAAAATTCAGAAGTGTTGGAATTTGCTATGTTAGTAAGCATTAAAATCTGGGCCATCTTTCTCTTAAGCATCAAGAAAGAAAACTAGTTCCTCAGAAAATATACATTTTGAACCCAGGAAGTTTGTATTTATGTATAAGTATATGTAAAATTCACAGTCTGAAATGTTGTGGGCAGGTGCTGGGGATTAACCCAGGTAGGCAGCTAAGCCTCCACCAGCTGCTCACTCAGTTACCCCCTACCCAGTAGATGGAGGAGAGAATCGGATGGGCAAAAGCAAGACAAACCTGTGGCTTCAGATAAAGACAGTGTAATAGATAAAGCAAGCAAAGCAACACAAGGAATTCATTCACCGCTTCCCACGGGCAGGCAGGTGTTTCACCGTTTCCCAGAAAGCAGGGCTTCGTTG
Organism: Grus americana; assembly: GCF_028858705.1. NCBI lineage: Eukaryota > Metazoa > Chordata > Aves > Gruiformes > Gruidae > Grus > Grus americana. The sequence goes on from NC_072866.1 coordinate 3,802,980, forward strand.
CATGTAGGGGCTATTTGGGAAGACAAACACCATAACTCGGAACGTCCCCCTTCCTCTCTCTTTCCCCCAGCGTTTATTGCTGAGCACGACACCAGATGGTCTGGAATGTGCCTTTGGTCAGTGGGGGTCAGCTGTCCCGGCTCTGCCCCCTCCCAGCTTCTTGTGCACCCCCAGCCCACTGGCTGCTGGGGCAGCCCGAGAACCAGAAACGGCCTTGAGGCTGTGTAAGCGCTGCTTGGCAGGGAATAAAACATGCCTGGGTTATCAGCTGTTGTGCTCACACATCCAAAACACATCAGCACACAGCTACTATGAAGAAAATTAGATCCATACAAGCCAAAATCAGTGTAGCAGGTTTCACTGAATCTCGAAGAACTTTCTACAAACTGCAGGATATTTATTAATCATTTTTGACTATCCATTTTATAAATGAGAATACTTGGACTAATGTTAATATATTTCTCAATTCATACTATGAACCTGGGCTGATGTAGAAAGAATGTATTTCTGTTTGAAGGAATATCCGTGCTAAAAAAACCCCCCAAATCCAAACATTTTAAACATTTTTCTAATCAATGCATTATCGTAGTACTCCTATTGCCTTCACTTTCCCTCTCCATGTGCATAAACATAACTGCTCTCAGATAAGTCTTCTTTACTCTGAGCCCCCCCCAAACCTTGTGATAATAATAGTGACAGTTTGAATTGAAAACTTCACAACTTGAACAATTAACAAGTTGTCTATTGCTTATCTCAGTACTCACATGATGCGTTATTACTTTCACCTGTGACCTGTGTTTTAAAAGCAGCAACCTCACCCATACCATATATCTAAATGAATTGTGCTTGCTACTTTGCTCTTCAACGAAAGAGAGAATACTGTATTATGCATCATTAGTTCTAGCTAATAGGCAAATTGTTTAGATAAGCATTTTGAGATGGTGAACCCCAATATACTTCTCCTGAATACAATTTGAAAGGATATGGCTCAGAAATGGTTCACAAGTTGCATTTTTCAGATTAAAATGCATTTGACCAGCCATGGAAATTTTTTGAATTAATTGTGTGAACAAATCATGTGGACAGTGTTTTCAAAATTAACTAGTGACTTAAGATGCTATATGTTTTTGATGCTTGACTTTACACATTTTAGTTTGGTTTTTTTCAGTGGATGTGCAGTGTTATTTTAAGGTTAAGTATCCTGCCAGTTGTTTGAAAGCAAACAGCAAAGCATGTGTATCACTAGACAGTTTTCAAAAACTTAGAGTCTACCAGTTCATCTCCCTTTCAATCAACTAAGTAAGGTGATTTCTAGTTCTGCCTAAGAAATCACAAATACTGTACTTAACTGTTGATGTCAGAGGCTACTTCAGTACATATGAAGTCAGCAAAGTAATTAATGCTTCATTAGAAATTAATACATTTCCCCAAAGAATTTGCAGGGATTCAACTGTGAACTTCCTGCTGTACTCCATGGGAGCTACATGACTTAATCCCCATGACCTGCACTTTATGAGTGACCTTTTGGGAAAGTAAGCAATTTAAATAGCTGGAGACATATATTGTTCCAAGGTATTGCACGGTGGTGTTACAGCAGTACAGATAAAAAGCATGAAAACTTTGTTGGGAGACTCAAAAGTGGAAACTCAGAATCAAAAACAGCTATGTTGGTTCTGACTGGCTTGGGGGGGTTCGTGTTCCAAATATTGAGAACTTGATGGTATTATGCATGACAAGGCAGAAAGAGGACACAACGAGTTGGATTTCAGCATGGTATTCACATGTATGTCTACTCATTCCTTTTAGCAAATGAGTATATTCTAGAAATATGTCATGAAAGTTTCCAAAAGGCATAAAAATAAAAAAATATTGTGATTGAGGACAAATATTATATTGAGGGAATAAGGTGTCTTTGACTTCCAAATATACACACAGTAATTCATTACAAATGTAGTTCAGGAGACAGAAAGGAACATGCACAGTGTGCTGATAAGGTAAGTCCTTTCTGCAGAAATGCAGTAAAAATCATCTGGTTTAAGGCACATTATCAAATGAGTTCTTCATCCATCTCAGCAAAATATAGAATCTTCATTTATTCAGTCATTTTTTGGTGTGTTTCATCATTCCAGTTCCACATAGAATCTTTTTTTATCCCTACTAAGATTATTTTTGATACAAGGGGTGATGTGCAGGACATTTTTCTGTGCCTTTAAATGCAAGTTCTTGAGTTTTAATCCAAAGAAACAGGTAGTTGTTCTACAGGCTTGCATAGATAGATCTCCTGGAGTCAATTATGTAATATATTTCTAAATTTCTGTCATACTTGCATATAAAAGTATATTTGTTGCTTTTAACCATACCGGCTTATAGTGATATTTACTCAGGTAGCATGTCCGTTGACCTTGTTGATGGCTACATGAGGGACCAAACTATTTAATTCTCAGAAAGCAGATGAAAACTACATGATGCTGAAAATATTTATTTCCTAGAAATAACTGACGCAAGATCATTAGCTTCATTCCAGCACTGTGAGCATACCCTCTTCTCCACACACTACTCTTTTAATCACACCGTTGATCGTTCATCATCTTTTATACCAGATTCAAAAACTTTGTCCTTGCAACAAGGGCTATATGCAGTTTCTAAATTCTGTCCTTTAAAACACAGAAAGTTGTAAGGAAAAGGGAAGCAAGAGTAGAATGAACATTTTTCAGTTTCCGATCAGTACTTGTATGCAACTGTGTTTATGATTTAAATCTTCAGGTGCTTACACAAGCCATGACTCTGCAGGATATATGTTTTTATGTATATCACTTACCTTCTGGGTGCAAACCAGCATTTAGCTAGACTTAAACCTGGTGTTCATTTAGCTGTTGTAACGGTGAACTGTAGACGGGCCGTTACAATTGACTCTATGCAAGTATAACTGTTCTCTCAGAAGAGGAAAGGTACTGTGTTACAAAAAGCCACCACCTTCAGCAATGAGAGTCTTCTTGTTGAGTTTAATGGGCGTTAATCAGGCCTGATGCCAGTGATTGTTTATGAGCGTATTTATATTTAAGCAGTAAACTCCAGAAGCATTCATTAAGCTTAACAGTAAAAGTGGCTGACCTCTCAGTATCAAAAACAGTCACATACAAATAGTAAATTAAATCAAGCATTAATCAAAACTGTAAAATAGCCTGCTTAATCCTTTCAGAAACAACACACCCACAACCTTCCCCCAAACCCTTGTCAAACAAATGTTTTTTGCTGCGTATCTGGAAGGTCATCAAGTCCTGGGCTATTTCAGGAGCAAATTCCAGATGGTCTCTAACATGCTGAATAATGTATGTCTATGTGGGAGTGGGGAGAGGGGGGCTTGAAGGAACTATACCGGTATGAGTAAACCCATGCGTTTTACATTCATATACCACAAGCTAGGTGTTACAATGAAAAAAACTCTTGCCTCCTTTGTTTCAAGTGGCAAAAATAACTTGTTTTGAGAATCTTTACTGACAATATCAATTTTGTATTTCACTCAACAACACCTTAAAACCTTTAACTTTTGTTTAGACTACGTTTGTCTTGATTACGGGAGCACTGGTATTTTAATGGTATGTGGTATTGTTAGCTTGACATTCCATGAGCAGTAATCTTTTATCTTGTAATTCTTACAATGCTATAAAGTGAAAAATCTAACAGTTATATATGCATTTTTGTACAGCAGATTATTATATTGTATGATGCAAGCACATGCTTTTAATACTTTTGCAGGAATTCATTTTAAAGGTACAGGACAGAAAGACAGAAAATGCTTTTTGAGCATAAGATGTAAAACTCCAGCTATCTCTATGCCTCAGAAGACATCACCACCCTGAATGAGTTTGTTCTGAGGCTGCCTGTCTGCCCACATTATGTGTAAAAGGGCAAAACACTGACCAGATATTAAACTAAGAAAAAAAAAAAAAGCAGACAACCTGAGGCAGTTTTTTACTTAGGTCAGAAGTGAAAATGGAATTTATTAACCAATGGTCCTATTCAACATTGGACCTCTTAGCCCTAATGTTACATTCTGACCAATGCTATGATGAAAGATGAAGGACACGGAGTAAATATACTTTCAGTTCCTTCATTTCCGCACGCAGGAAGATACAACTGGCACTGTATTGATATCTGTTATAGAATAAAAAAGAAACAAAACTAAATATGATGATGTTAAAGAACAATAACAATGCTAATTATGTCACAGAATGGCAAGCTCCTTTTCCCATTGCCATCTTTTGAGTTCCCTTGTGGCCACATCTCTAAATCCATGATATTGGTGAAGTTCTGTTCATGTGTCAAGAGACCAAGGATATGGAAGAAATTGCACGTAGATAAATCAATGCATCATTTTTGTCCTAGGGTAATAATATTTCAAAGTACTTTCGTTCTGATGGTTTTCAGAATAACTGTTTGAAGTGAATTGTTGGCCTTGGAGAAATTCCTGGAGGAGAGTGTGACGTACGTGTCACAAAAGAAATCATTGTTATAGGCACAGCTAGTGACAGTGCTTGGTGTCAACAAACAAGTAAATTGACATAAAGCCTACCATTCAATTACTGGCATAAAGAAATCTCCTCTAAAGCGAGATTGAAGGCATGGCCTATGGCACCTCAACTTTGAATAATAGAACAATAGTAAAAAATAGACAATATCAGCGATGCAATAAGAGAAAAATTTAGTTTCTAGTCCTCATCCTGTGCTTGTTCAGTGGACTAATACAAAATTTAAATTTCCTATACAATCTATGTTTGATAATTGAATTTTTATACTATTTTGTATATAACTAAAAATATGTTTTCAGTTTGACACTGTGGCTATATTAACTCAAGATACTTAAGATTTCTGAACTCTCCATTAGAATTGTCTTCTCCAAGTCTGTCACCGTTCATGAGCTCCAAAGTGCATTGATATCGTTTAGCCGATCAATTTATGCAAAAGAATACATAAACCTATTCACAACAGCAAATTGTTTCCTGGAAAGTTTGGATCACTAAAGTCGATAGGCTATTGACAAAATGTTATCCAGAAGACAACAGAAAACCGAAATAAAAATCATTGTCAAACAGCTGCGATCACTCCAGCATACAGTAGCGCTCAGGCTTAACTTTGGCTGGATGGTGTTTTGAGATATACTCTGGGGTGACTGAAGAACATTAGGTGTGAGAACTCTGCAAGAGCTTGTCCTTCAAAGAGAAACCTAATGAAAGAATAAGGAAATTATGAGTTTCCCACTGATAACTAGCTACAGGTATTCTTAGGGGAATGTATATGAGTGAATGAGAACTACAGATATTAATTACATTATGGTCACGATTAAGGGGCATGTGAACTTAAAAGTAGACAGGAGTATGGACAGATATGTCTTTAATGATCATACATGTCCCAAAGTCTCAAAAGGAGTAGAATATGTACAAGGAATTCTAAAGACTTGGAGAATGGGAAAATTAAGTCATTAGGCTCCGTCTTTTACGTGTGACAAATTCTAGTGATTTCCATAGGGTTTTGCCACTTCCTCTGGGGATTATTCCAACTGGCAAATCTAAGCTTCTGCTTTATATATTGATCCATCTGTTCCAAATATTTAGTTGTAAATACACAACATAAGTTATGTCAATAAATAAGTAGCATAACAATGTGCAGTAAGACTATTCTTGAAAGTAACAAGTGTATGTTTTCCTCATGATTCTGCCTTTTTGTTTTGATTTTGAGTTAGTCAAGACACCCCCAGCCTTTTGAATAGCTGAGCTCACTGAGACCTTAACCTGTCCTTGAAAAGTAAAATTCTGTTGAGCCAGTCTGGTTGCTTGCAATGTCAAAGGAGCGTGTAACTCTGTGTTTCCTAGAACATGAAGTTGTGTTCTGCTTCTACATACGCTACTGTTACTTCATCACCTACTACCCTAGGGATTCTGCTAGGCGTATCTGTGATTTGAAAGTTATTACAATTTTTTAAGCACTCCCTTTTTATAACAGAAATTCTGCAGAAGAGGAGGAAGAAGAACAAATGATACTATTATACATGAAAAATTTAATTTAAAAGACAGATACCTAGTAACAAAGAAGCAACTAGATCATTAATTCTACCCATTTTATTGTTTCTGTCCAAAACCAGATCATAATATCCTAGTTAACTAAAAGCAACCCAGAGGAACTTTACAGAAGCATATCTGGCATTCGGGTGATTTTTCTGTAGCTTCCTGCCTGCAGTGAAAGCTCTTCCTCAGGGCTTAAAGTTAGTGCTGTTTTGTTTTGGTTTTTGGGGGTTTTTTGTTTGTTTTGTTTTGTTGGTTTGTTGGGGGTTTTTTATTTGTTTTTTGTTTGGGGTTTTTTTTTTAGGTTAAATGCTTATGTATGACGAATGAAATGATAAATTTAGGAAAAGAATCTGCATTTTATATGTTTCCTGTTTTTCATATGGAGAAATTTCATATTTTTTCTATCCTAAGACTTAATTTCCAGTAAACAAATGTTTTATTCTTCTGAGTCAAGTATATAAACAGGCACCTTAAATCTTAATGTCCAAGTCCTCTATGCATTTCTACTTGTTTGGAATATTTATGTATTTTCCTGTACATATGACCTTATCTGTGACCTATGAGGGACTAAAAGAAATGGGACTATTTCACACGTACAATATACTAAAGTTTAACAGTCACTTTTAACAAAAAGAAGAAAAGTTTAGGAAGTTGTTAGAAAATTTTTCAAGGTGAATCACGGGAGTTAAAACCTACCTAACGTAATAGGCGATCTGGCCTTGTTTGAACTCTTTTGGAGTTTGGCAACATCAAACTTCATAGACTTTAATATTTATTTTTCACTTGAAAATCTTTAAAAGATATACTGCATTTGATTTATTTCAAATTTCCTAACATAGCTCAACTTGGGGTGGAGAGTGTAGTTCCAGTACATTTAAAATGTAATAAACAGTTGAACAAGAAATCTTTTTTTCAAATAAAAACAAGCTCAAAGATCCATTTTAAGTCAGCATCCACTCACAAGACTACTCCCTGACACTGCACAAGAGAATTGTGATGGATTAACTGAGTGCATAACAGATATTGTTTGAGTGCATTAGCCCTGATTTCCTGTTCAAAGTGATTGATTGAGCCTCAGTCAAGACAGTGTCCACAGCAAATATTAAGCAAACTTACCCAGACACAATCAATCACTCTTATCAAAGGATCACCGCATTTGGAGCAAAAAAATGCAAAAGCACTACTTGCTTTGTACTGTTTTCATCCAGTTTAAATTATTTTTCTTAAAAGCACAAAAGAACAGATTGCCTTTGGAAAACTATTGCTCGCTTCAGTGTATTTCTTCAGGCTGGTCAGCTGTAATGTATAGAGGAATAATTTGCTTATATTACGTGCTTTTTAAAAAAAATATGATGTTTCAAAAAAGATGTGGTGAAGGTATCATAAGCTAATTTGAATATTTAGAGAATAACCTGACAGTACGAAAGGTCATTTGTCTATAAAAACTGACCTTGGTGGTTTCAGCTATCATTGATTACCACTAGTAACAATACTTTTTCTGTGAGGACTGAATTTCTAAAGAATTCTGTTACAGTCTGCTGTTATTTTACTTAGTTTATTTAGCAATTATTTAAGCCCCTATAAATATTACTTAGACATAGTCAAAATGTCTTATATATAGCAGGCAAATGTGCTTTTATCATTTCAAGGGTAGGGAAGATTCCATTTTTCTTTATAAGTGACGTGACTGAGCTTTGTGGTGCAGCAGGCTGTGTTAAACAAGACGTTGTTAGTGGCTTCCTGTTCAGATGGGTCTCTGTCTGCAAACCCTAACAACCGAGACAGCACAAGGTTTTTTGAGCTCGCTCTTGGATGGTGGGGTTTAGACTCTCAACACACTTAGTATTATCTTAATCACCAGAAGAAAAAAAAAATTTTTTTTTTTTTTTAACGTAGATAGGAATGAAAGGACCTGCCAAACTGGTCTAAAATAGAGGACAAAAAATGGTCCTACAGTATAGGAAAGAAGTGAAGTAGCAAAATTCCATCACTAAAGGTTCTTTTTTTCTTAAAAGCTAAGAAATTACTTATAAAAAATAGTGGAAGAATGGAAGATCAGGATTAAGGAAGTTAGTAGTCAACTACAGGAGAAACTGTAGAGTTAGAATTACTCTGTGGCCCAGGATTTCCCTGCCATGCAGAAATATAAGCTTATGAACTTTCTCCACTGGCTTGGGAGCTATAAAATAGCGGTCAGACATGTTTCCCTGAAGGAATTCTCCCCATGAATCACTGCATCATCTTTATGGCTACTACTTACCATCAGTCTGCTAGAAAGCAGTTGAATTGGGTTTTCTCAGTTTAGCATCGGTACCAGCATATCCTTTTTTAGGACCACTGTTGGTAGGTCAAGACACCACTACCAACCATGGTTCAGCTTTTTTTTTTTTTTTTTTAAGATAAACTGTAAAAATAAAAACCAAACTCTGCTTTCCTAGTAGAGGGATTCTTCCACTCCTGTTCATATTCCAACTGGAAAGAAGAATATACACCACCACTATGACTCAACATTTAATCCATGCACATTTACACAGTTTTCAGGTGCCCTCCATCTGAGTAACTCACTAGGGTGACTGTCTGGAGCCTAACATTCCTCTAGTAATTCTGGTTACATGGATTTTTGTAGCATAAGCAGAGTAAAACAACTTCTTATGGTTTGGTCAAGAACACAAATGCTTGTCCTGTTTAAATCCAAGAGAGCATCTGCAACAGACTTTAATTGCTTCAGAGCATGCAGTGGGAATGTCTTCAAATGAATTTAAATTGCAACCTTGGTCAACTAAAATGCTTTTAATTGTTCATTGGCAGCCATTCAACCCAATTTTTACACTCTGATTGTAGTGCATAGCTGCTTTGGTGTGTGCATGCTAATAATACATAGATATATCCATCCAAAACCCCATTATCTAAATGTATGTGACACCATGTATCAGAGTTAAAAAAAATGCAATCAGAGAAAATATATTTATATTATACATGATAAGATCCACCTCGTAAGCAAATAGTTTCCTTTTCCTCTGTTTTCATTTTCTTCCTTCACTTATAAAATGAAAGAGAAATGAGGGAGGTGGAACAAACTGCAGTGCTCCCCTCCTGCCTCCCTCTTCCATCTCCCCCCACAGACTTGCCTCCAGCTTTCTCCAGATCAGTGTTCAAAGGAGGACGTATGATGTCTCCGTCCCCGTTCCTCTCTCAGAGAAGCTCTTTCCCTTTTTGTTAGTGGTAGGAGAGTCAATATAGGAGGAAACAGAAGCAGTAGAAAGTGTCTGTACACACATGGAATATTTCACTGGCCATTTCCAGACCTTTTTGCTTTCTATCATGTAAGTCACAGGTAGTCAAGCTTGAAGAGTTTATAGCAAAAGTGTATTTTTTTGACATATTGTCCAATTTTGACTCATTGTAACTATACAGTCCTTTACATCTAGGCCACTTCACTTTTTTTGCACTAGCTTTTTTTACAATAAATCTGATGAAGGTCTTTTGGTGCGTGAAGTATGACTGAGCAATGTTTGGTTTTTCTTATGCCTTACTGTTTGAAAAATTCAAGCTAGCAGTGGAAGTTGCCTTTTTGCACTACTGATTCAGTTACAGCAACATGTAGTAGATGATTTATGTGATAAAGAGATTTCTTATTAACCTCATTGAGGTCTTTTAAGTTTCCCAGTAGTTTTTTTTCTCCATTATGTGCTATCCATACATGTTGGGCTTGCATAGCAAGGTTTTGATAGTGGGGGGGGCTGTAGGGGTGGCTTCTGTGGGAATTGATCAGGGGCTGCCCCCGTGTCAAGCAGAGCCAGTTTCAGATGGCTTTAAAATCAACCTGTTGCTACCCAAAGCTGAGCCCATCAGCGATGCTGGTCGCACCTCTGCGATAACATTTAAGAAAGGGTACAAATTGCAACATGAACTGTTTACTGTAGTGATTTGTCTGTGTATATTGTATAACCTGTAAACTGAGATTGTGCACATTATAGTGCATACACAGGTTATCAGTAATTGTATCTTCTATGCCATAGCCTCTTAAAAATAGACAAACACTGAATCATACCCACAACAAAAAAGAACAGACTTTGGAGTAACCATAACAAAATCCATGGGAGTGCACGTACCTGTGCCGGCTGCATTTGGGGCTCTGCAGAATGTCCCAGCTTGCTTAAGTGGTTGTTGTTGCACTGTGTGTAGTAATCTTGGATCAAGCCATTCCGTAGCAAGTCACTTATGTTGTACAAGTTTCCTAAATATTCAAAGAGGGTTTCCTAAAGCATTTTTAATTAAGATATTTTAGAAATACAAAGAAATATGTTCAACTAATTTTCTTTACTTAATAGACTAAACCAAGGTAAACCATTGGAGGCTGTATAGTCTTTCAAGGAAATGTCCTCATCAGCTAGAGATTAAATTAGGTCATCTTGATGACCTGGTTTGGTGAACCAAATTGGTTTGATATTTGACAGTACCTCCCCTGGAGTTTTGGGTTAAAAATAGTGAAATAGTGAAAGACATTCTCCAAAAGGATTTTGCATCTCAGCGGATGTTTTTCCTTTGAACAAAATGTTTCATTTTATAATTGAAATACAGTATGCCTTTGAACTTTCAACAGCTAAAGCTATTAAGTAAGAGTATCACATTTCATTTATTATATTACGTTTTAAGTTCAGTCCATGCATTTTTAATTCTGTTTATGTCTTGAGAGCTTGCCTCTAGTGGAATAAAACCAATCAAGAATCTAGAACAAGAATTAAAATTTAGGTCCTAGTTCACCATTGCCCTGTGGTTCCTTTGTGTTTGCTTGAATAAGTACAAAGGACAAATAAAGTAAACGTAAGGACTCTCTAGAGAAAACTCTTATTGTACAGGGTCAGATAATGCTCAAATTCTGCCAGGCCCACCTAAGAGTCCCTTAGCAGAAGAAAGCTGTGCTCCGTGGTGACTAAAGATAGAAGGAAGGTATATTAGCTCTATGCCAGGGCGAGGTAGGAGAAAGAATGGCCAAAATAAATGGTTTCACAGAGAATCTGCATTCACAATATTTAAAAAAACAAACAAACAAGGTGAGTGAATTGATGGTGAAGGTCAGGTGTGTGCAAGTTAGCCTGCATTTGAGCTGGTAGTGGTGACTTTTCTAGCTTTCAGAAGCTTGTGAATTAAAAAAAAAAAAAAAAGTCATAGATAGGAGGAGGTGAGGTGTCAGGGTACTGTGGGAAAAATCTTAGGCATCTGTCTCTTAAGAAGTCATCTTGCAAGCAGAAACATGGTGTGGTGGGCGGACCCCAGCCAGCAGCTAAAGCCCAATCTGGCCGCTGGCTCGCTCACCCCCCCAGTAGGATGGGGGAGAGAATTGGAAGAGCAAAAGTGAGGAAAACTCAGGACTTGAGACAAAGAGAGTTTAATAAGTGAAGTGTCACACACAAGCAAAGCAAAATAAGGAATTTATTCACTGCAGGTGTTTCACCATTTTCCAAAAAGCCATGGCTTCACCACCTATAAAGCTTACTTGGACGAATACCACCATAACTGGGAACGTCCCCCTTCCTCTCTCTTTCCCCCAGCGTTTATTGCTGAGCACGACACCAGATGGTCTGGAATGTGCCTTTGGTCAGTGGGGGTCAGCTGTCCCGGCTCTGCCCCCTCCCAGCTTCTTGTGCACCCCCAGCCCACTGGGTGCTGGGGCAGCCCGAGAACCAGAAACGGCCTTGAGGCTGTGTAAGCGCTGCTCGGCAGGGAATAAAACATGCCTGGGTTATCAGCTGTTGTGCTCACACATCCAAAACACAGCACCATAGGGGCGGCTATGAACAAAATTAACACAACCACCCCACCGCAGGGCACAGCCAGGCTGGTGATGCCTCTGAGAAAGGGCAAAACCCTGCCCAGGCAGCGAGGAGTGAGGAAAAAAGTGGGAGAACCAGCCCTGTGAGCACCCAGGTGAGGGCAGGAGGAGGGGCAGGAGGTGCTGCAGCACTTGACTCCCCAAGTCAAGTCTGCTGTACCCATGACAGTAACTGGTAAACAGTCTCTCTGTCTTAATCCTGACCCATGAGCTTTTCCATCTTATTTTCTTCCATGTCCTGGTGAAGAGGAGGAGGGAGAGAGCGGCTGGGTGGACATCAGGCAGCCAGACAGGGTCAACTTACCACATTTAGGAAGAGAAGATGTCTTCCTCTTGTGTATCACATGGATACATGTGTGTTTTCCTTATTCTGTCACTCCTGACCTTGCTACGTAATTTTTATTTTTGCTTCTTTTAAATCAGAAAAAAAAAGTGATCTTAAGGTACAATCAGAGCTCAGCTTTGTTTAGCAGAACATTTTTCAGCTAAAACTTTGCAAGCTTTTTTATATTCAGTTATTTTCTTTTTTATTAATGGGCTCATAATTCTGTCAAAACAAAGACTGAAAAAATGACATGTGTGATTTAATATTCACCTTTTTAAAGGACATAGATTTTCTGAGTACAGGAGGAGGATTCAGAGCTGAATGTTAAAACTCACAAATTTTGCAAGGCCTACTGTATTTTTCAACCCTAAGGACTGTTCTACATCCCTGGAATTAGAGTAAGGCTAGATCTTTGAGAATCTGTGTCTATCTTTTGCATTTATGAAGGAGACATTTTTCCCATTCCCAGGTTGGTCTGGTGTCGTGGTTTGACGTGGCAGGCAGCTAAAACAACGTCGCACACCCCCCCAGTGGGATGGGGGAGAGAACCAGTGAAAAAAGGTAAAACACGTGGGTTGAGATAAAGACACTTTAATATGACAGAAAAGGAAGATAATAATAACATCATCAGCAACAACGATGATAATATACAATATACAGTGATGCGCAGCACAGTTGCTGACCCCCCGCTGACTGATGCCCAGCTAGTTCCCGAGCCGTGATCCACCCCCCCCGGGCAGCTTCCCCAAGGTATATACCCTGAGCATGGCGTTCTGTAGTATGGAATATCCCTTTGGCCAGTTGGGGCCGGCTGTCCTGGCCGTGTCCCCTCCCAGCTTCTTGTGCAGCCCCAGCCTCCTCGCTGGGGTGATGTGAGAAGCTGAAGAGTCCTTGACTTGGTGTGATCATTGCCTCACAACAACCAGAACATCAGTGTGTCATCAACAGTGTTCTCATCCTCAATCCAAAGCACAGTACTATACCCGCTGCTAGGAAAAAAAAATTAACTTGGTTCCAGCTGAAACCTGGACATCTGGCCAATTTGAAGTTTTTTGGTTTTTTTTTTTTCTTCTAGAAGGGATTAATTTTTTTCTTTTCTTGTCAGGGAGTCCTGCTAGGTAGGCTTGATTTTGAAGTTAATTTTTGTCATTTAATGACAGGAGGACAGTACATATGATCGCAATATGGAAGAGGCGGCAAGGCTGTGTCTCAGGAACAGTGCTCTGAGGAGAATCTAAACCATAATGCTATTTAGCATCAGGCTATGTACTATATTTCAATGAATATCTATCTTAGAAATACAGTGAATATTTTTCTTGTCTATTTTTGCTTTCACTTGTCTTTAAGTCATCTTTTTATCGTTGACTGGGGAAAGTACAGGAGGTGATGAAATGTTTTAAACTTTTCCATAAAGATTTTGATATGCTGTTTTTATTTCTTCCATCTTCCCAGGCATCCTTCTGCAGTCTTGAGGCTTTATTCTTTTTACTTGGTTGTTTTTTTCCTTCCTACTGGTCCTCTGTGAGCGGAGTGATGGGAAGGTTTCTTTAGCTGTTTGTACTCACGTGTCACGCACTTCTCGGGACTTAGTTATTCCAGTCTCTCTCCCTTCCTTGGTTCTTGATGTTCTGACATTCAGATGAGTCACCAAATGCATTTTTTTTTTGGTTGTTAGATTGATTTCATATGTGAAATTCATTTCAAATGCCTGTTCTGAATATACTCATCTACCTTCAATTTGCCTGGCATACTGAACAGAATCCGATTAGATGTGTTTATAAAGTGACTTATCTCCAGGCCTGCAATTCAGCTGAAAGTGTGAGATGACTGGGGAATTTGTAGCTTGCAAGCTTCAATTGCTGGAACATACTGAGTCATCAACTATATCTTCCTTTGTAGATGCAAAGCAAGTTTCACCTTAGGTATTTAATTACAGCATGCAGCATAGTTGGGTGGTGTGTGGGTGTCAATGTCAGCTGAGTCTACAGAGTAATATCTAAACAGCCTTGGTTTATCAAACAGACTAGATGTGGGTTCAGAACCCGAAGGTATAATTTGTATTTGAAACTGGTGTGATAAGGTGTGAAATTCCCTGCATGAAATGCAAAATATTTGCCACACGTTTCTATTTCAAGTTTTGTTCCTAAATCTGATATTTGTCTAGAAGCGGCTTCCTTCAAACTGGTTGTAAAAACCTGTTTTCTTTATATAGAGTTATATTAGTATATACTCTTGACTGTGTTTAATTATGAGACATTATTCTAACTGCTGTTTTAGGCTTCTTTCCAGTATTACTTTGAAAACCAGTTGTGATTGTATGCTGAATTAGAATAATCAGCATGTTTACAAGCATTTATATTATTCTTTGGTAATAGAAAATAAATAAAAATAATTTAGTACTATAAAAGTGGTACGTATTATGGCAATGGCCATGACCAAGTATCTGATAGGAGCAGATGAATACTATACTGATTTTCTTTACCATCAGAATGGGAATGTAGTTCTACTGATACATTTACATTTCTATGGTATGATATACTATTTCTAGATGAAAACAGTCAGCAAAACATTTATTTCAGTTTTAATCAGCAAAGTCGCATATAATTGTAAAACTGTATACACAGAGAAGGTAATCTTCCAAAACCAGTGATAATCCCAAAATTGTGTGTGTACCATAAGAAGATTCTTTAATTCATTTCTGTAAAGGCAAATTAGAGTAACATAGATGCTATTTTTTTCTATTTATTTATTTATTTATCGTGTAGTATAATTATATCTAAAGATTCTAAGACTCTGCTTTACTGCTGCCATATGGGGCTGTTACTAGCAAGTCAGTATAGAACATGCAGTCTATTTACTGTTATCTTTTATGGAATTTGTGCTGGTGCTGACTTTGAGGAATGTATCATTAAAGCACCTTATCCTTAAAACATACTGTTAAAGCAAGATTTCTGATGATTTACTACTGTGATACATCATCAGCACCAGGCTCCTTGCTGCTACATTCCTCAGAGCATTATATTGCAAAAGAAAAATAAAAAAAGGAAGAATACTGCAAAAATATGGTGTTAACTTTGTAAAGATAACATACTGGATATGTTGTGGTACCTCTTTTGTTGCCTCAGGTTCTCTCTCTCTCCTCTATATAGTGCCAGTATATTGACAGCAAATTTGTATGATTATGATGAAAGAATTATGGCATCAATTAACTTCCCTGCTGTAGGATAAACTCTTACTGATATTTGTAAATATTTACTTGCTCTTGCAAATATTCAAATGTGAATATGACTCCAACAAAAAGCCAGTGTGAAAACACAGCCCAAATTTGACAAAGTTCAGGCATAGGTTTTATAGCCAAGGCCTTTCTTTAATCAGAACTTGAAACCCATCACAGGAAAGGAGCCATAAAATCAATTCTAAGTAATCTTGGAAATGAGATAATAGTCCATTAATCTCATTGATACAAGCATGAAATTTTCTGCTGTACTTCATGCCTATACATTTGTAAGAAATTTATCAGTGGAAATAGGACAGAAGCCATAGGATTACTGCAGGGGTGACTTCCTCACACTTCCACTGTAGGCTTTTTTTTGATTTATTTTTTTAATATATTTTTTTTCTCAGTGAAAATATGAAAGTCATTTGTGGAACGGTGCCAACCACAACTTGTTACTGGTTCCATATTAAACGAGAATTAGTGGCAAGCTTATAATGTATGACTCATAAATCAGTGTCGAAAGTTTAAGTGGCAAGTATTAGAGAAAGCAGTGCTGTGATCTGAGTGGTACAGTTCAAGGAGTGGCCTGTTACTGATCAAACTACTTGGGAACTACTACGAATATATGGTGTTATTTACATATGGTTGTGCCCTGGCTTTGCTCTACTTTTATCCCGGTATATAGAAACCACTAGATAATACTCAGAAATTGTTTCTTAAAAAAGAAAGAAGTCTTCCTTTGAGAAGTTCCATGTTTTAGCATCCAGCTGAAGCAGAAGGCTCCTTCTCTCACTTAGTCTCTCGGTATCAGACTCTTGCTCTCCAAACAACCCACTTTGCCTGGGCTGGCTACCTGGGCAAACCAAAGCATCTATAAATAACAGGAATTTTGTTATCTATCATTTCTGGGAACTATCAAAGAGAGTGCAGGCTCTTAGAGAAAATAATTTTATTTTTCTCTTTCCCGAGGGCTTCCCACCCCTTGCAGAACTTTTCTATATGTAGCAAAGTGCAGTTGCCTTTACAGAGATGGAATCTACATGGCCTTAACAACTGGCTTTTTTCCACTCTCCTGAGATGGGCAAGGATATCTCTTTGCTCCTCATTTTCCTGTGAGTGGTCCTGTTCTGTTTTAATTTCAGCTATACTTTCCCACATGAAAAACAGCATCATGGGATCATGGCAAGGTAAGAAGAATAGCTTCAACGTTGTAAAGATTCTTTCCATGTAACACAATCTAGCAGTCTTGATTCACTGAAATAGATGGCAAAAGTTCTGTGTCAGTCGTGCAAGACAAGTAATTTTGTGAGTGGTGCAAGCTTCATTTTAGTGAGCTAAGCAGCAGCAGGAGATAATGAGAACTGAGCACCAGAAGGATATTTGCTAGTGTGGCTCTCATTTTTTATGAACAACTTCTATTTTCCTCAAATGTATTCATTACTTAAAAATCTGATCTGAATAATTCTGTTTAATCATGCTTGCTATCTACACTGTATACTAGAAAATCACGGTCTTTAATAGCTGGAAATCTTAGAATTGTAGTTAGTTTTGTTTATATTCAAAGGTAATAGGTTATCCGAAACTTCTTATAATTGGCTTTTGTTTTGTTTTGAGGGGTATGTTATAGTAGTATGAACTAGCTTAGTTTGAAAGGTTGAATGAAAATTCCAAATTTCAGAGCCCATCAAAAGCATTGTCTTCTTGTTGGAAAATGTTAACGGTGCAAAACCAGGGAATTCTGTGTGGCTTGTAATGGCAAGCTCTCCTGTGGTAGTGATTATTTCTGGTCATTTTTTTGACAATAAAGTGAAAGACACGCTGCCTTCCAGTTGAAGAATTAAGTGTAGGTACTACAATGATTGTTGCTTCATAATCACTCAAGACAGCTAATGATATAAATAGTACTTCACAATTTTCTCATGGAATTCTACTATGGTGATTATTTGATTTTCATTCTAGACTAAATGTTGTAATCTATGATACTTATTTTTTCTACAGCAAGATCTATTTGTGATACATACCATATTTTAAATGATGAAACAACTTGTAAACTTTACTCAAGACTTTTCCTCCTGAAGAAATTAGAACGTGCAATTTACTGATGTTGAGATTGTGCCATATCACATGTATTGCAAACATAAAGATGTGTAGCTAAACTACCATGGAACTGTTAGGGGAGGAATACAGTGATACAATTTCTCCATAACATAAAAAACTTCCTGGATATATCCTTTCTTAAAATCTCTGGAAGTACCTAATAGGACAGATATTAACTGAAACAAAAATGTATTTTTGGGTTATTTCAGCATAGTGTGGAAGGCACTACCTACTCGTATATTTTCTTTCATTACGTTTTCTACTGACATTCCAATAAGTTGTTTTTTAAAGCACATACTAATGAAACAGGACCTAATTGCCTTCTCTCAGTACAAATAAACTATGAGCTGGATCCATAAAGCACATTGTTTTCCAAATTTATGCATGCTAATATTTTTCTGTTTTGTTACTGTAGTGTCGTCAAAATAGGGTGTGATCACAATGTCTTCATCCTTCTCGGTGTAAAACACTTTTTTGGATAGTATGCTATAAAAACCAGGCAGGTGCTTTGGTTTTATTGTAAATATTACATAACCAAGAGTGCAATAAATGGGAAACTATAATTTTAAGTATTGTTTGAATGATTCTTCTCTCAAAAAGAGAAGATAATTCTAAATTTAAACGTAGACTGTACCCAGTTTCTACAGTCTGCTGTGCCCGCATGTATCAATTTGAGAGTTTTGTGTAAAAGGCTTATGGACTGTCATATAAAAGAAAAGTTGTGTTTATGTAGCTAGTAATTTCAAAATTGGAAGCAATTTTTATTTTATCTGCTTTACGTGATTCTCACCTGACTGATTATTAAAAGCAGCACAAAGCTCTAGATGGACTCAGTAGTGTCTGTTTATTCCTACAGCTTTTTCAAAATCGCATGTTACTCTGCTGTAAGAAGACATTCTAGTGAATCACCTGGAATTCCATATAATGCAGAAGTGTGCACTATCAGACTTATAACTGTAAAACACTGCTCATTGTCATGGTTAATTTTTCTCCAAACACTTGCCACAGCTTCACGTAATTTTTCCTTAACTAAAACTGTAGCAGCTGCATGTATATGTGATACTGTCACCCAGGCCACTAAAAAATACATGTGTCTGTAGTCACTGGGTAGATTATGAGCCTACCTTTGGATCAGAAGCATTTGCATCCGAGGCAAATATTCCATGATGCTGCATAATTTCAGGCTTAATTAGTTTTCCAAACCTTTCTCTTTTTGGCAGGGAGGAGTGAGGGGGTAAGCAGTGTGTACTGAAGCTGTCTTAGTTTGCGGTGAAAACCCAACTGAGGTGACTCTTTTGTCATTGATTATTGGGGAGGTTTTCTCCGGCTGGATGCCTTCTGCCTGGTCACCATAAATTAGTTTTGTGTCACTGCCTCTAACAACCAAAACACACTGATAGTCTTTAAATGATGGTTTATATGACCTGAGACAAGATCTAGCCTTATTTTTCTGCTCTATTACTTTCAAAGAATAGTCTTTCTATTATTAATGTGCTGTAGTAAAAGAATTTTAAATTCCTTTAAAATTTATAGTTGTTTTGTTTGTTGCATCTCATGAATGCAAACCTTACTGGACTTGTAAGCTAATAACAAGCAGATGTATATATATGGTTTTTAATGATGTGATAATGTGATCTTTTTTTATTATTTTAGAATGGTTTACAATTTGATGTTTTTCTGGAACTCTTCTGGCTTGATTTCTCTACAGCTGTATAAATAAGATAGGAATTCTCTGACAGTATGATGAAGTTATAAAAATATAAACTGGCTATGAGGGCACAGTCATGGCTGTAAGCAGCTAGGTCTACCCTAGCAGGTACAATAGGCAGAGTCTTCTGTGACTGGACTCAAAAAGGTGGGGAATAACAGTACCTTAAGAATGGATATTTCTGTTACAATTGGGCATTTTTCATCTGCTTTCCAGGTAAAGATCAAAATTTGAAACTGTGTAATAGTAGTTTTTAATACTTGTAAGTTTGTAGTGGTGCTAGTTTCCAAATGAGTAGTCCATTGCTTTCTAAGTAAAAGCTTGCAAAAAAGTAAATACACAAATTCATTTTTACACATAATTGCACTTTTGATTAAGAACAGCAAATTCCTCTTTTGCATTACTGTCTAAGTCTCTGAGGGGGTTTTATTCTTTGTTAATTTGACACATTGAAGATGGTTTTCAATCTGCTGCTACAGAAAGGCTAAGGAAAAACCCCAAACTGGTTCCAGTCGGCTCCAACGGCCCCACTGCAGGACAGAGCTGAGCCCATCGGCCAAGCGGGTGGTACCTTGAAAAGAACCAAGCTTATCCTGGTGAAGTCCTGGTAGCCAGTATAGATCAAATTGCATGTGTTCCTTGAATTAGTCTTCTTCCTCAAAGGTTTGAAAGGCAGATTGCGTGCTCCTTCAGCTCCATAGGCTACTAGCCCACTTCAGATAGTTTTATGGTACTTCTGAGCCTTGTTTGGAAAAGTTTATGAAAACAAAATTCTCCTTCTAGTAATGGTAATTACGAGGTTTAAATAATTTTACACTGTAGAAATGAACAATATCTACTAAAGATAACAAAAAATGTTAATGTTATTCATATTCAAAGTTTCTCATTGATTTACTGTAGCGAAGTCCAGTCTTCTACTGCTGTGATCCTTTTGTTAAAAACCTTGGAACAGTTTGATCGAAAATGGAATACAAAGGGGACTTGTGAGTGGATTGCTAGAGTGTGATGTCTTGACACATGGCCTTTCACATTGTGTTTCACAAACTTTTCATCACCTCATTATTTTCTGACACTTTAGAGAAGGTGAAGAATGGTCAATGAAATTACATAAATCATGAGACCTCTTCAAAACTTCCTGTCCCCTTTGCTACTCAGGAGTGCTGAAATTGTGGAGCTTTCACTCTTGGCACTCAATTCATAAGAGGTTGTCCAGTGAAAACAAAGATGTAAAATAGAGTAGAAAACAAGGAAACAAAGCTACTATTATGAAACAGAGAAATGAGGAAAGATGTAGATAAAAGAAGGAGAGCAGGAAGAAATGGAGGATGCGTACAAGAATTTTATATTTAAGGCACTAAAAGATGAAAAGTCAAGAAAAGGGTAAAGGGGAGTGATTTTTTTCAGTGCTGTGGAACAATTACGCCTCACTGGAGAATTTGCGTAGATTTTTAATTCTAATGGATAAAGACTAATTGTTATGAAGTTCATTTTACTTTGTTGGTATGCAGTCAAATGTATCTTTCAAACACAGATTTGAAATCTGTGAAATTTTATCCTGGCCGGTACAGAATCAGGACAGAATATTCTTCCAAAACACAGCTAGCTTTACGCAGTGAGCCATGGTCAGTTCACCATGGTTCTAGCCAACAGAAAGGTGAAAGAGGGACCGTATGCCATGGTTTTGTGTCAGTTATACTTGTGGGACAGAGGTAAATGGCAGATAAGTGCAAAGATGTATTGTTTACCCATAGTGAGTAACACCAAAAGTTCAACTGTGGGTGATAAGCATGGTGGATGCTGCACATAATGCAGTAATTTACTCTAAAGAATGACTTTGCGGTCTTCATTTTAGCTAGTTTGCACAATTTACATCAAAAACGACCCCTGTGAGATCAGTTCACAAACTGTTTCCTAACAGGCTTCACTGCTGTATGAGATGTACGTGGCGCAGTTCTGGTAGCTGAGGGGCTGCAGGGGTGGCACCTGTGAGGAGAGGTCATTAGAAAAGCTTTTGGGGTCTGATTCGCTCTTTCCCATTCACTTTACTTAACCATTTATGCCAATGTAAGGTTTAAAATAAACATATAAAACATGGATACACTGCCTTGGATTTCATATGCTTTATGCAACCACTTTGGGGCACAGGGAAAGAACTCTGTAAGGCATAGAGCAATAAGAGATCCGGCCTTGTTCTACTAGTCTTCACCGCTGTGACAAGAGGCTTGAGAATACAGTCGTGAAATTTTCTGATATTGATTTCCTGCATGTGCAGGAAAGAGTAATAACAGTTCGTAGATACAGGAAGTCTTCCAGTTTTTCTGTGTGCTAACATGGGAATTTAAATATATCTACTTACATGGCAGTATTAACTGGTCTGTTAATGAGGAATTCAGGGGGAAAATCTCACCAGAAATGTGTACTTTCTACATCCCAAATCAATTTCCATGACTTTTTCATTGTTTCCTACCTAATTAAATCGATGGTTCTATTGCTGAGCTTAAAATGAAGCTGACACAAAGTCCCCAAACGCTGCAGAAACCAATGGTCCTTGCAAAAGGCCTTTGTTTCCAGTGCCACGCAGTTCAGATGTGTTACATCTGCTTTATTAACTGAACTAAACATTTACACCATCATGTTCCCATATTTACCAAATCCCACTAAATGGAGGTTTCCCATAGAAGTACAAGCCCAGTATTGTACAAAGAAGGAAAGAAAAACTGTTACAGATACCTATTTCTCACCAATTACAAGGAATATATTATCTACTCATTAAGTTTTGTTGGTTTGGTTTTTTTTTAAATTTTAATTGTGCTGAAATATTTTACCTGTGCTTGGTGTAAGAATACAACATAAATCCTAGTTTTAGATGCTTCTGGAATCTTCTACCTAGGAATCATTACATATGGATCATAGTCCACCCCTTTTCAGGCTTGTAAAACAAAGAAGTTGTGAAATGCTTCTCTTTCAAGAACACCTTCTTTTTAAAGATAGCTTCATTTTTCTTTTTTTTGCCACACATACTCATAAAAAGCATTATCTTACTCTGCAATTAGTCTCCCTGCAATCAAATAAAGGGCATGGATTAATTGGAGAACCACTAGAAATATTTTAAAGGGATTAATGTTAATGGAGAAACAAATTATCTATCAAATGAGGTTAATAACAAAAATAAGTAGTGCCCCCCTACACTTAGTCAAAAACCTTACAGATTCTGCTAAAGATTAATCAGACAACTTTTTCTATAAAATCTATAGAATTTCAAGCAGTTTAGGGTCCTAACTCTCATTCTGAAGAGGATCAAGCTCCTTGGAAGCCTAATTCTTATTGCCATGTCAGATTTTAAAAACTTGGTTCCTTAAGGAATAAATGGTAACCTAAAGGGGTTTTCTGAAGTAGGTCCCTAGTTGAAGTCTCACTGAAATTAACGTTATGCCGAGTCCTGGTTAGCCTATTGCAATCTGTCTTGTTCTCAGTGTAAAATTACTATAGGTTCATTAACACTTTAACTCATAATTAAGTTTATGTAGTAGACTGGAAGAGAGAGTATTTTTATTTATTGATTCTCTTCTATAAAAAACATAATTGCTTAATCCCTTACAATATTTAAAGCAGTTCTGCAGTTAACATGTGGCCTTTATTTGCATAAAGGCAATTCACAAAGGTGATTTGTAAAACCATATTAAGCATCATTTTTATCTGTGTATTGATGTGATATTTTCTGTATTCATTGGCTGGCTGTAAATACATCTTAGAAAATCTTTGGTGTCTATCAAAGTACTGAAGAGTGTGGTGTTGGTGCACTGTGACTATCATTGCTTCTAGTTGATTATTTCATCACAATTCTTCCAAAAAAGTACTGTCTTTGTTAAGACAAGTATAGCCATATAACATTGTCTGATATTGTATGTTTGTGTGTTGACTGTTTTTGTAAGCACAAGTGTCTTAGGGAGTGCTGGTTGCTTGTTTTAAACTAAACCATTAAACTAAGAACAGGAACAACTACTTCCCGACTTGTCTACATCTGGATGGCCTGTGGGCTACCAGTCGGCTACCTGTAGGCTAAATTTTCACTTGCTCTAAAAAAAGCAGTAGAAGAGTAAGTCGGTTGTAATTTTTAATTCCTAAAAATATGAACGTAGTGTAGTGAATGACGATAAATGGAGGGCACTGGACACAGTTCTCCAGTGGTGTTCTGTGCAGGTGCAAACTGGTCCATGAGTACGAATCCTACAGCTATTTCGATTAAGGTGTCAAGGTGATGATATAATCAACCTTGTAAACAAAAACTAAATGCCTGCTTTCAATCACTTTCTCAGGAAAATTCTTCTGACAGATTAAGCATGGGCGAAGTATTAAAATTTGCATAAAATCTTACATAAAAATCTGATTCATTTAAAACTCTAGTTCCATAGATGTAGTTATAGAAATAAACTTAGTGACTATCCATGTACACTTAATTTTTAGTACAGACTCTAACTGAGCATTAGCGGCTCACAGCATCTCTTCTTCTCAAACAACGCTGGAGAGGAGTTGTCCTTCACAGCATTGTAGGCTAAAAGTCATTAGAGCCAAAATGCTGCAGATCAAGTGGCTCAAGTGTTATGCTAGGATTTACTTTGAGTGCTGTTTACTGTCTGCCAAGAGAAAGGTGGGGATCAATCTCCATGTCTTTTCTCTCATGCGCATTAAAAACATTGGTTCCACATATAATCACATTCCATTAAAAATCCCGTTAATTTAACCCATAATACAAGAAACATGAAAAACCTGAAATAAATGGTGGCATATCCCCCTGCCCCCCTCTATGCTTGCTTTCAAGTAAGTCTGACTCTGAAGAGCTCCCATCTTACAACGGAAGGTAGAAATTATTCAGTTCAAGGGAAGCGTTTTTTTTAACAGCTGCACAGCCAAAGGTCCCTGGTGAGAAGGTTTTCCTAATCATTTTCCAATAAAGAGCAGAAAAACCTCAAAGGTGGTATTTCCAGAGGAGTATATTATTAGAAAGAATTGATATTTGAGGAGCTTTATTTTATTAAAAATGTGCAAGAACTCCTATGTGTCTAGTTTCACATAAAGCTTAGTGAAAGGTTAGAAAATTAGCTCATATGTGCTGTTTATACAGTCGGATGGACGAAGGAGACTTTACGTTGCACAACTTCTTGTTTCTGACAAGTTCTGGAGTTCCAGTGAATTATTTATGTGGCCACTTATCCTATAGAGATGGAACTGAGGGTACAAACTGAGTTCACAAATGCTACCAGAAAGCCTTCGGGTGATAAGATGAAAATGGATCTTGATCGCTGCTGATCTCAAACCTGGACTTGAATTTGTGGCCTACAGATGAAGGGTTGTATGTCTTACATTTTTCATCTCTAACTTCTGAATTTTTGCAGTTTATGAACAATTCATGAACTTCTATTTATCTTCAGCAATTGCCTTATGAATCAAGGATTTAACTGGAATAAGATAATCCAGGAAATAGTAAATTTCAATTCATTTTTATGAATCTAATATATATTCCGCATATGAGAGCAGAGATGTGAATACATTAGCGATAAAAATACTAGAAAGAAATTACCTATTTCTATAACTGTAGTTTAATTCCTAAAGACGTGTAGTCAGAGATTGTGGCAGATCGGACTTTTTGCAGCTTTTGGATTTTCTGGGACTCTCTACCCTTAAAAGTGAGTGAATACACCTGTGCAGGTTTTTTCCTCCATTATTCCTTATTTCCAATGGGCTACTTTTCACCTTGATTCTCTGTGTTAAGCAATATGGATCCACAGCTAAATGTTTTGGAAAATATTTCATTATTTCCAGGGAATTTCTTTCTCTTTCTCTTGGCTAAACAATAGCTTCTCTGTATTGTTGTTGATAAAACTGTTTTAAATCCTTTCTCTGCTGTCAAACATTGAATCAAGTGTGATGTTAGGCAAGTGGTTGTCAATTACTTTAGTCCACGGTCCAGGATTTGCTATCCAGTTCTGGAGTAATGGCCAAACCATACTGTTAGGCTGACGGGCAGGTGATAATTTTAAAGTCCAGTAATTCATGAACTACAAAGGCTAGCTAGAAACTCATGTTCATTGAGAATCAAGTAGTTTTCATGAAAGATTTTTTCAAATTCTGTCTTTGAGCACAAGTATTTCAATCAATACTGCAAATAAGAATTATAAGTTTTGTATATATGTGAATACAGGTATCAATCAATTAGCTGTCCAAATGTAGGGTGAAAAGTTAGAGGTTGTGATGCAAACGTTAGCAAATTCTATAGATGTTGTAGATGCCAATTTGTTCAGACAGCTCTAGAAAGAGTAAACTGCATGATGTGCAAGTATGGAAAAAGTACTTCCAAACCTGTACAAATGATTCTGTATTTAAAAGTTGATTAATTATGGCATAATCAAAAGATGTTACACTTGAAGAAAACATAAAAACTGTTAGTCTTTCAATCGCTCTGAGTTCTGTTATGGCACTGCAAGAATTAAAGACAACGTACCACAACACCAAATATACCCTGAATATCTTCTAAAATTGCTTAACTAGACTCTCCAGTTCAAATACTTTCCCCGTGAATTATTACCTAAGCATTGAGAAGAATAGTATGCCTTCTAGTCTGTCAAGGTACCCATATTTATGACAAGAACTACAAAGTCTTTCTGTAGCATCGGCAGTATTTACTTAGCTTAAAAAAAGAAGAGCGTACTCCTTGGACCAGCAACAACATAGTACGTACAGGTGGCCAGGCTTGGTGTTTATAGCTAAAGAGGCTAGTAGCTCTTTGTCAAAGAAAGTCAGGATCATTGTTCTCATTTTACAGGAAAGAAAACTGTTTGAGAGCTGAAGAGAAAGGGGGAAGTGGTTTGGGGCAGTGGCATCCTCAGGAGTCAGATGGAGGTGGAATTGGATTAAAACTTCCTGCAGCCTTGCTCCGTTGTAGCAGGTCATGCCTCCTCCCTTGCAAATGTCCCAAACTTAAAGGAAAAAAAGGCTTACATCATTGCTTTTAACAATTCTTTTCAACACTTCTGTAGCCCTGCCTAAATATAAATGGAAATGAAAATGGAAAGGGAAGCACAGAACCTGATAATGTTTAATCTGTGAACCAACCCATCCGCATAGGATAACAAAAAGACAACATGCAAACCTGTAATTTTCCTACCAGAAAGGTCAGTTAAACCAGCTTGACCTTTTTTCCACACATAAAGCAATAAGCTATCAGCCCTATCTGAACAGTCTTCAATCCCAAAGCGCTCTCAAAATAACTTGGAGATAAAGCACAGAGATAAAAATCAGTAGATGCTGATGAGTTGGGCATGCAGTTGTTTCTTCGAGATGTTTCTTCAAGAGAAATTTTACATATGCTGTAAGTCAAAGTAAGGAGAGAGAAAAATGGTATTTCAGAATAAGAACTCCCTGGAGAAGTGAAACAGATTAACATTTCATCACAAGTTGGAAACTTTCTAATTTATAGATATTTAGATATAAGCACGTGAAGATACTGCTATTAGGGTATTAAAAATAGAAGTATTATCTTTCTACTTGAAGATTCTACTAAATAACTATAAATTTCTAATTAAGTAGATGTTAAATCTACATGACAGTATAGTTAATTTTATTCTTTGGGACTGAAATCTGAAACTTAAATGTAATAGCAACTTAAAAGTGTGGGACAAATACCCCAGCATTATTTTCCAAAGTAGAACTAGATGAACAAAAAGGTAACAGCAGCAACAGAGCAACACTAGGTTAATGCCGCCTTCATCAAGACGAAAGCATTAAGCTCTTCAGACTCCAGTATTTGATAGACAGCAAATAATCCTTTCTCTACAAAGCACAAGCGAATCACAGATTCAATCTAGCCCAGACTCCAAAGCTGCCATCATTGTCCTTATTCAGCTCCACTCAACACATCACCCAGAAAACAAGTGCTCAAGATGCTATAAATTATCAAGAATTAAAAACTACTTAAGAAATCTGAGGTTAAAGTAAAACCCCACCATTAGAATGGTACTTGTACAGAATGGTACAGCTTTTTTCATGTTTTGTGTGTGAGAGTTGACTTGTCCGTCTCCTTAAGTTTGTGTCCTGTGGCAGGATTTCTATGTTTTGTCATGAATTTCAAAAAAGGAGGTACTGTCTTTCTCCAAATCATCCAAGGCTACGCTTCCCAATAATGTCTGAAGGGTTAACTATCGTGGATTGTTACCAAAGTGTCTACTAATGTATAATTATTTTGAAGATGATTCATGAAGTGTTTATGGCACTGAAATTTATAATACATCTGCATGCACCACAAATGGGTTTACTTTCCTTTCAGCTCGCATATTTCACTGCAAATGGCTTATGTGTTCACTTACCAGTGGTAATGAAATGAACAGCCCTTAAAATGAAGGAATACATTTGCAGCGGTTGCGGATGTGTGATAGGTGTTCTTTGCTGCAAATACGTTATGAATTTTTAAAGCATTAAATATGTATGTACTATTTATATCATTCTTACAAATACATGGAATCTCTAGGTTTTGAAGACTTCAAATAAATTTTTTACCACTTTTCTCTCAATTTTTTCTTTTGTTAGAGCATCTGCAGCATTTACTTAGTCTGCTGTTCAGAACAATTCTTTTGTTCAAGAAATCATCTTTTACCTCCAGTTCATCTCCCACATACCATAGATCTGTTTTCTTTAGATCTATTTTCTGTTTTCCATAGATCTATTTTATTAGCTTTTTTTTTAGAAGCAATGAAACCTTTTTTTTCTTCTACTGCATCACTATCTATTTACCCCATATAATGGCAGTATTGAACAACAAATTACCTCTACAGACAAGACGCCAGGCACTGAACCTAACGAAGTTTCCTTATA
Organism: Grus americana; assembly: GCF_028858705.1. Classification (NCBI taxonomy): domain Eukaryota; kingdom Metazoa; phylum Chordata; class Aves; order Gruiformes; family Gruidae; genus Grus; species Grus americana. The sequence goes on from NC_072866.1 coordinate 3,831,087, forward strand.
CAGACGTGCCCATTTGGTTTCACATGTTACGCATGGCTTGGTGTTCTCAGTCTGAAATACAGTTGAGGTGGTGTTGGGCAGTTGTTAACCCAAGCTCTGTTGTAACACTTCCCTGAACCAGCAGGCTGGAAGCTGCTTCACCCTGCGTTTCGAAAGTCAGTCATCCAGAGGGAAGAGGAGATCTTGTTTCAAAAGTTATACAGAGGAAAAAGACTTATCTTCTTGCCTCCTGGAGCTAGTTAGATAATCAGAAACAAATCACAGACTTTCTGCTGCCAGCGCTCTTCCCAAATATTTCTCGGTACAGAATTTAGCCCTGCAGCTTTTGTAGTTACTGTATTGGCCTGGATGCCACTGAAGAGCGGTTGTAAGAAGGCTGTATGGTCTGGGTAGGTGAAAGGAAGGATGGTAATTTTCTGTTTTGCAAAAATGTGTGGGAGAGGACCAGTAAAAGTTTTTAAGTACATATCCACAATGAGTTTGAAGACCTAAACAGGCTGACAGCAGACAAAATAGATGGCCTACATGGAAGCTGGAGGAACCTTCATCACTGCAGCCTCCGAAGATGAAGACGGTACATGAAAGAAGAGGCGGGAAGATTAAAATATTTCAGTAAAGCTGGGGAAACTTCTGCTCATTGAATAATTTCCTTAAATAACTCCTTCTTCAAGTATTGCTTTTAAGTCCAGAAACTTCAAGTAGTTTCTTAGGCTGAGTAAGTTTTACACAGATATGCTGAGACTTGCTTTTGTGGTGTGCTCCTTGCTGCCAGCGCCCTTTGATCTTCAGGATGTGTCTGCTCCACCTTGCACTCCACAAGCTCTGAGTTTTGCAGGGTGACTCTTCTACTCCAAGATATTCCATCTATTCCAGAATTCAGCAGCCAAGAAACCAAGAACAGTTTTTTGTTTGCTAACCTGCTGTTTTCTTGCAAAACCTGTTGTTTTTCATAGGAATCAGGTGCCTCTTGATTAGAATAATCGCACACAAGTTTTATTTCCAATATTATCTGAAGGGAAAAAAAAAGAATTTGGAAATAAACTCTGAAGACATTTTACTCGAAAGAGAAGAATGTTTCAAATTTTAAGAAAACCTAAAATAGGCTTTTATTCAGAAAAGAAATTTGTTAAAAGATTTTAAAAATTAATCCCTGACTGGGAATTTGTTCAAAACATTGTGTTTCAACAGAGCCTTTTACTACCTGCCATTTATTTTGTTCTCTTGCTATCGATAATTCCCTTTAAATTGGAAAATGTCTATTTCCAAAGCCAACTTATTTAAGTGCATGACTAGACAATTATCTTTAAATCTGCGTATTTGCTTTGTAAACATTTCTTCCAGAAATTACTGTGAATTGTGGCTTCATGCAATTACGACTTTAGGGTGGAATTGCCAACGTTATTTTTTATCAGATGCTTTACATGTACTGTATATTACAAAGACCAATATATAGCAAGATACTCTTCTGAAGGAGTTTACCGTCTAAGAGATATACAGGCAGGTATGTTTGGATACATCATGTTTAGGGAAGAAAATATTTTAATGCGTGGAGCCCTGGAACAGAAAACAGAGTATTTGGGTGCTGTTCCCAGCTCTGCCACTGACTCATGTAAGAACATCATGCTATCTCTGTTGGCTTTTATTTCTCTGCCCATAATTTATCTCGTGTATCTTCTAATCAACAATTATTTCTTTCTATAGCCACGTACCAAACCAAAACTTTAACCTCAGCTGGCAGCCTATATATAATAACGATGGCAAACTTTTGAGTCTGGAGTTCTTTTAAGAAAGATACGAATTGCAGTTCAAAGTTCTTCAATGTGAAGGGAACAAAGGGAAAACAGGTATGAAAAAGAACCCAAGAGAACCTTTTGGGCAGTACTTGTACAAAAGGAGAATGTGTAGGTAGTGAGACTCCAAAAGAGCAGCTCTGATCTAGTCGTTTAACATACACTTGTTTCTGTAATCAAGGCCAGATGAAACTAGCAAACACCTTGACGTGATTTTTTTTTAATCCTGTAAGTAGTTCTTACTACTCCAGTGAGTATTCACTTCTCAACATGAATGCTCAGATGCTTGAAGATAACTTATTATTAATTCCAGTCTGTGAGATTTCTGTGTTCTTTGATGAAGGATTTTAGTATAGCTCACCTATTTGCATGAGCTTCACCTGTTTATTATTTTAGTACCTTAAAATAGTTTCAAATTCTTTGTTCTCAATTCTGCCAGCTGGCTAGAGAAATAGTGCCAGTGATCTACAACAGATAGGTGAGTGGATATTGAAAGACTACAGGTCAGATTGTGAAAGAAATTGAGATACCTAAAAATCTTTGCAAGTCTGATCCTTGGTGCCACCCTAAAAATCACATATATGGAGAAGAGAAAGGAATTACAGGCTGCTTCATCCAGGAAGGCACTAGATGGCCCTTTCTTTCTTGCTCTCCTTCATCAACCTAGGGCTGCATGGTCCTGTGCAAGTGTCTTTGAGCATATGGGCAACAGACTGTAATATTACTCTGAATCAGTCAGTAGTAAACTCTACGGGCGCTGGGATTTACCCTAAGAACTTAATGGCAAAAATTCCAAATTTCACCAGGAAGAAAGCTTGGCTCGTATTGCATGAGCATATAGCATCAAAGCAGAGAATTATTTTACATGGAAGTTTGTCTTTCAGATTTTTTTATCAGTTCGGTCTTAACAAAAACACTGATGAGGTATTTGGCTATATGACAAACCTACCAAAATAGGCAGTAATATTTAATTAGAATGTTGAAAATTATTTTCTTATGAGGGAGCCTAAATATACAAATTAAGAAAGACCTGAAGAACTTTTGCCAGTATTGTGTTTAATTGATACTCACTAAGCTTCTACTAGTATCACTTTCTCATAGACAGATGAATAAACATGGGTTTAGATATCTTTTACTGCAAAGAATAACTGAAGTTAACCACTGTAAAATAATTTTGTACTCAGCATAATGTTTTGACCTCTAGTTTACATTTGTTGTACACATAAGCCTCCCATACCCTTTTTTGTTTTCATTTTAGAATTTGAAGGCTGAAATAAGAAATATTGGAAACCCACAGGCTGGATTTAAAGATCCATCCTGAGGGTCTTTAAATGAAATTAATAGGGATCAGCCTACCTGGGTTGCAAAGCGGGACATACATTTTGAGAGAATATGTTGTAATAACTTGATAATTTAAATGTCGATCCTGAAAATGAATGTCTGACTAACTTTATACATCTCAGTCATCTGGCAGATTTAAACATGGTGGAGCTAAAGGTATCCAGCCACTAGTTTAACACTGCTTCGTGTTTGATGAGGAATAATAAATTCTGAACTTATTGTGTGAAACAACCCAGCCCCATAAACTGGCGTGGCGTGGTAAAGATTCAGTTCCACTGAATTACATATTTAGGGGATCCAGGGTCACACCTTGGGCCTTAAAACAGCAGAAGAAATAGGCCAAGCCCCAAAGCCATAAGTAGAGGTATCAGGGTATAGATATGTGCTTTTGAGGTACTTCTGTACGGAATATATATGTGTGAACTACATTTGAACTTAAGAATATTGTGGCTGTATTTATTATTTGCACAGATGACAATTTATAGGGTGATTATTCATGTAAAGTTTTTGTAGGGAATCATACAGTTCTGATTTAAAGCTTGGTTCCTCGTTATCACACATATTATTACTGGTTTTCGTTTTCTATCTATACGCTTAGAACAACTCTCTATTCCTAAACTACAGGGGGTAGCAGATCTGTCTTATTCTCAGAGTACGCATATGAGATTGATGCAAGTTTACAAGTTGAATTAAATCTCAGTGGCATTAATTTATTGTAACTGAAGGTTGAGCAGCACAAAAATGTTTGATCATTATAGAACTGATACCTATTGTATTGAAAAGGACAAAGGCAGTGTTCTGACATGTCTTGATGGTTTTTTCCCCAAACTTTTTCATAAATAGCTGCTGTCAGCCTGATTTAACAGTAATTCCTGCGTTTGAGGATGTTGAGATCCTCTTCTCATTAGCTGAGCGTTAGAATTCTTGTAAGATTCGGTTTCCTATGGGCAAGAGGAAGGGGAGGAAGCAGGCAGAGATGTCCGAGTACCGCCAAGGGCATCGTTTTAATCAGCAATTTCCCAAATGGCACTTTGTGCGTGTGTTAGTTTGCCTCCCGCACCCAGAAGTGCCAGCCTCTGCCCAGTCCTGCCGGGGAAGCACGCAGCTCTCCGGGACAACCCCCGGGGGCCACCGCTCCGCCGAAGACGAAAAGTTGTCACCGCGCCGCCGGTGAATCGGAGAGGTTCCTCCTCGGCGGAGCGCCCGGCCGCGGGCCCTCCCCGCCGCCACCCGGGTGCCTTCGCTGCGCGGCGGCAGGTGATGCGGGGCGGCGCGGAGGGGAGGCGGGGAGGGGGGGGCCGCGCCTCCGGGGCCCCGCGGGGTGCCCGGGCGCCGCCGCGCGGCCGCCAATCCCGGGCGCGGGCGTGCCTTCCGTCTGCCGGGGAGACCCGCTCCCCCGCCCGGCGCCAGCGGGGGCTCCGCGCCGCCGCCGCCCCGCTGCATTTCGCCGCCCGCCTCCGCCGCCGCTCCCGTGCGGCTGGGTGCTGCTGCTGCCGCCGCCTCCCTCGGCGCAACGGTCTCCCCCCCCCCGCCGCTCTCCCACCCCAGCCCGCCCCACCGGGCTTGAAGGTCACCTCCGCCCGCTCCGGAGCCACTTTCCGCGCCGGCTGGAGAGCGGCAGCGCCTCCGCCCCGGGAAAGGTCCCTGTCCGGCCGGTGCGGGGCTCCCACCGGCCGCGGCTGAGCGGAGCGGGAAGCCGCCCGCTCGCCCCCTCCATCCCCCCCGCCGCGGCGGGGACGGCCCCCGGGGTCTCGCCGCTGCTCGCGGGCGGCCGGGGCGCCCCGCTGCCGGTTCGCGGCGAGCCCGGGGAGGGGGGGGGGTAAAGCCGGGCGGCGGCGGGGGGCGCGGCATGCGGCGGTGAGGGCGGCGGCGCTGCCCGCGGGGAAGGGGCTGCGGCGGCGGCGGGGAGCCGCGTCCCGCTGCGACTTGCCTGGCGGGGCCGCCCGCTCCGGACGGGAGAGGCGCCGCGACCCTTCGCCTCCGCTCGCCTCTTTATGGTGAGTTTCGGCCGGGGCCTCCCGGCGGGTGTTGGGGGGCAGCGGGGCCGCTGGGCGCGGGGCATCCCGGCAGGTGCGTGGTGGCGGGGGCCGCGGCCGGCTCCGCTCCGCCCTGCCCGGTCCCCCTCTACCTGGGAAGGAGGCGCTCCCGCTATCGCCGGTCGCCACGGCCGGAAAGTTTCCGGGGCGGCCCGGGCGGAGGGTCGCGCGTCCGTGGATGGGGAGGGGGGAGGGGTGGCTCTCGGGGGCCAGGGGCTGCGGTGAGAGCCGGGGGGTGGCGAGGCGCGGCGCTGGCCAAGGGGTCCGGAGCGCCCATCGCCGTGCGGCGGTGCCGGGCAGGGGCGCGCTGCTGTGCCCCAAGTGCGCGCCGCGGGGAGCCGAGCGGCACCGCACCGGCTTAGCGTTCCTCCGCAAAACACCCTGGAAGGTGCTACAGGGAGAACGCTGGCACGGGAGGTGCTTCACACAACATAAGAAGGAACAAGAAAAATGGCCAGTCGGGTTTCAGATGAGTTACTGGTTAAAAGCGTGCAGATATTTAGCTGCTGGGAAACTACTTGCCTGTAAGTCATCAATATTTACTTATTTTATAGGCGATTAATCATATCATATTCTCCTGTACGCTTCCATCAGGAAAAAAGTATCATCAGTGTTGCCTATGTATGTGTCCGCTACAGGTGAAGCAACGCTGTGTAGTATCTATGTTTGAAACGTATCGGCAGTTCCAAATGGAACTGCCACTCTTCAGCGGAGGCATGGTTTTGCAGCGTGGCAGTGGCACGCGTTCTACGTTTCCGAAATTTGTAATGTGGCTGTTGGAGATTGTGCTGCCAACTTAACATGGTTCACGCAGATGGTGAAATGAATGTGGTCTGAAGTTTGACTCCGGAGTGATTCACATCAGCGAAGTGTGAAAGATCTTGTCCAAATCTGCAGCTTTTGTTTATCTGCTCCCTGAATTGCAAATGTGGCATAGTATGTTAGATTCTTCAGTAGTTTAGTGATGACTGTTTTTTCACTTTAAATAAAATTCAGCTTATTCAAGATGAATTGGGTCATAAAATACAACAGATGCTGAAGATAGTGTCCCAAGAATGTTGAGTCCCTTGTTTCACTTATCACTCTAGACTTGATGATGCTTAAGAGAGGAAGGATACTGTATGTTTCATTTGTCATTTAGAAGTGTGAAAACAGTTGTATGTATGGGCTATAAAAGCAGAAGCAAGATTTTGTTACTCTGTGATAGAGATTGATGATTGTGGATGTATTACAATCTAAAATGGAGTTAGTCCTCATAATCAAATAATTATTTTTAGAGACCAAATAGCCTCAGATGCTTGAGAAAATATATATTGGTAAGAGTGGTGTGTGTATATATGAATTTCCAATGCGTATCTGAATAGATCATTTAGTTTTTAGGAAAGTATTTGGTATCACATGCTCCAGTTACCAGGATTATAGTAGCGATTTAGAATAGCTCAAACTATGGCATTTTAAATTTATTGTTATTTTCTTTTACTTGTATGATTCTGAGTTACGGAGGCTTTTGGGAAGCTATTTTTATGTAGCATTTCTGTTTCTAGTCCAGCTCTACTCTCTATCTTATGTAGGTTTTAAAGGCTTGGCTACCCAAGTTTCATTTACAATTTATTCTTCTGGTAAATACATTAGACAAAGGATTTGGCATTTTCTGAAATGAAGTCTGTGTTTATAGTGTGAAGACTATATTTCTTTTTTCTATTAGTACTTAACTGAGTATCAGTAATATAGCTGACAAACGTAATGAATAAAATTCACAGTACGTTGATGATTTTTATAGTTCTTGTAATTGAAGTACTCCGTGTCCTTGACGTGATGAGGCTGCTTTTCTGGTTTTCATGAAAGGGTGTCCTTAAATGACAGAAATACTGGCAGGAGTCAAGTGTGTCGAGGAAGAGAGTGGGATTGTTAATTCTTGGATGCATAATGTGATATGTTTCCAGTATAGACTATGAGTACACATGAAGGATTACAAGGTCCAGTTCCCAGCGTTGTGAATTACTATAGTGATGCCTACACACTCTGCGCATATGTAATCCCTTACTAACACGCACTGCTGACTTGCTGCAAAGGAGGCAGAATGTTATGTCCTTAGGCCATGGCTGCCAATACTGGTGGTTTTTGAAGTTTCTCCTTACCTGCCAAGCTGTGGTCCTACACAAAGCCCCTTTGAAGTTAAACGTGGAATAGCAAGGCCAAAGGGGACGCAGTCACTCATGTAGTCAGTCTTTCTGCCCAGGGCAGGATCAGCTCCTACCTGTGTCATCTCTGATGGATGTTTGTGTAGTTTTTTCTATTCCCCTTCTCCTCTTACTTTTCTTCCTGCTTTTGCTATTTTTTCCTTCATCTCTTTTTTTTTTTTCTTTCTTCTTAGTATACGTTCTTACTTAATTCGTTAGAAAAGAATCTTATCTCATTCTGTCCAAACTGTCTCTCCCTCTGGTATACCCAGTCAGTCTCTCTTCCAGTATTTTTTATTGCTTTCTGGGGGACCTACTGCTTCTCTGCCAGCCCTGCATATATGCTGGCTTTACCAGGTTTTTGTCTAGTTTCTAGGAGGGATTAAATGGAAATAGTATCCTTGGTCTCACTTTGTGCACAGAGCTAAGCTTTGTTTAAGACCAGAAGAGCTGTTCAGTATTCACTTGCACGGGGGGCAGCTGAGCTAGTTGGAAATACAGGACAGAAGAGGCCAATGGCTGAGTTAAACAATTCACTATTGCTAATTTATCATGCTGTAGCTTTGAAATGGCATTATCTGATTTTTAAATGTAATCATAAGCATTATATACTGTAAAGACAGAATTCCTAGTGCTGGCCACAAGAAGAAATATTATTTACAGTTACAGAAGGCATGGCTATGTTACGCATACAGTTGTCTGAAAGGTGTATTTGTCTGAAATTCTGTAATTAAGATTGATATATAAAAATACAGCTTGAGAGAAATATAGTAGCTGAAAAATCTTTTCCTTTTAACAGTGTTTATTTTGTGCATCTGTTGGAATTCTCTCCACTGATTTCTTGGATCTTGACTCCTTCCCACTTCTTGTGGAAGACTGGGGATGCTGTGGTGTCGTGCACCTTTGTAGAAGTAGTGCGTGAATAATACTGAGGAGTTATGAAATAAGTGAATGGACGGGACTTAAAACAGTAGCAAACAGAATGTTAGGTGGCCTGACTGTTTATGGTCTTGATTGTGAAATCGTTTAAATCAGCAGCAGAACTTCTGTTGACTTGATTGTACAGAATTTGAGCTGTAATATTTCCTGGGAGAAGAAAGTTCGTATCTCTGAGGATCGTTTCCCAAGTCATTAATGAGAAGTCTTATTTTTTATTGTTGTTCTTTGTTTTTAATTCTTTGCTTAGTTGCACATTTTTATGAGCAGTTTAATTCTTTTAATTAAATAATTTAATTTTTCAGTGCCCATAATTATTTTACAGCGCAGATCCTCCTTCTTGAAAGTCTAATGTTGTGTACTCTTGAATGTATTATTGGTAGATACTGGGTTTTATCACCTTTTTTGAATGTATGCTTTTCCAATTAAACAGGAAAGTGTAATAAATACTGATGGAGAACTTAATAAACACTTTCCCTTCCTAACAGTATTATTTTGCCAAAATTTAATATGTCAGAAATTACAGCTTACAGCAAATAAGATCATTTTATCTGTGTCCTTTAAGTTGATGCACTGAAAAATGAATGTAAACTGAAAGGAAATCTTACCTGACGTGGGAAAACACTTTTGGGATGCTGGGATTTCCAGTGATATGTAACAGCAGTGCTGAAGCACATGTGACGTGCTGAAGAGCACAAAGAAGCGGTCATGTTTGATTCGCAGTGTGAATTGCACTTAGATATCAAGCAATGTCAAACGCCAAAAATATGCTTGTCATACTTTGAAATACTAATTTTTGCCAAGTAGGTGTAGTTTAATGTCTCTACTCTTCTGGTCCGGATTTTGTACTTTGCAGAGAACCTATCCAGAAGTAAGAATGTTTATTTATAAGTGGAGTTTTTAATGAATATTCAGAAATTCAGGATAGTTTCTGAGGTGTGTTATGAGGTATTAACTATTTGGCTCTTTCCAAGGGGAAAGAAACTGTTAGGTATTTTACAAGTATGTATCTTTCAGAAATTTAGAAGTTGTTTGAAGTGTCTCTAACATAAGGCATGTACACAAATCTAAAGCTCTATGACACTTTTCTCAAAGCCAGTTAAAAAAACCCAGAACATTTTGCAACTTTGGATGCAGTTCCAACCCCCCCGTTTCCCAACAGCAGGATGTTACTGCAGCTAATCCCCTGAAAGGATCAAGGTAAATAGACAACTCTAGAGTGACAGGTGCCTTGGTACCTACCTATGCAATTCAGTGCCCTAAAATTAGGATAACTGCCTGGAGTGGGCAACACTGTGCCACAAACCGGGAGTGTCTGGCAGCGGGAGACTGGCTGCAGTCAGGCAGGGAGATTTTGTAAAAATGACCGAGCAAACTCATAGCCATTAAAATAATTGCCTCTCTGCTTCAGATAGAAAGGCGTGAGGGAATATTGTTACAGCAGGTTGAGCTGAAAGTCTTGGATTGTGTTAAAGGGCAAACATGCAAAACTCAATCACTTTTAAGATAAATGGCATAATGATGACTGCAGGGCCAGATGCAGCTGTTTGTGACCAGCATGACAAACACTGCAAAAATACAGATTTTTCTCAGCTTGCAACACACTTGGTTTCAACCCTCTGGTGGTCAACCTCTGACCAAGAAAGTTTAGGGTACAAAAAGAAGAGATTATGATTCCAAAGAAAAAAAAGTTTTACATTGAAACAGTCTAGAATGTGTTTCAAGCAATTGCTATTTTTTTAAGCTACTCATCATTAAACAAACGGTAGCAAGAGCCGGAGTTAATGAATCTCAGCTTTCTGCTGTGTTTTGTAGTTCGTTGATCTTGAGCCTGTCACGGTGCTAATTGTGATTTAAACCTTTCCTTTACTTTTGGGCATTTGTTAATCACTTTTCCATTGGATTTTTTAGAATCTAAGAAAGTATCAATACGCGTTGACACACTGTTCGTGGTGAGGACGCTCATAGGATCTTTCTCATCTGATTGCTGGTTCCAAAGGTTTGCTAGGGATTTTATTCTCTGTGAGTTTCAGCTCTGTATTACATGTGAGCAAATATTGTATCATCAGAACAATAAGAAGCCAGCCTGAAACTACATATTTTTTCCTGAGAAATTCAGAAAATGCAGACTCAATGTATAAAACTTCAACTCTAAATGCATACTATTTTGAAGGTGTGAGCGTGTCAAAATGTGGGTAGGCAATTCAGGAGAAGGTTTAAATGAGGAGGTGCTACTATTTCAGATCAAAGTATTCTAATAGTTAAAGCAGTTGTAGAGGTGGAAGAACACCTGTATACAGGTGGAAGAAAATCCAGTTGTATTGGACAGTTGTACTTGAGTTAAAAATAACAGGACAAAAATTTTGCTGTGTTGAAATCAACACCATCATCCCGTGAGATAAAACAGTAGTAAATTTATGTGTACTGCCCTGGGGGGGAAGCCCAATGCAGTTGGTTTCTTAGAACCTAGGTTGCTCCGTAGTCTGTCTTTTGAGTGTTTTATGGCTTTTTTTATCTTTCAAATATCTATAGCTTATACATGAGAAAACACATACAGAAAAATGTTACATGTGTAACACTATTGTCTTAGAAAAACTAACAATCTGTGGTGGTGTTTCTTATTTTGGTAACAGAATGAGTGTTAAGCCTTCGAGAACCTCACACAGATCCAGAGCCCTGGATTTAAAAATAAAATGTCATGTAATTGCCTTGTTGTCTTGGAAAAAAAATATCTTCTATATGTCTGTCCATTGTATAAAGACAGTCGTCTTTCACAAAAGTAGTTTGGCTGATGAATAGGCATTACTTTTCCTCTGGATAACCAGTGCCTGACTTTCTGCTTTTATCTTCTAAATTTGTTGTTTTGTTAAATAGGTTTTAGATGCCTGATTTTTTTCACCATATGTTGTAGAGGATTGATATTTTATAGTTTGGGGGGAGAGAAATAGACAATGTTGAATAGCACTGATCCAGGAAAAAGGTGTAATAGCATTTGTCAGAGCCAATATTGGTATCTTTGTCTGCCCTGGCAAAGAAAATCCACTTTTCTCACAAATATGGGTTTTCCATATAGTAGTGGCCCAAACATGTAGATTTCTTTCTTGGCAGCTAATTAAAAATATGGCATCATAATCACTGTGGGTAGCAAAATAAATACTTAAGATAAAACTCTTAGCAATTTTTCCTAAATTAAGGATTATGCAATGTTATGCAGATATTTTGTAGAGTGAATGAATTTGATAGTAGATGAAGATCCTGTAAACAGTCCCTATATGAAAATATAGAATACAGTTTTAAACACTGGTTTCAGAATAATCTTCCATCTTCAATTTTATGTAATTCTGTAACACTTTGCCTTGGGATGCAGCATAGTCTATGCAATCCTTGATCACCGATCTTACAGTCTTGCTTCTTTGGTGGGAAAAGATATTGAAGCATCAGTTTCAAGTCATGCTGCTGGGTGGTTGTCTCTGATCAGTGTCACAGGAAATCATTTGATTGAATATTCTGTTACAATGGAACTCTACAGTGAAGCTCTAGGATTTAAAAAACCCAATAATCTCACTCCACTACAGACAGTCCACTGTGTATGTGAGTAGTTACTTAAATGTCCTTTCCTCCAGCATCGAAGATGAGCTACCTAAAATGTCATCTACCACATGGCGATATCCATTTTAAGTCTGCAACAATATAGATGCTAAGGAAGTCCCAGAGTGCAGTTTGAATTGAGCCACATAGAGTGACCCAGCAGGAAGATTAATGGATCTAGATATCCTCCTGATCTTTCCGTGATGTTAGACCCCCTTTTCCCACTCCTTAATTTAGGACACTCTCCAAATGGCTCCTTCACTTCATGATGACCTCTTCTCTGTTGCCATTGTGATAATATGTTAGTCTGCAGCTGCCTCCACAGGAGACCGATTGGGTTTCCCCTGGTCATTACAAGTACCGAACTCTTGCCAAATACCAAAATTGTCCATATTGCATGTTTTGCACACTTGCTTCATTGTGAATGTCCTCAATTTAAAACCAGATTATTTCATTATTATTGTTTTCCAATCCCTGATACCTACCCATGAGTTTTTATGCTTTTGTTTTGTTGTTTCTATTTTACAATATTGCTTTCATTTTGATTTAGTACTGAATCTCTGATTATTAAGGATCTTACACCACGTGGGAACCGTTGACCATCAAGCCCCGTTGTCAGATGGGGCAGGTTAGGGGCTCACCTCGGAGCCTAACGCAGAGAGCGCTCTGCGGTACAATACACAAATAGACCCTTTTGCTTTGTATAAGCGTTATTCTAAAATTGTATGTTCTTTGATACTGAAGCCACTGTAAAATGCCTTCAGATCGGTCGGCTTTGGTGCCGATCTGATCTTTCATCCTCACTCTGGGAACTGTCGTATCCGATAAACCACCTGATCAATCAGAACTTGTTGGGACGTACTGGTTCAAATGGACAGAATGATGCAGTCAAGTAGTTTGGCCCCTTTAATCACTTTGAGCATAGTTTTGATATCAGCAATTGCCGTTTCACTGCAGCAAACCGTGTAAGCACCTTTTGGTGATAACACTTCTTTCTTGTTTTCCTTCTAGTGTGGTTAGCCTGAGGTTTTCCTCTTTCCATTGTTTCTGTCCTCATGGTTGTATTCTTGCCTTTGAGTCAACTCAAACTTCTGTTTCGTTGCAGCCAGAGAACCACCTTTCCGAAGATACGCACGTTGGTTAGAACCTGAGTGGATTTTACAAAGGACTTGAGCGTTGTTTGGAATCTCGTTATGTACAAACTTGTCTATGTAGGAACCTAAATATTTTATATTTGCAGGTGCTTTTTTGATCCAATGTATCCAAATGTGTACCACCATGAACTTCTGGTACTGCGATATAGAGAGTTCTGCAGGATGGTAGGGGTCTCTTGGGGGCAGCTGAAAAGGGTGGTGAGGTTGTGGTACCATCTCTGAGCGCTAAGTAAACCCCCTGTCTTTAATGAAAAGTAGTAACTTAATTTTAAAACACAAACAAAGTGATCAAATTTAGGAAGATAGAATTTCCTTTTAAATTATATACAAAGCCATGTAACAAACAGTAGGTGATACAGAACAAGATAATAAAAGCATACAATAAAATAAAAACAAATAGTTAAATAATTAGACATGTGTGAGTCACAAAAATCTCTTGTTATAATAAGAGATGTCCATCTTTTTTGTTACAGGAACCCATAGTATTGTTCCAGTTTCTTTAAAAATGACGTCATCTTTGCTTTTGCACTTTTAAGTGTTACATTCTTATGCTAAGAGCTCTCTCATTAAGTTCAGTTGTGCTACTGCTGTGGGTGCATGTCACTTTTGCTTACTACAGTCAAAAGAAATGAAGGCTTTCCTGGTCAGTTTAAGGGTTTTGCCCTTCTGAAAACCAGCACTAGCGTTGCACTATCCATATTTTATGGTCTCCATTTGTATCTTGGAGAATTATTTCCACTTTGAAAAGAAAAAAATTGCAAAGAAAAAATTTTGCAGATGTCTCATGGTCGCCATTGTAGTATGTGTGTTTCCTACGTGTGGCACTTTGGCAGTCCTGATTTTCCTATTTGTTCTTCTCTGCTGGTTCTGGAACTACTGAGGTAAAAGTAGCAATTAACAATTTTATTTTTGCTAGTATTGCAGCTGTCTAGTTCTTCTAAAACTGCTGTTTAGCAAAGAGGTAGGAAAGGAAGGTTTGCATGAGGCATTGTAATAACACTGAGGTGTGAAAGAGCTATTGTTCTGAGAACACAAGGATTCAGAATGCTTTGAACGTGGTTTGCTCGCTAATTTTTTCATAGTTTATTTTTCTCAGTTTGCTGATGACAGAAATTGCAGGGGGAGGCCCCTACCAGCAAATAACTGCAGTATGCACCGTATCCAATTGCCTGACTTAGAGAAACTCGTGGGGTTTTTTAGACTTTATCTGTACTTCTACAGTGGGAAATAAAAGATGAAGGATCACTGAACCGGCAGTTTGATACACATGACAGAATCCTTTCTTTAGAAGGTACATCAGTGCATCACTGATGAGTGTAACTGGCATCTGTTAGTAACATCATATGTTACTGTAGTCGTGCGCGCACACACACAAATACGTGCACAAACACACACGCGCACGAAAACAGAGTACCAACGTGATATGTTTGGTACCAAATCTTTTGTGTCTCCTCCTCTAAATGTCTAATATCTCTGGCTTGTGTTCCTGATTCCAGAAGCTGAAGATTTCCGTATGCTGCGTGGCGTAGAGCAGGTAGCAGTGGTGGGAAGTCTGCATGGTTCTATTTCAGGCTTATTCTAGATAATTTGGCTTTTGGAGGAAGGTTACAGAGTACTCTGTCTCCTTGGTCTACAATTAGCAGTAGTAACAGTAATGCAGGTAAAAATCAAGTCTCTCAACAGTTAATGGTAATGCAGGTACCAGCACTATTATCTGGGCTTGAATAGCAAATTTCTTTTACAGTGGTGACTACAGAGTTAAAATTCTGATGATCTTGTCAGGGTCCTTGTCGTGAACTGCTGTGCAGTTGATGTCTGACTGTAGTTGTATTCCTGACATTTTGGTGTGGAGGGGTTTTGTTGTGGGGTTTTTTATTGTCGTGTTGGGGTTTTTTGTGTTGTTGAATAAAATAATAATAGGGCATGAATAATTCTTAATATCAGTGTTGCTTTATAAACATGTCTTAAAACAGATGCAATTTTTAATATATATCTAATAGTCAATATAATGCTTCTGTATGTTAAAGCTTTGCAAGCAGGCAAAAAAACTTCCTAGTTTTCCTTTAAAAGTAACATAGACTTTTTTCCTCTTTTCATGTTTGCACTGTTACAAAGTAGTAGACTAAAATGTGAGGTAAAATTTCTAAGGTAAGTATGTTCTTGTGCATAGTGAACTTAACAATGGTAAAAGTTGTTTCTCTGCTGAAGCCATTAAATATTTTGTCACTGATTGTACAAGAAGCAGAAAGGCTGGACACTGATTTCTAATGTGGAAAAATTTACCTTTTTTTTGAAAAAGTTTTCTCAGGTGAGAATGTCTTTGAAGTTGCTCAAGGGTTGATTAAAATATGAATTAGATTGAAATAACGATTGCTGTAGTCCTCAGAATAGTTTTGTTATGAACTTTTGTGGTACATGAGCGTACTGTCCACAAGAAAATAATATATGCAAGTAAAGAAGAAATTGAGAGCGAGTGAGCTAGGTGATAAACTCTTCCTTTCTACTTATTTCTGACTTTGTTTGCCAAAATCAAACTATTCAGCACCTGTAGGTGGCTGTGCTTTGCTATGAGAGTTACGCTTTGCCTCTAAATGAATGCTCTTTTAGTTGCATAAGTGGATGCATCTTTATTAGTTGAGGTAAATTTTAAGCTGTAAATTGGCTTCTTTATTCCTGTAGATGTGTTTAAATCAAGCACCGCACCTGTCCTCTAGTAGGATTGTTGTCTTTCAAGAAGTACGTCCTCAGCCAATGTGTTTTCCAGATTGCCATAAAAAATGACTTGCTGACGTGCATTGTACCAACACCTCATGTTGCATTTGCTGTTTATTTTGCTATTTAAAATTAGTTTGGTCTCAAGTTTCATTTTCTTTGAAGGTCTCCAAAGTAACTCTAAGAGCTACAGACCTTCTCTCATTTAAATCAATAGGAAGTAATATTGATCATAACAGGGAAGAACACTGTCGGTGTCTTTTGATCTTCTATCATTTGGGCTCCTCTTATTACCTCCCTCGTTAGCTTTGCGAGTACACATCAGAGCAGTTTGTAGTGGAGCTTGAACCACTGAGGATCGTTGCACTTGGAGTCCTCTGAGTTGCTAAGAGAAAAGCTGGTCTAATTTTTTATTTTTATTTTTTATGTCTCAGGCCTGATACTTGTGCAGTGACCGTGACGGTAGCATGTGCTGGGTTGATTGGGGGAAACCAGTGATCCCGTAGTCAAAGACTGGCTTTGGGGATCTCCAAAGGACGTGCTTTTTCTCTCACCCTGCCGAAAGGCTGGCTGTTGTCATCTGCGGATTTTAAGAATGTGGAAATGCAGTTTAAAGAGTTGGAGGATTTTAGAGTAATACCATATTCCCATTTATTTTCTTTTTAATAATTTGCTCTGCTGATGTTTAATATATAAGACATTTAAATAATTTAATAAAACTGTCTCAGATGAGGAAATTGAAAGGGAATTCCAAATGAATGTTATAACACAGTACTATTGCAGCTTGACACTTCAGTATGGGTGGTCCTTCCTGGCACGATGCTGAAAGAGTAAGAAATGCCTCACGTTAGGACTGTGGAATCGTGCACACCTATCAAAGATGGGCAGACTGGTGACAAGAAAAGCGTGACTTATGTCACGAGATGACCTATGTGTTTCCTCCGATAGTTGAACATGTGAATCGGATAGCGTCTACTACGGAGTGCGTGAGTAGTTGGGTTCTTGTGAAATTGCTTATGAATTACTTGCTCTTGTGCTGATGCTGTGTGTGGTGCATAAACACTTATGGCTCTGTGGCTGGGCCCCTCTGTGGCAGTGGGAGTCAGCTCTGGTCCCCAGCAAGCTACTGGGAAGCTAGCAGTCAGTGCTTGGTTTTACAGCCCTGTGGTTGGTTTGGTTTGCTTAAGAGCTTGGTGTATACGGTCGTCGTCTTCCTCTGAGTAGAAGGTTACGTGACCCATTCCTTCATGGCTGAGACATATAGCTGTGGTACTGCTTCTCCTTCTTCTGGTCAGAACCACATATTTATCTAGTTAAATGTTTGCAAGGAAGAGAGCTGTGTATTTTTTCATGTTTAAAAACTACTGCCACTTCTAGTATGTCTAGCCTAAGAAATACAGATGCTGGTTAGTACGTACAGTAAAATACACATGTGAATACAGTAAAAACACACACACACATAATGAATTAGGTGAATTTGGCATTTTCATTTATCCTTTCACATCTATGAAATGTATATAGCTAATGAGCTGATAAAAGGAATTGACCTTGCAGCTGACAGTTGATTTGGAGATGCAAAATATTAAGGAAAGTATTTATGATTTCCACTAAGCACAGCTTAGCAATTGTTCATATTTAATGATTTGTATCATTGTTTCTAACACTAAATTTGTGCCTCAGTATGTATGTGCAACTCAGATGAGTTGCCAACACTGAGCTATGATTTTGAATTCTTCTATTTTGTGTTTAAATTATCAGCCATAATTTTGTGTTATAGCAGACATGACGGGGGAAACGTTAACCTATGATTCCAACAGCAAGCATTAAATGAATATATCGTATGCTTTTCAAATAATAATTTAGAAGTGCATGAACGTTTACAGAATATTCCATATTCACGATGATGCCAAGTTGGAACTGCTGTAGGAACTATATGCATTAACTAGATTTTCTGACTTTCACATACTGTAGATTTGAAAGCTGTACAGTCTTCTGGACCGTATCCTGGTTATCAAAGTACCTATATCAGTTGTGCTGAATGATAAGAGATTATGGATCTTCTCCAGTGTATTTAGGTACCACTTTTTCAGTATTTGGTTTGCTAGATGATTAGTGTGTTGTCTTTACATGTATCCCTTTGCTGTGGGGCTAATACGAATAAAATCTGTTCCTTTAATTTGCTAACCATTACTGTGAAACAATACGTACCATTATGCATCTTGCCTGAGTGACAGGTATAGTTACATCTTTGGATAGTAAATTGGAAATACTAATCTTTTGTTGGCAAAGAAATTAGTGAAATAATTATTTGAATGTAAATTGTCTGCCTATTACTGAGCATTTTTATACAAATTAGGCAAAAATAATTTCCTGTGGTACTTTAGAAATCAAATATGGAAGGGAAGTATATTTATGTAGACTTTAGCTACAAATGTCACACACACATTAACATTTGCAAGTATAGAATACCATTTTAATTTGTCATATTCAGATATGGACAATGTTAATTTGTTATGCAGCCCCATTAGAGAGAAAAAAAAATGTTGAGGGCATTAAATCCTCATCTTTAGAGAAAAACATTTATAGAATGCCAGCAGATGTCAGTATGTTCTTGTCATATAGACCTTTTTTTTTTTTTTTTTAAACAATAGTTTTCCTTGAATTAAATAATATGGGAGGAAATAATAAGCGTTGTAACACTGTCTTAATGCAGGTCTGTAATTCAAATATTTTACTGAAAAGGGTTTTATTTCCTTTCTGTTTTCTAGATCTGGGCTGGCACAACATCCCTGTCCACACTAGCTTTCACTGTATATAACTACTCATCAGACTACTTTAAGAACATAGTTTAAAATGCTTTGCTAAATAGAGGTGTATTATTGATAGTATAGCACCTTTGTTTCTAATGGAACTTTTTTTTCTCTTCTGCAGAACTTTTTAAATATAATTTCCTTCATATATTCTGAGGCATTTTGAAAATGCTGGCACACTTCCTGTTGGGGTAGCTAGTGAGGGTGATTGAAGTCTGATGTGTTTAATCAAATCTGTCTCTCTAATTTGGAGATTATTTTATTTTGTCACTGTTTATACATGGTAATCAAAAACAGATTAGCTGTTTCTTGTCTTCCTTGTATTTCAAAAATCAATACCATTGTGATATTGCAGAGAAGCCTTTCCCTTCTCTGAAAGGGCAAAGTGATGCCACGTAGTGGAAAAAGATATAGAATTCATTGTCTGATGTACTCGCCACATTAATCTGACCTCAGTGACTTAAACATTGTGGAAAGTTGCCAGGTTGCACTTCTAGGGTGATGTGCAGATGGTGCTTTTATAAGGTATGGATGAGCAGATGGAACCTGTAGCCCACATGAAGGGAGTTTGCAGCCTACTGACAGGTAATCCAAGCTGAATCCTTGCCTGAGATTAGGTTACCCTGCTAGCACAGAGAGGATATTAAAACTCCTGTTGAAGTTTTGGGGTTTGTCAGTACTGTCTCTTTAAGGAGGGATGTTCTGCACCTCAAAGAAGATACCTCTGTTTCTTCTAGCAGAAAACTTAAATACTTCAGACTCAATCTGATTGTGGTGGGTTGACGCTGGCTGGAGGCCAGGTGCCCCCCAGAGCCGCTCTCTCACTGCCCTCATTCACTGGACAGGGGAGACAAGGTGTAACGAAACGCTTGTGGGTCGAGATAAGGACGGGGAGAGATCACTCACTAATTGTTGTCACGAGCAAAACACACCGAACTTAGAGAGGGAATTCATCTAATTTATTACCAAGCAAACCAGAGTAGAGGAATGAGAAATAAAATCAAATCTTAAACCACCTCCCCCCACCCCTCCCATCTTCCCGGGCTCAACTTCACTCCTGGCTTCAACCTCCGCCCCCCCTCAGCGGCACAGGGGGACGGGGAATGGGGTTATGGTCAGTTCATCTCACGGTGTTTCTGCCGCTTCTTCATCCTCAGGGGGAGGACTCCTCTCATCGATCCCCTGCTCCAGCCCGGGGGCCTTCTCACAGGAGACAGTCCTTCACGAACTTCTCCAACGTGGGTCTCTCCCATGGGGTGCAGACCTTCAGGAGCAAACTGCTCCAGCGTGGGGTCCCCCACAGGGTCACAAGTCCTGCCAGCAAACCTGCCCTGGCGTGGGCTCCTCTCTCCACAGGTCCTGCCAGGAGCCTGCTCCAGCGTGGGCTTCCCGTGGGGTCACAGCCTCCTTCAGGTGCCTCCACCTGCTCTGGCGTGGGGTCCTCCACGGGCTGCAGGTGGAATCTCTACACCCCCTCATCCTTCCTCCATGGGCTGCAGGGGGACAGCCTGCTTCACCATGGCCTTCACCACGGGCTGCAGGGGGATCTCTGCTCCGGCGCCTGGAGCACCTCCTGCCCCTCCATCTGCACTGACCTGGGTGTCTGCAGAGTTTCTTACATCTTCTCACTCCTCTCTCCGGCTGCAAAAGCTCTCTCTAACTGTTTTTTTTTCTTCTTAAATATGTTATCACAGAGGCGCTGATTGGCTTGGCCTTGGCCAGCGGCGGGTCCATCTTGGAGCTGGCTGGCATTGGCTCTGTCAGACACAGGGGAAGCTTCTAGCAGCTTCTCACAGAAGCCACCCCTGTAGCACCCCACTACCAAAATCTTGCCATGCAAACTCATCACAGTGATGATTTTGACTGTTGTCTATTTTAGCCAGCACCGCCAGCACCAGAAGGGCAAACCCCTCAGTTTTCAGTTTCAGTTACCTGAAGCACTTGGTGCCTCACTGCGCTGGGTGTGATAAGAAGAGGTAAAAATCATGGCTGAAGACAAAAGGCTATTTACTTGAGCTTCTGTTTAGGGAGCTAATGTAGGTTTTGGCCTGGTGTGTTCTATTTTTGTAAATTCATAGTCATAAAATACTATAGCTGTCACTTCAGGCTTTTTAATTACATTTCCAAGCAGAAATTTATTTTACTTTTTCTTTCTTCAACCCTCTTTTCAAGCTCTGTCATCTTAAAGAGTTTGTTTTACATGCAAGACCTATTTATTGTGACTTATTCCTTGTTTCTTCTCATCTCAGACTGTTTGCGTGATTTTCAGATCATGCAAATGAGAATCGAGGCAGGTGAAACAGATAAGAAAGATACTTACCTCTGGAGTAATAAAAACCGTACAGCACTACTGAGGTTGTAGTTCTGGAAATAACCACTCTCTGAAAATAAAATAGCCTTTTATTGCATTTGCCCTTAAATGCTATTGCTAGAGATACTGATAAACACCCAAACCCTGTTAAATGTAATGCTTAAATTAGTTCTAAGCAACTTACTTTTTGCATGATATACTAATATAATTTAATTCAGGGTTTGGCTTGCTTGCCTGGAGCTGAATGGAAGAAATTAGAAAATTACAGTTCTCTTTTCATTTTAACGTAGGGAAAAAAATAAAAGGAAAATGTAGATATTTGAGGGTCTGCATGTGTAATGTTTGAAAATTTGTCTTCTCCTTTTTGTAGTGAAAATAAAAAGCAGTATTTTTCCACCACTGAATAAAAAAATAAGAAGCAGTACCATGTATTGTTTTGACATATTTTCTTCCTTTGCAATGTAAGCACTTTGTGATAGTTGGTTCTTATTAACAACCTCCTGAGTATGCCTTTTGAAAACCTGCAAAATATATATGTAATTAATTTCTTTATGTCGCTGGCAGTGCTATTGCACCTTGGACTCCTGAAAATCAGGTTCTTAGCAAACGTGTGGAATCTCCATCATGCTTTAACATACTTAACAACAGGTCTAAAAAACTGTATTTCACTGAAATTCATGGTCAACTGAAAGACTGCAACTACAACTTCCGTTTTGATGCATACAGAAGTTTTATTGATGAAGATGTGGGCTTTACAAATGGGTAAATTAAGGAAGCTGGTTTTCCTGTGATAATATAGACATGTGAATCAAAATACCAAATGTGAGCATTTATGTGTGGCTTGCAAAGCTCACTCAATCTGTATGTTGACATATGTAAGTTGAGAGCAGATGAATGACTCAGTTGCTCATTTTGTCAGTGTACTTCAAACATAAATGTTTGAAAATGTGATCTTGCTGTCAAGATAGTGAGGAAGTAACACAATAAATCTTGAAATTAATTTTTATCAATTACATATTAACAAGGATCTTATAACTTCTCGATATTTATTTATACATTTCTTTTTCTTCAAATACAACTGTCATTAGACTAGAATTTACACCTTCCTGTATGTGTGCATTTGTACTTTTGTGGAAGAGATTAATGGAAAAACTACTCAAAAAATGATGCACAAAACTTCTGACAATATTTCCTGCTCCAGATAAGCTCTTAGTTAATAAAGATTGCAACTGTCAAAGACTGTTTTGAATTAATTTTCATGTACTTGCACATATTTACAAATACTCCAGCTGCCCATTTGTGCTTTGGTCTGGTAAGAAGGTACTATTCTAGATCACGATAGATGTTATAGACACATGCTTCAGGACCCCGACTGTTTGTCTGAACTGAAATAGATATGGGTGGTGGCTGCAGTTTACGAATGGTCTTAAGCCTTGAAATTTCCAGGAAAATGGCAGCTGTTACAATAATTACACACTCTCAATCATCAAAACTTAGTATTTTATATAAATCTAAACTCTGCAATGAACTACGAAACACTTGAAACTTCTTGGCATTGCATACAAGTCTAGATGGATACGGTCAACTATAGTACAAAAAATTAATGCAACTTCAAATTTTCTGCAATATGTAATAGATCTAATAGCATCGATTTTGTTAATTTTGACTTTGGTTGCTTCATAAAAGCCTATGAAACTATCCAGAAAGAGATTTGTTGTGGTATTTTCATCACCCTTGAAAAAAACAAGGGTTGCAGCTAACATGCCCTCAAATACATTTAAATGTGTTTTATTGCAATTCGTTTTCCCAACCCATTGAAAATATTTCTAGAAATAGATTTTTAAGTAGACTGTACACAGGTAGGGTTTACTAGTGTAATCAGATCTCTGTATGCTGAAATATATAATACATACAGCTTGTGAGTTTTCCTGTAAGAATAGTATGAAAAACTTCCCCAAAAGCAGTGTGTCTCTTTGTGTTCGTTAGGAGGCTTGCCACGCAGAATGTCAAAAAGACCATACAGTGGCAGCACAGCGCAAAGAGCGGCAGGTGCTCTGATAAAAATGGACAAGTAACTTATTGAGAAATAGTCATCTAATACGGTAATTAGTGAACAGACTGAAATAAACCAGACGAAGAATGCATCTCAATATATGTTTCTCTTCCTGAAAGAAATGAAAAATGTGATCCTCCTTATGGGAGTAAAATGAGGTATTGTAAAGGTGATGTGTCATAGGAAGATTGAATTGAGAACTCCACAGGAAACATTCACAGATGTCATACTTCTAGTTCCCTGGCAGAAGCAGCCCTACTGCAATATCTTCAGAAATGGATGCTGAAAGTGTGGCAAGCTATGGATTATAAAATCTATGATATAATTTTCCATATAAGGTGATTTGGGAGACAGCCTTGTAATGAAAGTCTAGAGAGTTCCTTAATCTGTTCTCTCTAAACTACAGTATTTCATATATGCGGGAATATTATGGAGTCATCAGAATAGCACAGGGATTATAAAATATGCTAGCAGTAAAAACTTCTGATTGCAGTTCACTTTTAACAAAATTCAGCAAAAACTTTTAAGTTAAAGATTTTTTTAATTTGGCAGTTACTTATCCCTCCTAGTTCCTGACAATTTCCTTTACCAAGGCTTTCCAGGACACCAGACATGTTGTCACCTCTGCGCTCTTCCCTTTTCTTCCTTTACCATCTGTTGCTGTGATAGCCCTCTCAATTGCGCTGGGAAGGGGGAAGCAGCCAACTAGACTTTATGTCAGTCTCTCATGATCTCACCCAAATCTACATGAAATGCTACGTTCTCACTCTTAATAGGTAACTTCCTCCCTGCCCTCCAAATTTTGCATGTCCAGTACAATTTTTTCTGACCACGGAAACAGCAACTTCTGCCAAAGTGTTGCAACTACCCTACCAGCTGCCCCATCAGCTCAGTGGTGTGCATGTTCAGCTGTGCACCTTCTGCTCCACTGCTGCATGCTTTGTCCTTCTGCTGAAAGTCCAGATGCTCACTACATATTCAACAAATTTGATCCCAAAAGAGAAGATCACCAAGTAAAAACAGGCTCTGAAGTCTGTGACATGAAGTTGCGTTCTAATCACAGATGATTTAGAAGCATTAATAAGTAATAGAGACTTCAGTTCTGAAATTGCAGGTTCTAGGTAAATGAAGACTACTCTTCTGGAGCACAGATGCATATTTATCCTGTGTTAACATGCTTTTATTCATTACAAATAGAATTAATAGAATTTCTGAAGAGAAGACCCCAAACCAAATACAATAAAAATACTTCAGTAAAGCATACGGGAGATGTCAAGACTGTGTGATGGCAAGGCAGTGTGACTCACCATCCCCGTGAGCTGCTCTTCATGGGGAATTCTTGACATACATTGCTATAAGCATATTCCTCATGCCTGCATCGCTTGGGTAAAGCACATAGAATAGCTACAAGGTAGAAGAAACTCACAGGGTTAACTTCCTTGAAATAAGAGATCAAAACCATGAGTCTCTTGACATAGAAAATAGAGAACAGGTGAAGTAAATATCACTAGTAATACAAATGTCTTACTGCACCTGTAGCTAGTCCCTTTGCCATCAACATAAGGAACATGCACCAACACTGCTTGTTTCTCTGTTAGTAGTAGCTGTTGCTCAGAGATCAGTTTGAGGGTCAGCAACACAATTGTGATTATTTGGAGAAGTTAGGTTGTCTAAAACAAAATCTTGCTTTTTCAAACTATTCCCTTAAACCATTGTTGATGATTTTAGTACCAAGCAAACCAGCTTTATGGCGGTAGAGTAAGTGACTGGCTAGTGTAGTAAAGGTGTCACCATGTGTGGTGGGTTGAACTTGGCTGATGGCCAGATGCCTACAAGGGTTGAGATAAAGACGGGGAGATCACTTACCAATTGTCCTGATGGGCAAAATAGTCAACTTGATTTAATTTATTGCCGGTTAAAATAGAGTTGGATTGTGATGAAAAAAAGAAAAAAATGAAAATAGCTCCCCCCACACCCTTTATTCTCAGGCTCAACTTCACTCACTGCTTCCTTCCTTCCTGACTTCTCCACTTCCTTCCCCTTCCTGAGCAGCACAGAAGGATGAGGAATGGTGGTTGTCTTCAGTCCATAAAAGCTCTGCCGCTCCTTCCTCCTCACACTCTTCCCCTGCTCCACCATGGTCTTCCCAGAGGCTACTGGGGAATCTCTGCTGCAACACCTCCTGCTCTCACCTGGATGCTCACAGAACTGGTTCTCACTTCCCCCCCCCCCCCTCCAGCTGTGCAGCATTTTGCCCTTTTCCAACCATGTTTTCCCAGAGGCACCACCATCTTGTCTGAGGGGCTGAGCTGTGCCCTGAGGTGGGGCAGCCGGAACCGGCCAGAACCGGCTGTGTCCGGCAGGGGCAGCCCCACCCTCTCCTCACAGCGGCCCCGCTGCCAGCGCCTGGGCACCAGCTATGCCAGGTCTTAGTAAGACCCATGTTTTTTTTTACCTTTCTTGCTGTAACTGTTTTCTTCAATTAATAATGGTGGGAAGAAAGTACTGAGCTTCAGGAAACTGGTAATGATGGGGGAAGTCAGTGCAGCACCTTGCTGGGTAAGCAGGCAGAGGACGGAGAGAGGCAGGGGCCTCAGTGTTTGGGGACTTCTGTCTCTTCTGTGTTGCTTTCTGAGAGTAGATTTGGAGTAGTCCTACCACTCATGGTTCCTAAAAGGTGGGGAGCAGATGGATCTTCAATTCAGGTAACTGTAAGCTTTGTTTGGAGTGCCAAATGGTTTTGGAAGAAACATTGTTGCTAGAATTTCCAGAGTGTGGTCAAGGTTGTTTGCAACCTACCAGAATGCAAATTCACATTTTTACTCTGACTCCTGCTCCCATTTCTAACTGGTTAAAGACAACATTTCTTTTTATGTTGTCCAGCTACATTTGAACATGCAGACAGAATGGAGACAGCAATAGGAGATGTAAAAAATGTTTCATTTTATTTTTAAATTAAGGAGAGATTTCTGTTGAGGATGCCCTGCTAGCAAGCAACTTGGTGTAGGAGAAAATAATCTTTTTGTCTGCTAATCATTGATGTGTTATGTTACACTGAAAGCCTTCTGCTCTGCCACACTTTCTTTGTGTTCTTCAGAAGAATGACTCCACTTATTTTCAGTGAAGTAGGAGAATGTGATTTGCCAACTGGTTTACTTCATCCTGGGAACAGATCTGAGATGTATTCAGTCTAGCTGCAAATGAGGCACTGTTTTTAATGTGAGATTTAATTTTAAATAGTTAAACACCTGCAGGGATGTCTGTAAGCAGCTACTGATTTAAAAAAAAATGGGCAGCATGTGATGTTTATAGTTTCCTCCTACTCAAGGTATTGTAGTGGGAAATAAAGGATGATTTCTCACATAGCTGTTGGCAAGCCTTGGTTTTCAGGGTTTAGGCAGTATTGTTAAGTGTTTTAACCTTGTATGTTAAGCTCTTCACTGCCTTCAGTAAATTTCTCTTACTTGTTGAATTAAGTTTTGAGGCTTAGTTCTCATTTAAAAAAAAAGGAGGGGAGAAGTCTTGATTTCCCACGTAAGAAAAATGTTGTTCGTAAGGCTAATCTATACAAGAAGTGTGTGCCTGTGGAGAGATTCCCTTTGAGAGAAAAACTGGTTCAAGGTTGGGTTTATGGAGCCCTGATGTAATGGTGCTGCGAGGATAGTGACCTCTTCTGGCAAGTTGGAAACAAATCTTCTGGAGCTGGGGCTGTAAGACTCTTGTTTATTCCTGTCAGAAAAGCCGAGTCAACAAGCCTATTGCATTCAACTCAGTCCCTTGGAGACATCATACAGTGGTAGCCTATGCAAAGGCCTGGCTAGCTGTGGTTCAGCAGTTTGCAGGTTGATTGGTTCAATTACAAACAGAATATCCCCTGAGGCAGCAGGAGCCGATCAGTGGCCAAATGTAAAGATACTCCATCCTGAGAGAGGCTTATTTTGCCCAAATTGTTAGGCATGTTGGTATGTTCTACATATATTAAAAATACAGAAGTATTTTTAGCTGCTGTTGGTATTAGAATGATTTACTCTTAATACCAGGGAAAGAAGGGTAAGAGAGGAAAGGCTTTTGAATATTTTAGTAATGTAATTCTGATCTATTGGATAGAAATTATGGAGAAGACTTTATGGCTCTCTTATTCAGAATATGTATCATCAGGGTTGTGACTGTCCCAGAAATCACAAAGAAAAAATGCATTTTTCTCTGTGGCATATATAAGATGACTATTAAAACTGATAGTAACTTGCTTAATTAAAACAAGTTAACTGTGTAGTTACATGGACCTCATTACTGCAGTATGGGACTGTATTCCCTCCCTATGGTGAAAAGCAGTAAAATAATCTTGCTGTTTTGTTTCATCTGTAGATGATATTTACCTTTCTTACAAATTATTAGGTAAGGCTGAACAAAGTAGTGGTTTTACATTTAGCTCTAGTAGGATAGTTGGTTGTTAATATATTTTCTGACAGCCACTTCTGTGAAGGTTCAGTTTTGCATAACCTTTCCTGGGACACAGTTTAGCTAGCAAGCAGACCACGGCAGTGAGATTTAGCTGGGGTGTGCATGGTCTAACTCATTGTGGGGAGGGGGGAATTGAAATCCATTATGTAAAGCTTTGAAAGTCAGCAAACTGACCTAGAACTGAAATGTGTATTAGTGAAGAGCAGTGTTTTGCATTGCTGAGCAGATAGGTTGCTGAATTGGGAATGAGCGAGAGTGTCCTCCGGGTCTGGCAGCAAGTGATAGTCTGGTTTGCATGTTGCACACGTGGTGCTCAGAATGGTCAGATTTGCATTTAGTAAGCTGCAGCCGGTAGTGTGAGCACCCCATGAGATGAGCTGGATATTCAAAATATCTGTTTCTTCCCTTTGAGAGTAACCTCTAGGATCTGAAACAAGGTTTGATATGTTCTTTGTGGTATTGGACCAAGGAATAGACAAAAATATCTTTAGGGGGCAGTTAAAGCAAAAGACTGATTTGGTTGTTTATTCATTACATTGAGACATGCACCTCATATGTTGAGACAGAAATAATTTGAGGTTTAGTAATAAAATCTTTGGATTCTGGGGTTTAGGTTTCTAAAATAGTTAGGTTTATCTTATGCTGTTTCAATAATATTCTTAAAAACTGAATATAACCCTAAATGTGAATCATTGGTTTTCTCCCCTGTGGTATTGATACCCATTTAATACTACTTTCATGGTGACTTTCAGTGTGAAGTTGTGAAGGGGTTAGCAGCAATTTGTTTCACCTGTCCATACTTGAAGTTTCCTTGGAAAGTATCATTAACACACTATCATGGTTTAAAAATAGAAACTCAGGAGAATTACTCCAACTCAATTAGTATAACATGTCAACAAGCTTTTGATTTTATAGTATAATTATTGCAAAGCACTTCTCCATTGTGCAGAGAGTTCTACACCATTTTTTAATCCAAAATTGTATTTCTCAGGAATTCTACATCTGCATGTAGATTACTTGCAGTGCTCCTGTTGTCCTTGTTTCTTCTCTGCTGTGGAATTAAAAAACCCCAACATTTACTAAACTCATAATTAGTTTTGTTTTGTTGCTCACTGTGTATGGAGCACTAAAGAGCAGAGTGGAGCAACTGAAATATCTGCAGTGCCCTGTGGGTTGCAGAGGAGCATGACATGGGTGATTTCTTGCTCCCAGTAGCTAGCAATGGAGTGCTTTTCAAGCTCCAATTCTGTTAGAATTCTCATCAGGAAAAGTTTTTCTCTTTCCTTTCCCTCTCCCCCAGCCCCAAAACAGAAGAAATTTGTATTCTTGATAGTATGTTGTCAGCTGGACAGCCGTCTCTGTGGAAACAGTAGCAGAAGTTATTCTTCGGTGTTTAGCTGATTGAATGTTTGTAGTAATTCCACCTAAATGTTTGTTGGTGGTTTAAATACTAAATAAATAAGCACTTCTTTACTGTTGTTTAAATTTAGTGACATGTTGTCAGTTTCTTTGGAAACTGGATTCCAAAGAGTTCTCAGTTAGTTAACTGAATGGAAACTCGGCATTGGAAATAGAGTTTTCCTGCTGGCTTACCACTTTCCAAATGTCTACTATTTATTTCAGGCACCAAATGATTATTTCTCTTCTGGGCATGTTTTTTGCTTGGTGGCAGTGGTTTTGTTTTGGGTGGGTGTGTGCGTGCACACGTGTTTACATAAAGCGTAGCTTGAAATGGAGCACACAATAGTGTAGATTGGAAGGGGCTTCTGGAGGTCATCTGATCCAGCCTCACTGCTCAAGAAGGGCCACCTAAAGCTGGTTACCCAGAACCATGTCCAGATGGCTTTTGGCTGTCTCCAAGGATGAAGACTCCACAACTTCTTTGGGCAACCTGTGCCAGTGCTTAGTTACCATCTGTGCAAAAGTTATCCCTGATATTCCGAGGCAACCTCCTGCATTTCAGTTTGTGCCCATTGTCTCTGGTCCTGTCACATGGCCCCACTGAAAAGAACCTGGCTTAGTCTTCTTTTCATGCTGCCTTCAGATTTTTGTACGCATCAATGAGATTCCCCGTAAGCCTTCTCTTCTCCAGGCTAAGCAATCCCAGCTCTCTCAGCCTTTCTTGATATGAGATGTGCTCCAGAACCTTCATCATCTTAGTAGCCCTTTGCTGGGCTCTCTCCAGTAGCTCCATATCTCTCTTGTACTGGGGGGGTCAGAACTGGACACAGTACTCCAGGTGTGGCCTCAGCAGTGCTGAGTAGATGAGAAGGATCACTTCCCTCAACCTGGAGGACTCCTCCTAATGCAGCCCAGGATACTCTGAGCCTTCTTTGCAGCAAGGGCACGTGTCTGGCTGTTCAGCCTGGGGTCCACTGGGACCTTCTCTGCAAAGCTGCTTTTCAACCCATTGGCTCCAAGCATGTATTGGTGCTGGGGTTGCTCCTCCTCAGAGGTAGGACTTTGCATTTCTGTCAGCCCATTTCACCAGCCTGTCAAGGTCCCTCTGGATGGCAGCATGCCCCTCTGGTGTACCAGCCACTCCTCCCAGTTTTGTGTCATCAGCAGAAGTGCTGAGGTCACATCGTGCCCCATTATTGACATCATTAATGAAGATGTTAAATAGGACCGTACCCAGTATTGACTCCTTTTATTGTGAAGTTCAGATACAGCTTTACGCACAGCTCGGTGGTGCTCCAAGACTTACAGGTGCTCCAAAAGTTATCACCTTGCTTTTTCATCTTTCCTCAATATTACTTCCTTCAGACTTGTCCTAACTGCAAGTATGACTCCGTAGTTGGAAGGGAGCATGGTAGTAGTCTGTTATTTCTTTTTGACCTCTTTGTAAAATGGTAAAGTGGACAGGTGCAACAAACCCATTACTTGCAAAGCCATACAGATTTTTCATGAAACAGCAGTCTTTTTATGTTACCTTATTGTCCAGATGGCTAAGTATATGGTAGAACAGAATTAATAGGTGTTGGGGAAATCTGCCTCCATGTGGAACAGATAGTAACATTGGCAACCAGTCAAAAAACACTCAGAAAGGTTGCAGCTGAAGGACACCACTGTTGGAAACAGACGAAGATACATTCCTGAACTCAAGGAGGAAACACAGAGGATGCATTATTGTATGGAATGATTAGATGACTGACTAATGAGCCTTGAGGGGCAGGGAAATTGGCTACAAAAGCAATTAAATAAGCACCTGACATTCCAATGCACTCTGTATAAACATTAAACTCTTACTATGTTTAGTTGGCAAAGGAAAACAAGTGGCATTTAAGCATACAAGGCAAACTGTAACAGGAAAAAACCTATGTTACAGATTGTTCTGCCGCAAGTGTGTTAGTAAATGCTTTTCTTTGTCAGAAGGTGTGATAACACATTGTAATATTAGCATTATAAGTCACTGCCCACAGTTTTCATTAGTTATTCTGGATATTCAAAGCAATATGATACTGCGTTAAAACCCATATTCTGCTTTAATCAGTCTATTGTTAGATGCCGTTAGGTATCAATGGCAATTTTCCCCCCCTTTTTTTCTCTAGGGACAAAACTTCTGTGTAAGAGTCCAGATTTGAGTAACAGAAGAGTCATTTTGCAAAAAATCTGATGAACCAACATCTGATGTATGTTTCTGTAACATAATATGACATCTATTAAATGTACTTAGACCGGGTGGTGGTTAGTTTGGGTACTAAGGGGTGTAGTCAGCCTACCTGTGAAACTTCGGGAGGGGGAGTTGACTATAAAAGCAGTTAAATGAACACTTGTTGTTTTGCCACGTTGAGTATTTGAAGTGGCTTTACTGATTGAAGGATTATGCCTTGCTTAGAACCAGGTAACTATACAATGTGAAAGGTCTCTAGATGGGATGGAACAAAAGGTTTTCCTTCAAGCTTAAATGGTTAAACTGTATTGTGCCAATTCTCATACAGCTTCAGTGTACGAAGATCTTGACCTTGTGTGGTGAGGGGAAGGAGTACCATAGGTTTCTACACTGACAGAGGGGACTTTGCCTGCAGGAGGGAACTGACATGGATATTTTGCTAAGGTTTCTCTTTTGAGTGTACTTTCAAATTACTTGGTAAAGTATTTAATTTGTAGTCCCATCCAGTGGAAGCAACAACTTTGGAATTCTGTTGTCAGGTAATTCTGGGGAAGCCTGTCAAGGTCAGGTTGTGATTTGAAAGGCAGTCCTAGTGAACTGAAGTTGAAGTGTTCATAATATTTTAAGAGCAAGACTAGATTTGCTGGTAATATTGCTAGAAGTGATCTTCAGCATTGTTTTCAGTATATGTCTAGCAACCTTTTCTGTGTAGAGGTGCTGAAAGTGTCACTAATGTCTTTTTTTCCCCTGATAAATATGTGCCTCTAAAGGAGGCTTGTTTAAGGTGGTGGTGATTTGTAAGTATCTATTGCAGTTCTAACTATGTATGACAGGGAGCTGAGCTACGTGTTTGAATCAAGTGGTTTATCTCCCCTGTGACCAGCTGGAAGCAAAGAAATTAGTTTGTGTTTTGGTTTTTTGTTTTTTTTTTTTTTTTTTAATTTAAGAAGAATTACAAGCACTTCTTAAAAGTGTTGAATAATGTTAAATTTGCTATCAGAAAATCATACTTGGTCTATAAAGACATTATAAAATTGATCAGGCATTCATTTCTCATTTACCTCATTAAAATCAGATTCAAAGGTCCCCCTATACTTGGAATTTACAATATGTACTGCTGAACCCCCAAAATAATGTGTGAATCCTGGTTTCTTAACAGTATAAGAATTCTAGGTTTCTGATCTGAAAGAGCTTTATTATGAAGTGACATATCTGGCTTTAGAGACAGAGGTGGAATTGGTACATCTGAAATGAATTAATAATATATAAGGACTGATACTAGCTTTGCCTCATGAGTTGGCCTTACTATTTAGCCTCAAGCAGAAGCAAGAAACAACAAAAAATAAGGTTGTTAAGGTAGAAAGTTAAATATTTAATACCAGCCTCTGTGCTGTACATTCTCCTTTTGTTGTATTCATGGAAATATGTTTTGGAACTGAAGGAAAATGTTATTTATATTACAGTAGTAGCAGAAAGGGCATATTTGATTGAGGCATTGAAGTGCTAGACTTTGTAAAAGGCATGAGAGAAGATTCCTAGTTTAACCTTAAAATTTTCACTGTTAGCATTCCTTTTCTTTTGGGTATGCTGGGTCTCATTTTGATTTTCATTCGGGATTTGTCTGTAACAACCCTTTTTTTCTTTTCCCTTCAGAATTAGGTAGATAACCAGGTAGCAATAAGAGGTTGTTGTTTCCCAGTAGCAGTTTTATCTTTCAGGCCCTCTAAAATTTATCCCATCAGTTACAGCACACTGGACGTAACACACATCTTGTGTGCTGCCTGCTGTCATTAAAAAATTTTTGTCAGCCTCTTGGGTACAAAAATAGCATTTGAATTTCTGTTTTCTGGGCAAAACAGGAATTGGCTATTACACAAAGGAGGGGGCTTGGAGCAGAATTTGTCTTTGGGTGAAAACATCAGAAATTGTTAGAAAAATCAAAACTTAAGTATTTTCTTCTCTCACCTTGGAGACTGTAATTAGAGCATTATGGTATGTTTGAGATTTTTATTATCTGATTTGTTGGTGATGAGCAAAAGTAAAAACATGCCTACCAGTTTGCAGTTGCATGTATTGCAGTACTGTTGCACGTGTGTCCTGGACTATGATCATCCAGGATGTGTGAAAGGGCAGATGATGTTGTTTCAAGGCTTTTGATAGTCCGCTGAAAACAAGAATTAAGTACAGATTCAGATGTTTTGTTCTTTAAAGAAGGAAAAAAAAAAAGTCATTACAAATCTTAGTATTCTTCTCTTTGGAAGATTTAAATGATTTTAAATAAGTTTTTGATGTTTGCATCTATCTGTTTTCTCACAAAGATGGAATAAGGGCTTAGCTTTACATGGACCCAGTATTTTAATGTACGTCCAAGGAACCCTGCTTTACTGGGTACTCTGTCTCAGATAAATATGATACTTCATTTCGTCTACAGATCTGTGAGAAATTTTGTGCTAGGTTTTTCTTGTATGACCCTTTTATGTGAAAAATTTATTTTACAGATATTCTGGAAGTAAGCTTTACCTGCTTCCTGCTGTGTCTTGTTTCATTGAGTTATAAAGTGCATTTAGTCACTGAAAGAAGGAGGGGTGTCCTGATCACAGCTATGTCTTACTTTGGACTCAAGTCAGAAATCTACATCTAATTATGCTGGTGTTTTATATGAGAAGCAGTTAGAAATACACATGTGTACGTACATATATATGCTCACACTTATTTTTTTTCCTTCATATTCAGAGCTTGAAAAAAAAAATGTGTTTGGAAACTGAATGTTACCAAATGCAGTTCAATAATAACTTCTTCAAACAAAGATTGGTGTAAGAAGAAAAAATGTAGCCACAAAGTATGGAATAGTGAATAGTATGGGAACTAAAACTGATGCAGTACTTGCTTCCTGGGGCTGAACAGTAAACACCAGTGCTTCTGGTGCTGCTAGTAGGCTTGGCAAGCAGATACCATGTAAAGCTCAAAAAATGTAGTGTGATTTCACTGAGCTTCTTGGAACGCTGTTGCTAGTAAGAGGAGCCGTTTTTAGGTTGCTGCTGCTTGAGACAGAACTGATCAACAGCCTTAGGCAGGCATTGTAGGCAAGAGCGGTAAAAGAAGGAAACACGGAGCTTGGGGAAGACTGTAAATGAATTAAACTTGTTTATAATTGTTTGCTGAATACATACTTAAGGTTTTGAAGAAAGCCAATTCATTGACTACCCTGAACAGAATGATAAACTAGTTAATATTATGTTTTAGATTACATAGCATGGAGAACATGATTTTTGTATATTTTAAAAATGTAAAATCTCTTCAGAAGTGTGAGAAATATTCTGCGACTTCAGTTATCTTCCCTATTGACTTAACCTGGTCTGTATATATAATATAAAATATTAAAAACTGGAAGTATTGCTCATTTTAAGCCTGAAGAGAACAGGAGGTAAGGTAGCCTGGCTCAGCTGTCCCTCATATAACCTCCTTTATAACTTCTCTAGTTGCAATCACAAAGTCATGGCAAGAGCGTGGGCTGATCCTTACATGTCTAGGTCACAGAAATGGAAGCTGAGCATTGCATTTGCATTGCCTAAGAAAAGTTTTGCACATAGGAATGGAGAGGGTCAATATGAAAGCAGGATGTCTGAAGTGTGGACTTGGCAAGGGGGACATAGGGCCAAATCCTCTCTCTTCTGTACACTAGTGGAAGAGGAAAATGCAGGAAGATTGACCTTCAAATGTTCTGACTCTCAGCTGGTGTAAAACTGCCTGTAGCTTCTGAGATACTGGTGAAACCACACTGGCTAATGCCATCTGAAGAGGCAGTTTGGCAATCTGTAGCCAAAGGTGTTATTCTGGCGTTTGTTTCCTAGTGTTAGTGCTGCTGCTGCTCCAGTGCATGTCTGTGAGAGCAGCAACATGGCACAATAAAAGCATGCTGTTAAATGTGGAAATTTTTATTTTCTTCAATAATATGTCTTGGAAGTAACAGCTTATTTTTGCAGTAACTTCCAGTGTTGTTAAGAAATCTGAGACCCTGGTCTAGGGTTTGATGGGGTGCTTCTCTGACTCGGGACCTCCTCTGGGTTCCCCAAGCTAAAACAGTGAACATCAGCAACAGCTGAGTGAGTATGGGCATAAATTCATATGCATTTTATCTGTGCTTCTCTGTCAGAGTTCAGGAAGGTATGGCAGTGTAATGTGAGGAGTGAGGTTCTCTGAGCATAAGTGAATTTGCATTTTGTTGGTTGTTTATATCAAGAAAAACTAGAGATAAAAATAATACCAGATTATAAGCATGCTACTTTAGAGTTTACAAATCTTCGTGCAATATTTTCAAAATAAAAGAAAATGTACATCAAGGAAAGGATCTTATTATAATTTGGATACAGATTAAGTACAGATATGATGCTTTATCAATTTGTATTTCATGCTTTTGCATAAAATTGATGTATAATTTGATCTTGTAAGCTTTCCAGGGTTTTTATGATTCCTGCAGAAAAAACCAAGCTCCCTCTCCCACAAGCCCGGTTACAGTGGATTGTGTTAGAAAGTAAATGAGATTGCAAAGTAATGGTGTTGCGGGATATGTTCTGATGCCATTTGTGCTTTGGTTTAAGTAAATAACTTATTTACAAGTTGAGTGTTGTAGATTAACATTTGTGATGAGTTGCTTTGTGTAGAAAAGATTGTATTCCAGACCAATAGCCTAATAAATAGTAGAGAAGTCACAATTAAGTAATGTGTTTTAATCTTTAAATGCTAATAATGCACTTTTAAAGACCCAGAGGAAGCCTATGTAATTGGAAAATATGTACTTAAGTATCTTCTACCCAATTTACCTCTTATGCTTGCATTACATTAGAGTAACTCTGTGAAGGAGTATATTTTACAAGCCATCAGGAGATGGTTCTGAGGGACAATTTTAATTTTTATTTTAATACAAGCACTTAGTGGATAGAGGTCACATTAATAGAATTATAGAGAATTGATCGTAAAACCTGATATTTGCTTTAGAGTAAAATATTTGTGTCCTGCAACTATGAAAGTGGAAAGCAAGAAGTATTTTAAGGAAACTCACTTTTGAGATGACAGATAAATGTGTGTAATAGGCGTGCAGGACCTCATGATTGTTAGTCAAGTCAATGCAGAACCAAATCTCCTAATAGAATGCTTTTTATGTTTTTTTTCCCCTCATATTTGCTTTGAAGTACTTCCTGTAGCTAACATATATCAAAATTAGAAATGTATCAGCACCATATGGTAGTAGGCTCATTGTCTAAATAATGTATGCTTCATAAGTGCAGTTGACTTAAGGATCACTTGTCACCACTTGGAGGGCATTTAACTATAATTTTAGAGTGGAAAAGAGTGCCCTGAGATACACAATAATTCGATGGGTAAAATAAAAAAGATTGTTTGTTATGCAGTGGGTATGCAATTATAACGATTTCCCCCTGTGTTTACTGATGAAGGACAATTTAGTTCTCAGGGGCAGTTGATTCTCCAAATTTCTGGCGTAAATGATTGTGCTATACATATTCCCCGCAGTATTTATTGCCTTAGTAGCAAATGCTGTATGCTGGAGCGCGACAAAACAGAAGTTTAGTTGGTAGATTCACTCTGAACAATAGATGCTCAGATGAGGGCACACTTGCGTTTTAAGCATAAAAAATAACTGGGGCATATTTCATTCTACTCTCTTAAATTTTTTTTTCTTCAAACCTTTGGCTGGAGTCTTGCTAGCTAAGGATCCAGATCCCTTCTTGTCTTAAGCTTAGGGTCAATAACTATGCTTTTTATGCTGCAGCCTGTAGCGTCTTCTGTGATACCGTCAGTTAAAAATACAGTGCAAATAACCTGTTCGTTTCCTTTTCAAGTAAGTTTTGAGTTAACTTTAAAGTTTTTGTAGATGGAACTTTTTTTACTTTTTTTTTTTTTTTTTTTTGTTCCCCCAAGTTAGATTTAGACCTGAGGTCTTCCAGTGATCCCAGTTTTTTGTGCAGACCTCTGACTAATTGGAAAAACATCCGTAAAAGATTTAGGTTCCTGAACAGTGATACAGACTCTTAACTTAGTCTCAGGCTTCCAATTTTTTTCTTTAAAAATTAAGGATTATCTTAACTCTCCAATAGTGCCTAAAATTGTCTGCCTATGCATACTGAGAAGTTGTCATATTTTTGATATGTGTGTTAATTTACATGTTTTATCATGGATTAATAGAATAGTTTGGGTTGGAAGGGACCTTTATAGGTCACCTGGTCCAATCCCAGCGATTTTACATCTGTGCCCAGTTGGGAACAAAAAATCTAGGTATTTTTCTAAGTAAATCTCCAGGTAGTGGGGTTGGGGTGGTATTTTCTGTGCACACATCATAATTAAATTATTTGGTTTCTCAGAAACTCTTACCTCTAGGAATCTTTTGGGGTGTTCTTTTTTCTATATCTGGCTGGAAGAAATGGATGTGGTGTTTGCAGTCCTTGTTCCTGCTGTAGCCTAACGGTTTGAATATTTGTCCAGAGAGTGGATGGAAGATGCATGTTCTGTGCCCACCTTCTGTTGGGGGTGGGAACATTAAACTCACATCATAGCTCTCCATAGAGAGATTCTAAATAACACAGGCTTCTGGTAGCAAAAGTAGTGCACTCCCCTCCTCCTCCTCTTGAAGCTATGTCAACTTAGTTTGCTGTTGTTTGGGGTTTTTTTGAGAGACTGTATGTGTGTTCTATTTTGTACGGTAAGCCAGCAAGTGCTGGAAAAAGTATAACTGTGGAGTTTGGATAATGCCTTGAGGGACAGAAAAGAGTTTTCATCCCTGTTGTCAGGATAAATCTGTGTAGAATCTGATGGCTTTATTCAAAATAAAAGGTGGAGGATAGAACATGGTACTCTGATACCTAACTGAGGCAGTATCATTTTCTGCTGTACCTGTCTTGTCTTTCAACACAGCTTTCTTTTCTAGCCAAGTAGAACACTGTAAAAAGAAAATTGGCAAATAGTTTCATCCAGAATAGTGTACAACCCGTAGCTAGGGGAGCTGTCTCCTGGAAGGATATAGGTAGATTTTTTTTTATTATTATTTTTATTTTTTCTTGGGCAGAGAAGGGAATTCAACCTGGATTTCTCAATTAGGGGATGAGTGCTCTAACCACTATACTGATGTACAATTGTTTTTGGGGGAGCAGTTGAGTTTTGAAAGCCTCAGTGAATCTGTAGCTACTGACACTGGATGAAAAAACATGTGGATCAGAGTATGTGAGGATGTAGGCATATCCCTGTATATGTTCAGAAAAGGAATTCAGTAGACAAATACATGACATACATTTATGGACTTGTGCAAGACATTTGACGCTGTCCCGCACGACATCCATGTCTCTAAATTGGAGAGAACATGGATTTGATGGATGGACCATGCAGTGGATAAGGAATTGGCTGGATGGTCGCACTCAAAGAGTTGTGGTCAACAGCTCAATGTCCAAGTGGAGGACAGTGATGAGTGGCGTTCCTCAGGAGTCGGTACTGGGACCGGCACTGTTCAACATCCTTGTCGGCAACATGGACAATGGGATCGAGTGCACCCTCAGCAAGTTTGCCGATGACACCAAGCTGTGTGGTGTGGTCGACACGCTGGAGGGAAGGGATGCCATCCAGAGGGACCTTGACAGGCTGGAGAGGTGGGCCCGTGCGAACCGCATGAAGTTCAGCAAGGCCAAGTGCAAGGTCCTGCACGTGGGTCGGCGCAATCCCAAGCACGACTATAGGCTGGGCGAGGAATGGATTGAAAGCAGCTCCGAGGAGAAGGACTTGGGGGTATTGATTGATGAGAAGCTCAACATGAGCCGGCAGTGTGCGCTTGCAGCCCCGAAAGCCAACCATGTCCTGGGCTGCATCCAAAGAGGCGTGACCAGCAGGTCGAGGGAGGTGATCCTGACCCTCTACTCTGCTCTTGGGAGACCCCACCTGGAGTACTGCATCCAGCTCTGGGCGCCCCAGTACAGGACAGACATGGAGCTGTTGGAGCGAGTCCAGAGGAGGGCCACGAAGCTGATCGGAGGGATGGAGCACCTCTCCTATGAGGACAGGCTGAGAGAGTTGGGGTTGTTCAGCCTGGAGAAAAGGTGGCTCTGGGGAGATCTAATTGTGGCTTACCAGTACCTGAAGGGGCCTACAGGAAGGATGGTCAGGGACTGTTTATCAGGGAGTGTAGTGACAGGACAAGGGGGAATGGGTTTAAGCTGAAGGAGTGTTGATTTAGGTTAGATGTTAGAAAGAAATTCTTCCCTGTTAGAGTGGTGAGGCCCTGGCACAGGTTGCCCAGAGAGGTTGTGGAGGCCCCATCCCTGGCAGTGTTTAAGACCAGGCTGGATGGGGCTTTGGGCAACATGGTCTAGTGGAGGGTGTCCCTGCCCGCAGCAGGGGGGTTGGAACTAGATGATCTTTGAGGTCCCTTCCAACTGAAACCATTCTATGATTTATATAGTAGTATCTACATTTATATAGTATATAATAGTATATTAAATGTATATATTATTGTATATAATCTGTATGTAGAAAGACTATATCATTATAAACCCTTGCTGCTAAAAGATTGGAAAAGGAAGGAGTCGCATTACCTTTTATGTTTCTTAATCTTGCTTGTACTAGTATATATGAATGTTGTGAACAGCAGTGTGCCTGTTACAACTGCACGTGTTGTATTTCTTTTCTCCAATCTGTCATTAGTGAATGAGTTAACTGAGTAGAAGGACAAACTGAATTCATCCTTCAAAAATTACTATAATATATAAGTTTTGGGGGGGAGACACATAAAAATGCTGTGTACTCCTTAACGTTTTCAGCGTTTCATAATTCCTTTTTGACTCAGTCATCTGTAGCAGTTGTATACATTACTTCCAATGATGCAGTATTGCTGAAGAATTTTGTTTTTACTTTGCAGTGTGTCATTATTAGCTCTGAGGAAAAAAACCCTGTATTGTTTGGTCTGCATAAAGGACATTTAAGAAAAGGAGGGTGAATTCAAATCGAGAGAAGGAAATTTAAACCTTTGCCACAGATGTTTCCTTTAGAAAGGAAATGTAAATTGTCGCTTTGCAAAGTGAACTAAATGGAACATCTGTGAGTTCTTGTTTTCATTCTTCAAGACTTGATTCTCTTGTGTTTCTGCTAGGCTTAGAGATGCATATTCATCTTGATCCTGCTTCCATTGCCTGTTAGCTTCAGCAGTGCTGGACAGAGTCTTCTATGAGAAGAAGAATTAAAAAATCAGTTGAGAAGATCATCCCTATATCTTGACCTACTCTAAAAAACTACTGGATACTACAGGTTGGGTAGCAGTTGCTAGTGGAAACATTGGCACAGTTCAAATGTCAGTGTGAGGCTGCAATGCACAGACAATCTATTATTTTTTGATGAGATACTGAGTTAGATCCAGCTTAGGTCCACTGCCATTTCTGACTTGGTGCTGATGCCATGCCTTGTCAATGCGAAGACAGTGGTACAGGAGAAAGGGTGACAGTTGAATGCTGAGAAAATGAAAACCAGAGGGCAACTGTTTTGTTGGTAGTTACCTGAAAATTTGCCAGCACTTTATCCCAAACCCAGAAATAATGAGGACGGAGGGCTTTGCTGCTTTTCTGTCCATGCTGTGTGTCTACCTGAGAGAGGAAAAATGCCAGAAGGAGCCTCTAAATTCTCTAACTAGTGACAAAATACGGTTTTCACAAGACTGTTAAAAAGCAAGCAGATATTACCAACTCCTTTGTCTTGTAGGTGGAGTAATTGAGAAGTTACACAGTTGTTTTTGAAGGATCTGGAAATAGATCCCTGACCCCTGCATGGCAGGCGTG
Organism: Grus americana; assembly: GCF_028858705.1. Lineage (NCBI taxonomy): Eukaryota > Metazoa > Chordata > Aves > Gruiformes > Gruidae > Grus > Grus americana. The sequence goes on from NC_072866.1 coordinate 3,871,896, forward strand.
AATCTCATGCACAAGGTGCAGGAGGGAATGTGCTACATCAGTAATGTGCTTGGCTGTATTCCCTTTAATTTCCATCCAGAGATCCCATTCAAGGCAAGAATCATAACTGTTAATATTTGGCTGCTGTCTAGTTACATTAGCCACTTGAGAAATTTGTTTCATGGTTCCATCTTGCTGATTTTCTTTGCAGTGGATGAAGAATGCTGTCACTTATTTATGCCTTGTCTTTGAGCAGTTGAGGTCTGTGCAGTGACCGTAAAGATACTGAATTTAAACCTTGTTAATAACAATGTTTGTTGTCCATATGGTTCTGCTTTGTACAGTCAGTTTTATTTTGTTCATTGTCACTTCCTAGATTCTGTTTTTAGTTCTAATGTAGAAGAATTGCAATATTGCATTTTGAAACAAAACACACAAGCTTAGTCTGATGTTTAGCTTTTGTTATTTAATCTTTTCTCCTTGATTTGGATTTCAAGGTCTTTCTGTTCATGTTATTTCTCTAACAGGAAAAAACCAGTTCTGACTATTTTTCTAGAACCTGCCATATTAATTCATAGAACATTTTTATGTGAAAACATTTTACTTATGATATGTTGTATAATACATTTTGTTTAAAGCACTTAGGTTTTTTATTTTCAAAAAAGTTTCTCTATCTACAACTAAAACAGCAAAACATTTTTTCAGCATCTACAATGTTGCTTTTATTTTTGTTTATCTGACCTGTGCTGACTATGTACCCAATATCTGTCAGGGATGGGATGTGTACGTATGTGCCACATAACCTGTAATTATTTTTTTTATAGAGAGAGATATATAGATGACTGAGTTTGTATCCTTTTAGTTTTCCTATTTAATACTGGAGGTATAGAGGAGGAATCCTTATCTTCTAAAAAAAATGTACACTTTGGGTGGCTGCAAAGTGGTCATGAACAATGTTGGTGGTGTGACAATGATGCTAAGCCAGAATCTGCACCTGCTATTTTTTTTGCTAACAGGAGAGACTTAATTTTTGCCTTTGCTTCATAATATCAATGTGACTCTTGTGGAACAGTCAGTAAATCATGAAATAAGAGATAGGTGCATCCCATGCATGTTTTATATTTTTAGGTCATAATGTTATGCAGCTGAGAGTAGAATTAGCTTTTTCCTTCTGATACTTGGTCTTTTAAAACATTTAATAGCCAGCAGAGAAATCTTAGAAACACTTTTTACATCTTGATCAGTAATACAATACAGGCAAGTTCAGTCAGTTTGACATAATGTTGTTAGCACTCTCCTTTATTACTAAATGAGTACTTTAGACATGTTTAAATTCAATATTCTCCTTTTAATATATTACACATGTTAAGAATGTACGTCACTGAATTCTGGCAAGATAGGACAGTGGTTTCTGGCCAAAAGACTGTAATTTGGTCACTAGTTTGGGTCTGGACAGATAGGTACACATGTTCATGCTTGCTGCTGGTGTTTTCTGTTAGAAGTGAGGGTTGTTGAACAGTCTCACTCTGATGCATATCCCTCTCCAGTTTTAGGGAAATGGTATGTTGTCAGGGCACAGCAGAGAACTTTGCATCACCACAGCTAGCACTATCCCTAGTCTGTGAATAAACTGACTTCATCTTCTTGTGCTATTGATCCATCAGCTTTCATGCAAGCACTAAATTCATCCTTAAAAAATAATTAGCTCCAGTGTCTTGGCAGAATTCCAAGTAGGCAATTACATTCTGCCTGCTTAAAAATACCCCCTGTAGTTACAATTGGATAACTTATAGTGACAGATGATTGTGTGTTTTGTGATACGTTTTCAGTGTGGCTTTTTATCAGTGTGAAGTCTGCTGTAATGCTGCAAATGCCTCACACCGCAAGAACCTATTGACCAGGATGGCTTATTAGCATGACAAAGAAAAGTGTCTGTGGAAAATATTTCCCCAATATTTTGAAGACGAAAGAAGGAGGATTTAGATGTTCCTTGCACACTTTAGAATTTTGAAGGCAGTTACCTATAATAGGACTACTTTCATTGATACACAAAAGAAAAGCAAAACCTTGCTTGTTTTGTAGAACTCGCTATTAATTATGGACCCAGGACTGACATTTTAAATGGTTGAGAAAAAAGAAGGAAGATAGTGATTTTGTTGACTGTTGTACTTTGGGTTCAATTGGATGTTGGATTATTTTAGAAACCTTGTTTAATATAAGAATAAATAGAATTGGAATAAAATGTGTATTAGCTTATGCTTCCCTTTCCAAAGGTAGTAAATAATTGAAAACTTGTGTTCTTTCTTTCTTTTTCTGTTCTTTTCTTTCTTATTTTTCTTTCTCCTTTTTTGACAGAGAAAATGCAATGTATAGTATACAAGTATAACTTGTATCTGGTATTAAAACCTTTGAAAAGACCAGGAGAGAATTTGGATTTATAGATATTTCTGAAGTACTAGATGGTTAAAAAAATCTTTAAGTAGAGGGAGGTGAAACTCCCATCTCCTTCCACGGTTGAAGACCAAAACTACATTTTGATAAAATAATCTGACCGAACAGGTCTGATACATTTTTCTGATTATTTAAGTTTTGTGATCTTCATATTGGTGAAAGAAGTGGAAGGGAATTTTCACATTTCATGGGCTCGCTCTTTGTTACTGATATAGATGCTCAAAAGGGCAGATGTGGTCTAGTTGTCAAGTCCTTGCAATTATATACTGTCAATGGAGCATTTTAGCAGAACAAGATAGAAAAGAAGATGAGGTTAGCAGCCAGTCTGAGGGCTTTTCTCCCCTTTGATTTTTGTCTTCTGGTAATGGAAAAAAAGCGCCTGTTTTTAGGAGTTCCCTTTCTGATGTGGAAGTGTGGCATCTCTGACACAAGTTGCAGAGATTTAGCAAACCTTGCAAATTGGAATATGAAGAACTATTAATTCCAGTCTTTCCAGCTCAGGAGTTTGAGAATTAAGAGTCAGTCCTTTCCTAATTATGAAATTGACTGAGAATTTAATAAACACTTTTTTTAAAGGAGTTTCTTCTTCTTCCTTCTAGATGCAGAGTTTTTAGGAGATTATAGTAGAATTTCTAGGCAGTTCTTGTTTCATATCTGTGTCTCTTCTGTCTGAAATACAAGGGATCAACGTTGCACTATATTACAGAGACTTAGCTTCACACTTTATGAAGAGCATAAAATAATCTTATTGATCTTGTTAATTATGACAGTCAGGAATATTCTGCTGAACAAGGAGGGGAAATTTGCTGTTGAAAAGATTCGTTTAATCTTCTCCTAGCATTCTTAATTTGGACAAGGTTGTCGGTTGTATAAGCTCTTAGAAACAAACCAGAATAATTTTGAGAATAACAGTAGCTCAGATGGTTTATGTTTAGGGATTCAGTTATTGCCTTTACCTTTTCTTTTTTCAGTTCTCTTTGTTTTGTTCTGTCTTTAAGCAGTAAAACCTGTCTGTCTGGAAATTGTAGAGGCAGTTTTATCACATAGCATCTATTTTCAAATATAGTATTATTTAGGGAACGATCGGAATAGCTGCTTTTTATTTCTGATGTGGATCTTCAATATAAATTTCCATGTACTTTAAAAAAGCAAACACTGAGAATGTGCACTCATTTAAGAGTTTCATTCCAAGTAGTTTTACTTTTTTTTTACATGTCATTATGCATGCTCTTATAACTTAATTAACTCTGCCTCTATTTAGTATAACTGGTGCCGCTTTAATAGTGTGATTTAATGATTTAATGCCATAGTAATAATAATTTATTCAACATTTGTTTTGGTTTTGAAATAACAATATCTGTGTTTTTGCTTTTTCTGAACATTAGTCTAATCATTCCAAGTTAAACAAGCAGGAAAAAAATCTGAAGCCAATTTCAGTTTTGATATGGTTTTCTTCTTGCAAGGTGTGATTTATTATGCTATTTTTGCCCATAGTAACATATTTTATTTTATTACAGTTTCATTTCAGAGTAGCAACAGTTGTGGTTACCTCTTGGTACTGGTAATTTGTGTCACTGTGGTTCTATCCAGTGTGCTGTAGGACCTAAAATAGCTTAACGTATACATATGTAGCCATTTTCTCTCTTGGCATTTTTGCTTTGTCAGTTCTTCCTTTTCTTCGGACATCCTTCCATAAATTCACCCTGTATAGAGAGTTTTCCGACTAGACAGTTTATAGATCTCAGATCAAATTTGAAGAACAGCAATTAAAGATGCTGTTAATGTGCTTCTAAAATTGCTGAGAAGCCATTGAGAAGCAATAGAGGCAAAATTCTTCTTTGTGCCATTTGTTTGCAAATTTCAGTATTGGACTCTATAAGTCAGGTAATACAATAACCTTCTGTAAACTCCAGGATTTGCAGTGGTGCGTGGAAGAGATTAATGCTGACTTGAGTTGCAGGCCTTTGTAAAGAAGAGTAAAAGACTGGAAACGGTCTACATTTATAGGAAAGAAGGAAATTCTTATCTGGAAATACTGGGACATTGAATCTCATGCTCACCACCAATGCTAATTGCAAGATAGTTACTTTCTTTACTTTGGGAAGGTAAACAGGTTGGTAGTCTTCAACAGACGTAGTGTTCTCGAAGTTCAGCATTTTCCTGCAGCACTGGAAGTCTTCAGGTAAGCAGATATTTTCCTCAAAATAAGTAGTAGTACTGGCTTACTGCATGTGTAACTCAGAGTGTATAGCTTACTATAACGTTTACTTTGCTGCAGTACTAATGTGTTGTAAATTCTCTTCAATTATCACTCATTCTCTGTAGTGTCCAGACTTCTCAAAGCTCCTTCATACTTTCCAAGTTCACTCAGTGATTGCAATTTTCTGGAACAGCCACTAGGTTGCCCTCAAGATACTTTCTTTTGAACTATTACGGATCTTAGTATCCTCTTTCTGGCTATCAGTGTGGTTCCAGTGTGGGACGCTATTCAGAATGGAGTTGGGTTGAGTTTGTGTTTCCTGTGAATGGGCCATCCATAGGAATGGCTACAAAACCATCTGTACGGATGAAACGTTGATGAAACCATGCTGCAGTCACCTGTTGCAATTAAACCCTAATGCATCCATCAGGTTTTTCACCAGTCTGTTTCCTAAAGCTAAACTTAGGATGTGAGAACCAAAAAAGCTGCAGAACTCTGAATGTCTTAAGAATCCCTTGCTTGGTTACTTAACACGATCAAATTGTCCTCATGCCTCTTTGTGGCAATATCGGGTGCTTTGAGGAATTAAGATCTCTTACTTCACATAATTTCAAACTGGATCATACCACAAAGCACTCTTTTCCTGCTTGCTCTCTGTAGATCAGTTACTTCACTGTAAGCTTCAAGTTACATTTTGCCAAGGCAGAGTATGTGATACCAGTTTTGAAGGCATACAGTCGATGGTATGTGTAAGTCTGCTACTTAAAGTGATACCTATTCCTTCTTCAGTAGTGTGCATTTGACATGATAGTTGGCTTGGAGGCAGCTGGAGAAGGTCACCACAAAAAGTTACTGATTGATAGAGGCTGAAAACTCTTTATTCCTGATTTGCAAGGACTGTAGTGCATTTTATATATATATGCTAGTGATGGATTCATGCCTATCTTTCCTCAAATAGAGAAGAGGGGTTTTTACAGCACAATAACAGTGACTCACCTGTAGATTCTAACTGTGATCTCTGCTACTTTATTGCTGCTTCTCATTTCTGGGGTACCTTGAAAACATTGCCATTTGCAGTGAAGGATGTGAGTGGGCTGTGGTTATCTTGTCATTTATTATTCTTCTGTACATAGACTTGGAACAACTATGCGATCCTAAGACCACCATTCCCATTCTGATATAGCAAGATGCATGCATACCTATGGTGGAATCTGTTTTGATTATAGAACTTGGAAGAAGCATGGTTATTGCTGGTTAAGTACTTGTCAAGATTGAATTTTGATTGGTGAAATACTGACTACTTCTGTTATAAAACCTCTGCTGTGGGACCTCACTTTGGCTTTAGAGATACTGTTCAGAGTGGAAAAAGCATTCTGGCACCATGGGCTTTCCAGAAAACCTTTGCTGCTTCTGAGCTCCCGTTAGAAAGTAAATTTTTTAAATCCTAAATGAATATATTAATTGCACAAGTCCTATTGAAAACTTGGAAAACCATTGTAACGTGTGAATTGGTTGTTGATTTTTAATTGAAAGATGACAAAGCAGGGAATATCAATTGAGAGTGAACTATATATGACTCATAACAGTAAATGCTAACTAGGAATTCTAACTCCTAAGACGACGCTCATCCACAGACGTGGATCAAATTCATGATAGATTTTGAGAGAACATTGTTTAAAATAAGGAATTAAATTCCTTATCAGTCACATGTTTGGTTTTCTTTTTTCTTACGCCAGTATAAATTTACAGTAACTCCACTGAAACAAGCGAAGTTCCTATCGGTACAAAACTAGAGAAGGTGAGAAACATCTGGAGTCTGAGACTTTTTAGGTAAACCCTCTGGAGAAATCACAGCAGTCACATAATGGAAACATCCTATAATTTTTACTGTGCCTTTTTCCCTTGTTGCCACACATTTCTGTTGCCAGGGTAACCGATCATGAATTGTTCATAGTAAGTGACCTTGTCATTGCTTTTATATACGCCATGAGTTATTGTGCAGAGGATATTTATAGAATTATAGAGGTGATTGTGACTGCCTGAAGACAAGCAGGCTTTGTTTCATTTAAATTTTTTTTTTTTTGTAGAATAAGAGGCTAAAAAACATGAGAGACGAAAATGCTAACATTTGTCTGCAGAACAAATCTTGCTATTAGTCAGATAGGGACAAATATAGCTAATAAGTCATAAGGTGGCTGGATGAAAAGTGGTCAGCTCAGCCTCCTGTATGCAGTGTTTTCATTTGATACTCTTTTGGACTGGACTTAGATATATTCAGATTTACTTTTCTGTATTTGATATTTTTAGAGATGCCAGAATTTTTGTTAAGCTATGTCAAAAAGAGTGCATGATGCACATTTTTTAAAAAACAACAAACCAAACCCAACCCAAAACCAACAAACTTGTTTTCTCAGCCATTCTGAATGGCAGGAGCTGCTGCTTATTGTCCCAAAATGTAGAGCCCATAAACTCAAAAAAAGGAAAATCTTAGCAGACTTATGGCCTAAAATAGCATTAAGCTATACGCAATAATAAAGTAAAAAAATAAAGTAAAAATAAGTAAACTTCTAATGTGGTCTTAGTTTGGTGGTTTAAGCCTTGCAATTTTCATCATAACACCTAACTCTCGAGTAACTGAATGTTAAGTCATTATGCCACATAGTAGATAAATGAATAATGCTAGTTCAAATAGGAAAATAGTACGAAGAGTGTCTGAGAGCCACGGAAGACTTCCTAGCCATTTTGTGCATTCAAGAAGAAAAAAGGATTTTTACTACATAATCACCCTGGTAATTCTCTTTAAAGTTATGTTTTGTAATTATTCTTTTAATCTAGGAAAAGATGTGCTAAGATCTTTGGAATTCAAGGTATAATTGTGACATCAGGATGAAGTTCATGTTTACCATGTAGTTATAATTGTGGTGCAGCTGGGCATTAGAGCTATGCCTATCTGCACACACTTAGTCTCATTTTCCTGAGCGGTCCAGGAATCCCCCAGCTGGTCCCCACACAGAGGAGACAGTGGCTGGCTGGAGACGACAGTGTCAGGGCTGGAGACCACTGGGACAAGATGACTGAGACCACACGGCCACTGTCACGGCAAGCCTTCACTACTTGTAACAAGAGCTCCTCAGCTGAGGAATTTGGACAGTCCCATGGAGCTCCTACTGTGCATATAGATCAGTTAATAGGCACTACCTGTGTGCTTAAGATGTGTTAATTAATTGCTTGGCAGAGCATGTGGCAATCTCAGAAATCCCCACGTGATTCATGCTGTAGAATTTGCCACACTGTACACAGATACTTTTAAATAGTCACTAGAAACTGTTTTTGCAGATGCAGGGATGGTCAGACAGGTCAGTTACCGTAATTGCGAGATGTTTAATACATAGTTTAAGATAACTAATAGCAACGGGTCATGCAAATGCTGGAATACTCTAGTTGGACCTCAGGCCAGCTGGATTGTAAAAATTCAGCAAAACAATAGCTCAGGCAGTCTCACCTGGTCCAACTGAAGATGCCATTGCAAGGACCCTTCTGATGGAGGTACCTATCCCCAACTGAGCAGCAACCGACCATCCGGTTCAAGAGATTCAGTTCCCTGCATGAACACTATGCAAAAGATCCCAATATATTAATTATTGTGTGTTTCTTTTAAGCAAACAGTCTGCCTGTGAGTGTCCTTGTAGCAAAAGAAACAGGCTTATTTCCATTTAGCAGCCAGATGGAATTTCATGATCAACTAATGATGTCTTGAAACATCTGTCAGGCCTCTGGAATTACCTATTGATAACAAAATGGGTGTATTTTATGAATTACATATTGTGTTAACTTCGGATGAGTAGTGGCGTAGCACCGAGTCCATCAGTAGAAGAGCTCTTTCTCAGTATTTTACATAATGCAAGAAAGCAATAGAGAGGAGGTTGCCCTATGAATTTTGTATGCTAAACATCAAGTGCTCAGTTGGACTAAATGGCATAGCAGTACAACACTGAGCCATTGAAACTGTCATTTTTAAATGGCTGGGAATGGTAATCTCATGGGAGGGATAAGTAGTCTAATGTGTCCTCCCATTTATTATCCACTTAGAATGTTCTTTTTTTCCCCTGTGTCATAGGTATGCTATAGTAAGACTAAGCCTACCAGCCTTATATGCATAATAAGTATATACAAAGAGCTACACTTTGTTTGTATGTAGTTCCATGTAATTTGCCATCAAGCTAGTCTAATTTTTGTGCAGATACTGCTATGCTTGTATTTAATGTATCAAACCACTCTGGTGTTTCCGCAATTCATTCCTTCCTGAAGATCTGATCTATGATGTAGGTATAGCTACAGCTACCATAAGCTAAAGAAGTATTGGATCTTTGGAGAGAATGATCTAGGCTTTTTCATTATTTTGCCTAAGTGGAGATAAGGACAGGTGACAGAATCCAGGTACTTCAGATAGACTTAAAGGCTTTAAAGAGGTACTTACAGGTAGTGTCAGATATGTAGGCTTTCTTTGCATTCATCTGGGCATTATCTATAATTAGTGCTTGTACTAACTTGGGAACACCACTTATTTTGCTCCACGCTTTTTCTTGCATGAAGAATAAAAGTAATTCTTAAGATCTTTCAGTTTGTTATCAATAGGATTGCAGCTAGCTCTTTGAATTAATTTTTCTTGCCTTGTATGCTTGCACGTCCTGAATGAACTTTGTTCAAGCAAGCAAGTTAGCATTCTGTTGCCATCCAGTGGAGTAAGTAGTGTTGTTTATGTTTGAGTGTTTCAAATGAGGCTTAAATATATAGTGTTAACACTCTTCTGTAAATGGTTTTGAGAAAACCATTTATTATCCATTTGCTTGAGGGATTTGCTCAAACTGTAGTGGTCGGAAACAGTATGTTAAATGAGATAATGTGCAGAAGAGTTCTACATTTATGAGTAGGGTTCTGGATGCAATGAAAATACCCACAGGGCATCAGCTATTCCCACTGTGTGTGGGGAAAAAGTTCCTTTTTTTACATTAGCATGTTGGTCTGGGTAGACTGTATTTTTGCAGTCACAGAACATACCTAGATCATAGTGTGGAGAGCACATTGAGCAGTCTGGCCACTGGAAGAAGTCTGTCTATGCATTGTTGTGGTTTAGCCCCAGTTGGTAACTAAGTACCATGCAGCCACTCACTCAGTGGGATGGGGAGGGGAATGGAAAAAACCCCTGACTCGTGTGTTAAGATAAAGATGGTTTAATAGGATAACAAAGGAAGAGAATAACAATAGTAATTTTTATATATATAAAACAAGTGATGCACAAATGCAATTGCTCAACAGCTGCAGAGGAAAAAAAAAAAAAACAAAAAACAAACCAATGCCTATTCTGTTTTCGAGCAGCGATCCTGCCTCCTGGCTCGCTTCCCCAGTTGCATACGGAGCATGAAGTCCTATGGTCTGGAATATCCCTTTGGCCAGTTGGGGTCAGCTGTCCAGCTGTGTCCCCTCACAGCTTCTTGTGCACCCCCAGCCCACTCATGGGTGGGGTGGGGTGAGGAGCAGAAAAGGCCTTGACTCTGTGTAAGCACTGCTCAGCAATAACAAACACATCTCTGTATTATCAGCACTGTCTCCAGCACAAATCCAAACCATAGCCCCATACTAGCTGCTATGAAGAACATTAACTATGATCCCAGTCAAAACGAGCACAGCATTTATTAGTGCTTAGTCCAGAACTGCAATATAGGTACTTACAAATTAGTCAGTTGATTCGCTTGGTGATGGCAGCTCCCACTGATTCTGATTGCAGGAAAGATTGTCACTCAGGAAATTTAATAGCTGATCAGTCTACTCACCAGTGGGTGCTTTCAGGAGGTGGAGTGAAGATAAATAGCACTTGCAGCTTACTGTGAGACTCTAAAGCATAAATACAGTGACAAAAAATGTCATAAATAATCATGTGCGTGTCACTTTACAATCCAGGGCTATAGAATGCATTAAATTTACTTAGTGACTGCTAGAAGTTAGCAAAGCTACAGTTAAGTGAGATTGATCAGATCTGCACGCCACTGTTGTTTATTGATGTGATTGGGTCAAGACCTTTTCTTTTCCACTCTTCTCATTCTTCATATGCTATTCAATAGCTGTCCCATTTGCTATTCAGGTAAGGGGCTCTATAGAAAATTAGGGTCTGCTCTGTAACTGGGATTTGTAGGTGGAACTTCAATGCTGATGGTGTTTTGTCAAATCCATGAATTCCTGTCATGAAAGGAAATGCTTTTAATCAAACAATTAGTGGAAAAGGGAGCATCAGGAAATGAGCAGAAAACCAGAAGGGAATATTTGAAAATACTTTTTGCATTCTCTCATATTTCTTTTACTCTTTAGTAGATCGGATAGGATTACTCAGAGCAATCAGATTGACTAATAACAGCAATCTTAAATTGCATGTAACATTAGTGACTGCACGGACAGGAATGATCCGTCCAGTTCCAAAATGCAGACTGCCGCCTACAGTTGTTCATAAATGTGTAAATTTATTCCTTTGCACAGCTGCAGATCTGAGGCTAAGATACCTGCTATACTTTCTAACTTAGATGTTTTTGAGTGACTGATGCTACTTACAAAAAACAAACCTGCATGCATGTGTCACGTGCTTGATGTTAGAAGCTCAAAGATGATCCAGAAGTCAAAAGGTGTCTTACGATTTTCAGTTGGATTCAGGCTTTGAGGACAGCATGCAATAATTTATTCTTAAAGACATTTAAAATGGCTTTTCTAGTAAAGGCTTTAAGAGTTGAGTTATTAAACCTACAGGATTTGAAAAATCATAGAGGGCTATTCAGTTGAAAATTACATACAGTTATTTTAAAATACATAATAGAATTTTTGAAGTGCTCGATACACATCAGGTCCGTGCAGAACTTCGAGTCACTTTCTTCACAGGCCGGGTCAGTTCATTGCATGTGTTTCTGCTTACCTTTAATATTTCTTTGAAAGAGAACAGCAATTATAACAATTAGGCAGATCAATAAACATTACTGCCTTTATGGAAAATACCTATTTGGCATATGGGAAGAAACAAAGTACTACTTCTGGAAAGCCCTCTGAAGCTCTAGAAAAGAGACATCAAGTTTGAACAAACACCTGTATACTATAGAAAAAAATCAAAGCTTTTATTTTTCATGGAGAAGGATTTTTCTTAATTCATTAAGTGTCTTTCAAATAAGCTATGGTAACTTAAAATTGATGAATGAACAGCTACTTCTACATTTGGTTTCCACACTTAATACTTCACTGTGCTGTATCTTATAATGATTAGAAGAATGTAGATTTTATCTGGGAATTTATATTGTCACGCTCAAATATATTGTATTAGTATATGGGTATAATCTGCAGTATCATTAAAATTGTTGGTAATCAAGCTATGATATGTCATTCTCACTATAAAATGTAAACCTATATGCGATTTTGTTGCTAAATTATTCAATGTGCTCTGTCTCAATGTATTTTATGCGTAAGTAAAATTTTGTAAGAAAAACATTGAGAGGTAGCATCCATATAGGAGGTTACAATTGTGAATTTTATTGTCTTTGAGATATATATTCCAAAATCTTTCAAAGAATATTAATGTTACATCATAGATATTACTATGCATTAATTCTTAGGCTCTTTCTTCCATTTCAGTCCCATTTTGTCATTTTTATGCATTTGTCTTAGGGTCATAAATTGTCTGCAAGTCTTTGTATCTTGCTTTATTCTGAAATTCCCTATCCTTTCTGTTCACACAGTTTGGGCTACACCTGTTCAGAATCTCAAATTTGTTTGGTTTTCTGATACCCTACTCACAACCCTTTTGATTTGGAAGATGTGTTTTGCATGTAGGATGTGAGGGTTACAGTAACACTCTGGATTCCTTTTTTAGCCGTCTCTTCTTTAACTCAGAAATACATTTAAGTATCTCATCTTCTAGTTTCTGCAAGTCTCCAGCATAATGTAGTGAGCCTTGACTTGAAGAGAGTATGTGCATAAAATGTATATATTTATCTGTGTTTGCTGAAGATGAACCCAGCTTTTCACATGATCAGACAAATTATCATTTTTCAGGGAAACAGGATGCATATACACTTTATATTATGAATGAATTGGGTAGAACATGCATTATTGCTTTCCTGCGTATTAAGTCTCAGGATATTTTGTCTAGAAGGTTTGAAACATTGAGGTGTAACACAGGGAGTTAAGAATTCAAAAGAGAAACTGAAAATGAGGATGGTACAAACTCAGCTTCTCAGAATGGAACAGTTTTGTCTGGATCCTTCAGACAAAGACATCCTCAGCATCCAGCACAAGGACATTCCCTGTCCTCCCATTGCACATTCAGAAGGTGCAAATGTGGATAAGGACTGAAGATTCTAAAGCAGTTCTGAAATACTAAAGTACCTTGTTGCGTACTAGCTCATGGGGGGAAAAAGTCATACTAATGCTTAAATGCCACATTAATTCCTTATGGGCTATGTGATTATTAACGATAATAACTCCAAGTGGAGGTGTATGCTAAGGTTATCTAGATATCTTCCAGTTTATGTCTTAGATTATATACATTTGCACTTCTCTGCTGCCACCATTTGACGTACATTGCTTATAAGAATGCCTCGTTGGCACGGTATATACAATATACATATATGTGCCAGTATACATATTGCAACAGTATGTGTCCCCTCCATGCAGGAGAATGGGTTAGTAACCTGTGTACTCCTCTACCTACCCATGCTTGGCTGCCCACTTCATAGTTCTTAATATTGAAGTAGGAAACAGAAAACACTGCTAAATCTGGAACTGCTTTTGGAAAAGATGTTCTCCGTTATCAGATAAGCTGCCTGGGATGCTGGTGTAACTCGGCCATCCTTGAATTTTCTTTGGTCATTGCTGTATGGTTACCTGTTTGATAGTTGGCTTTATCTGAATGTTGATTTGTAAATGAAATATGGTGGTGTGCTAATATCTGAAATGTTTGTAGCTAATCAGAGCATTGCTAACTGCAATCAAACTCTCTTTTCTAAACTTGCTAAATTATTTTCTGATACTGAATTTATTGTAGCTATTGAAAGAAAATTGTGACCTTTCTTACTCTAACACTGGAATATCTCAAGTCTCTTCCAGTCATTTGTTGCTAATATAAACTCTAAACTGACTACTAGTAATCTTCTGTACAGGCAGATACTCTAGCTCATGTTCATTCAAATTCTAGCTCCAGACTTATAAATAAGAAATGAGGTTTAGGAGTGTCTCTGCAGATTTCTGAAAGAATTTACAATATGGTTTAACCTGTCAGACCATTGGATGCCACTGCTGTTCCACACTGATAAAGGTGTATGAGTGGTGTGTAGGAATGAAATTTCATTCTTAAGAATGATTGTTTAACTGTAAGACCTTCAGCTTCTTAAAATGTTGTTTCTGAAAGAGTCACTGGTAATGGCAGTTGTGAAGCCTGGCGTAGCACTGCGTACAAACTCTGTTCTGCAATGATAGTGCACTTCCATTTGCTTCAGTAGTGATATTGAAGCAAATGAGAGCACACAGACTCATTTTCTTGACTCTGCTATGTTGCATGGTGCATTATATCCTACTTTATTTAGTTACAGAAGCAAATGACTCATGTCTGAGTTGAAAGAAGTGAAATTGCTGATTTCTATAGGCTAAATGACAAATAGATGCAGATTGGGAGGGCACACCTACACTCATGCTCCATAGCTACCAACATTTCTTTTCAAGGTGGTCAAAATGATATGTATCTAAATAAATGCTAAGCAGTTTTTCTGAACTTGTGTTTATCTTTGAAAGCAGATTTGAAAGTTGCTGAATCTACTTCAGAATTGCAGAAGGATCTGTTTGAAAGCTTGACTAATTTTTTCAGCTATATGTTTGTTTGTTTAACTAAAGATATTACCTGTACCTAAAAGCCTCTTTTGATCTTCAGCCCCATCAAAATAAGGAACAAGTACCCTAGTGTTCAAGCAGTATAAGAAATAGTTAATATCTACAGTCAGTGGTGATTTTCTAGCTGTTATCACAACGTAACAAAAAACTTTAGGGAATAGTTTAATAAATATACAGGCTACAAACAACCTGGTCAGACTGTCGCATTTTTCTCTGAAACACTTACTCTTTTCTTAACTGCTCTAATGTTAAGATTTGGGTCATCAGACAAACATTTGTGGTTCTGGCATGTCTCTAAATGCCTTGCATTTTCTTAGGCATTTAACTTGGGTTACACTTGACTTCAGTTCTTCTAAATAGTTTTATGAAACATTTGCTGTTTTTATTTCAATATATGAAATGTATGATTCATTTCCTTAACAAAACACATGTACCTCTTGATAATGCTTTTGAGAAATTGAAAATTTAGTTGCAGGTGCCTATTCTGTGCTTTAAAAATATTCCAATTTTTCCATGGGAATTTTGTCTCCTAGTCTGGTAGTGTATAGGACACCCTACTCAACCCCCCCCCCCCCCCCCCCCCCCCCCCCCTTTTTTTTTTTGTTTATTTGGCTTGTGTGGTTTTGTTGTTGGATTTTGGTTTGTGGCAGTGGCTTTGTTTGTTTGGTTTGTTGGGTTTTTTTACTACTTTGCTTTGTCCCAGCAAGACTGTATTTTAGTCCTGTTTTGATGTCTTTTAATTTCTGTAGTTTCAGGCACTTACAGGAGATCTGAAGGAGCTTTTTAGGTAGCTCTATTCTATATTACTTTTGGGTCAGTCGGGCCCTGATCTTGGAAGTACATCTGTGGTTTGTTTTTATGTGTATGAGTAGTCTCAGGTTGGTTAAAATGTGTTTGCAGAATGTGGGTCTGTAATTTTCTACAAATACTGGTTCTGATATGTTCTTCAGAATTAAGATCATCATTATGAATCTTGATGACAATAGCTAAACTTCCATGTGATGTCTAAGTGGGGAAACTTCAGGTCTTGAGATAACATAAGCACCCCCTGTCAGTTGCCTCTCTTAACCAGCCGCTTCAATATCTGTAATAAACCCCGTCATTTTACTTGACTCAACTTGATGATAAAACCTCTTGGTTTTTGCTCTTTCCCCTTTCCCCTGAGGAAATAGCTGAGCCTAGTTTTCTAATAACTGAAACTGTTGGCTTTTAAAAATGAGCTTGAAATACCTTCAGGAACATTATTTGGCCATCTTCAAGGCAGCTCCTAAAATGCTTAATGCTTTTGAAAGTCAAATTAAAGGTTTGTTTCATTTAAGTTGCATAGCTGGATAAGATTAAACAAAGTGCCCTACTTGCACATAGCAATCTATGTGAAATAGTTTTTTGATCGTCTTCATGCATATCTAAAATACACCTCCAATTTCTTTTCGGGATCTCAGCTCATTCAGCTCTTACCATAATGGTTCATTAGCCTCCTAGGCTTTTTCTTAAGAGTTGCAGTCAATTTCCCATCTTTGCTGTTTTACATTAAATCACTTCGATTTCTTAAATGTAGTAAAGGGAGAGAACAAGCAAGAATCCTGGAAAGAGGGGTTATTCAGTGTGGATACATAATTTCTGTTTCACAGCATACTTCCAATATTGCAAAATTTTTGCCCCTGGCTGCAACTCTGCTAAATTTATCATGTATTCCCAATTCTTAGAGAATGATTTAAGTATATGCTGCTGATATCACTTCTTGTTGGTGCTCATTTATTTTGAGATCAATGGGACTTTACATGTGGACAGAGCCAGGAAGGGGTTTAAACCTTCATCTCACTGGAGCATGTTGCAGTGTTCCCCTCTAAATCTCTTTGAAAAGCTAATAGCTACTCATTCAGATACTTCTACTGAAAGTCTGTAACTGAAATGAAAAATATCTCTTCTGTAGCATATATATATGTATATTTTATTACAACATGCTTTCTAGCCCCTTTGGCTATTTGCTGGAGGGGCAGCACAAGAAACAGAGAAGGCCTTGATACTGTGCAAGCGCTGTTCGGCAATAGCCAAAACACCGTGTGTTATGAACGCTGTTTTAGCGACAAATCCAAAACTCAGCAGTGTATGGGCTGCTATGAAGACAGTGAACTCCATTCCAGCCAGACTCAGTTTAACTTCAAAAGTAGTTTTAAAAAGATTCAATGCTTTTTTTTTTTAAATGTCTAATATGCTCTTTAAGTGTACAGTTTTACCACTATGATTTCAGTGTTTATGAGCCTGGTAACTTCAAAATTTTGGACGAAGGCTCTTGCTGCATGCCAGAAACATAGGGATCCACTGATGTTCATGAGCACAACAAAGCAAAATCCAGTGAGGTTATTTTTTTCAAAAACTGCTATGTTCATTTTTTATGAGTTTACCAGTAACACAAGGTGACACATTCCTTAAACAAAATCTGTCTGTAAACCCAATGTAAATGTAGTAGGCTATTGCTGACCTCTCAATTAACCACTTCCCTAAAATCTGTTATTAACCCTGCTCTGGAGAGTTTTAATACCTTTTGTACTATTACATGGAAATGCAATTTAATAAAAAGCATGGTTTATTTCTCCTGATATTTAATCTTTTTAACACTTTCTTGGCAACTGTATTTATAGACTAACAAGCAGCTGCAGACTATAGGACTCCTGCACATTTGCAGTTCCAACTGAACTGTACCCTTGAGAGATACAGGACATTATATACGTCCTGTTGGTAGCAGGATCTGGGCCCTGAAGTATAATTTTCAATGTGGGAAGCAAGACCGAATGCTAGTTGCACAATAGTACAAACTATAGGGGATGAAGGTGGTAAATTGTTTTGAAGGGTTATGACATGTTCTGTGTATTTAATGATATGCAGTGTTTTCCTGGCAAAACCTTCCATGGCAGCACAAAATAATTTACTTGTAGCATTTCCTACCATGAAATACTGGCTGCTGAGATCAGGATTAATTTTTTTTTTTTTTTTTTTTTGCAGCTTGAGGCTTTGCCAGAAGGATGGGGTTTTTTATGCTGAAGTAGTCTGTTTAATTAATGGTAGCCTGCTGTATTTCATTGTTTCTGTCTCAGACTTGTAAAGAATTGAGTTCAATTTGCAGTCATTCTGGTGTTACTATCTGTAGATATTTTCTAAAGCTGTTTGCCTTACAATTACTTTACTTGTTCATCAGTGATCAAGTAAGAGTGCAACAGATTTCACTCCTCATTAGAACAACATGCAACTGAGATATTTTTTTTTTGTCTTCTGAAAATGTTTTGGTGAGCATACCTCCCTCAAAGATATAAGAAAATCATAGCGGTATCAGTTTAAGCACAGTAATCATTGTTTTGAGAAGCCAGTGGTTTCCTTAGTGCACAGTGAAAAACAAATATCTTTGGTGTGGGTGAATAAGTTGGGATGATTTCTGATGTTTTAAAGATGATCAATATCTTGTTCTCATCTTTTTCCTGTTCATATGTTGTTAGAAAAGCACTCATAAAAACAAATTTAAGTGATGGAAGACCATTTCTTTAACTTTTGAGAGTTTCATCTGTGTATGTTTTTAATTCCTATTGCTTTGAGAGGTCAGTTTTCAAAGGTATGGATCACAAAAATGAAGAGGATGACAATTGCTAAGGGATGAATAAGAAAGGGCTGTGTTGCTGTTGGAATGAAACAATCATTTTTATGGAAAGTTCCTCTAGAATAGAAAATTGAGATGAATGAGCACAAAATCTTTTGTATTAATGAATTAACTTTCTAATCTGTAGATTTTAGTCAGCTTTTCATAACAGTTAAATAATTTTTAATCCATCCTTATGATAGCTCTACAGGATGTTTAGAGAGGAATACTGAAGTATGTGAAGGATTTAAGTTTCCCATTTTGTATTTTCTAGTTAAGAAAAATAGATGTACTCTCTGCCTATTCTGTTTCCTTCAAAAATATAAGGAAATATAAAATGTAGGAAGGACTGAAGCAGTAGCAGTGATTTGCAGAGGTTTTCACCGTGATGTTTATTTTGTGATGTGGTAGTGAAATAGTAAATATTTAAGTTATAAAATGGTTCAGAACCTGTATTTGAACTGCTGAATAGTATTCAAAGAAGAGTGATTAGTGGATGCTGAACTAAGTTACACGTACACTTTGACTTTACCCTCTTGTATTAGTAAATGCCTAACGTCATCCTCTAACAGTTTTGATATATTTGTGAAGTTGCCTTAGCAGTCCAAACCAAAGTATGATTTTTTATTTAAAAAAAAAACTTTTCTCATTTGCTACAGTTGCACATTTTTTTAACATCACAGTTGTCATCACTTTGCTTTTAATTAGCATTTATTGTTTCTAATTGTCTGGAAAGTGTGCTATGAACGCATAATTTAAAAACGTTTCCTTTTGAAAAAGCTTTCAAAAAGCTTACAAAGTGAGACCCCAGTGGTGCATATAGTTGAGAAGTAGGAAGCATAAAATGTTGAGCAGTAACATAGTACTCTGGCAACCTGGCCTAGTAAGAGGGGGATTGATTTTTTTTTTTTCTTAGCGTTTTGTTCTGGAGGTAGTACGGTTGGTGTGACTTGAAAGCTGTCAGAGAAGGTGAATCTCCAATTCTTTAAATCTATCTTCTGTTCCCTTGTAGGCAGCATGGGGTAAGTGCATGGTCTTTTGTGAATGTTTTCTTTTGAGAATGTACCCAGCAGGAGACAGAAGTTGACATCGCCTGTTGGCAGAGCAGAGGTCACTTCTCCATAATGAACAGAGAAGAAACATAAGGTGAGAATGAGCCAAAAATAATCCATTTTCATTGTTACTTGGAGTCAGAACACAGAACACATAGAAAACGTTTTTGCTTTAAATTAATTCTGTAGCAATTTTGATGCTTTCCAAGTAATTGATACAAAGGATATAATAAATATGGCAGTAAATGCTGCATTGAAAATTCCCATGGAATCCTTTTGGATCAAGGATGTTTGATAAGAAATTGAGAGAAAACTCAACATGTTAGTATATGAATAACTCGATACTGTTGTACTGCATCAGAGAAACTATATCCATGCTCAGGTTTTTAATTATCTAGAATTGTAGGAGCGTGTTGTTAATTGGTTTTAACTTAGATCTCCAGTATACCCCTCAATTTCTGTCTAATTGTTACATAGTATTACACAAAGCTGATGTTCCTCAGTTTGATGAATTAGAAGTGTATGCGTGTATAGCTTGGAGGTTGGCAGATCTGATGCCCTGAGGCTGTGGACAGTGAAGTCATTAATGATTTCCACTAAGTTAGGACACAATGAAAGATCTGGATCATTTTTTCTCCAGCATTTCTTCTGGGATTGGGATTTTGGAAATACCCAAACAGTAGAATTGGGAGGTCAATGTCTTGCAGAACTCCCAAAGTTGTAGAGGCTTGGGGAGGAAGACAGAAGGACCATGAAGGATGAGGACACAAAACACTTTTAATGCAGCCAAGAAGCCTTTTTTAAACTGCAGAACTAATTAAGATAATAGGAATCTGCAGCCAAGAAAAGAGAGACTGTGAGTGGGAGAATCTACACGTAGGTGGGATGATCCTAGACACCACAGCAGTGCTTAAACCTCAGGACAAGTTATGGTCAAAATTATAAAGAAAACTGAGGCCAGTGTGGATTTTGAGTATGGGGTCCAGATTTTGACATTTCTAAAACTAGCTTAAGAACAGAGTGAGTGCTTCTGGGAAGTCTGTGTGATTGATTGCAGCTACCGTATGTCTTCCCTGCTGATGTGGTGTGGCTTTGTGGCTTTTGGACAGCTGGAAGAAAAGGCAGCATGAGCCTGTGTCTGCCTGCCCCTATCATGGTAAATATGCTACTGTTATGTAGCTCCGACACTATCCTGTACCTTCCTTCAGATTTACAGAAGAGTTGCTTTTCAGTGGTATGGGGTGGCAGACTTTCTGAAATATGACATCACATCCAATATGATTTTAAAAATAGATTACAGAATTTTGACTCTGCTTCTCTTCTCCTGCTGCCTTGTTTTGTGCAATTTGTATCCTGTCATTTAAAGGGCTACAATGACTAATTTGCAAGGCAATAAACCTTCAAGTTTATTTTAGTTTCACAAAGTGAATTCTTGAAAGGACTTATTTGCATAATGAATTTTTGGTTGTTTTAAGATAAAAACACAATTAAACAGGAAATATAACTATCCTAGAAAAACAGAGCAAGAGGCTTTTGAGTTGGGAGCGTAGCTATTTGCAGGAAGTCTGTGCTGGGATACATCAAAATAACTTGAGCTTGTGAGAGCTAAATGACTTTCTCATCTCAAAGATGTATTTGCAACGTAAATGTATGTGATACATATGAAAGGCAATAGATCTAAACAAGGAAGCACAGCCTTTTCTTGCCCTAGTGTGTCCTTTCATGCAGGTATATTGTTTTTTAAAAAAAAGTTTTTAAAAAAATAGGCAGGAAGTGCTGTGGGATCATGAGAGAAAAGCCTAGCAAAGCGTGGTAATCTTACAAAATCTTGGGGGGAGAAAAAAAGCTATCTCTCTCAGAAGATCTAAATAAAATTGAATCATAATTTTAAATAGTTAAGAAACCTTTCCTGCTTGGTGTGGTTCAGTGCCACCATTCAGTGTGCCTTGCAGTAGCTGGTATTTGAGTTATCTCTTAGTCCTCATGGTGGATGGAGTTAATGAGTAATAATAATAAAACCACAATAAGACTTTTCCACTCGTTTTTAGGGGGTAAATAAATCCCAAGGAAGGATTCAGTGATACCACAGACCAAAATTAGCTTTTTAATGATTAATAAATTTGGTACCTGTAGGCATTGGGATCTTGACAGCATTGTAGCAAAAGTTATGTGTAAATTGCAGAGTATACTGGGAGCTATTGAGTTTAAATTCATGAAATTAAGGCAACAGAACTTAAATAGTTCAGAACTGGTTTGTGATAGAGTGAACAGCTAAGCATAAGGGCTAAGTTGGACTGTTTCTGGAGCATATGTACTGGCATAGCTTTTGAAGGAAGATTACTTAGTCTGCTTTGAAGGAGCTCCAGGAGCCTAAAAATACGGAAGATATTTTTATTATCCGATCAGCAAGTTATATGAGCATGATTTTATTTTTATAAACTTATTTTAATCACAAATTTGGAAGGTGTGTTGTTTGCACTGTGTGGCATTCATACTGAGGAACAAATTAAACTTGGGGGGAAAAAACCCACAAACATATCCCGTCCTGTTTTGCAGCGTCTTGACCCATGGCACCTCTCATGCTGATTTTCATTATTTAATAGACTTCACAGGAGGTCTGGAAGTCAGTGAAGGTGGAATGTACAGGGCAACCAAGCTATCATTTTCCTTGATATTAAGTCTATCTTCTTTTATGCCCATTGATATTTATTGTTTGTGCCTAATATTATGGGTATTTATGTGTATTTCACGGGAGGGGGTGTGTGTGTGTGTGTATATAGGCATATTAATGCTTCTTTATGTAGGCTAGGGAAGACAGAGATTGCAAAAGTTAACAGACTTTCTGCATTACAACATGGTGTTCACTGAGGCCAGTGGTTAATTTCTCTGCTTAGGAAAATTTTAAATATATTAAAATATTAAATATTTAATATTTTAGTGATAGTAATATTTAATATTTTAGTGATAGTGATAATATAGTAATATTTTGTCAGTTTTTAGCATCTCACAGTAAGTCTTATATAAAAGCCTGATTGGAAGGTGACAGCTGAAAAGGGAAAAAAAAAAATTGTTGAATATCTTGGTTCATTTAAATAACTGTCTGAAAGACCAAATATAATAATGTAAAGATGTTAATAATAATATCAGACATATAATAAATATCTGTCTGAAAATTATGTTTTTGCTTAGTGAAGAAAAAAGTCCACCTTTCTGCATTCAGGTGGCATAAAACTGTTTATCTAGGCAGGACAGTGCCATTGAATTGCTATTTTGGTCCCTTTGGAAACAGAGTGAAATAATACACCAAGGAGCTTATGCTGTTAATCGCTGAAACCACTTGAGCAGCGCTAAATAAGCCATATTAATGTAACTTCAAGGATACCTGATGTCTGGAAACCTATCTAGAAATCTTCTACATTCTCCTCATATAAATCACTGTGATATAAAGTAATAAATGAATAAGTCAAGTGACCTTTGGTTTTGGAAACACAAGGTTCATCCTGCAATTTGAAAACCATTTTGCTGTATTTAACGGTAGTACTTGTCTCCAGTCTGCTATGCTCCTGTCTTAGCCTCCAGAATATTTTACATTTGTCTTACTAACATGAGCAATTTTGACTCATGTTGCTTTGGCACATGAGGGGCCAGCAGGATCCTTCTGCGCTGGGGTGTCAGGGTTCTGCTATCTGTATTTAAAAGGGAAAGTCATCAGCCCTTCAGCTGCTGGTTTTGCAGGATTGTACAGTGCTTCCCATCAGAACAGAATGGCCATGGTAGCTTACCTGCAGTTCGGTACGTGGGTATAAAGAAAAGCAGTTACGCAGACAACTATGTGATCAAGTGAAACAGTAAATAAGGCATTGAAGCTTACTAAACTTTTTGCCATCTTTTTGTGGGCATGCACGTTTTAAAGACTGGTTTGGATTTATTGCTGCCTGTGTAAGTTCTCTTAATTCTTCTGTAATGTATGACAAATCATAGTCATTGCATATATATTGGAGGGCATGTGAGGATGAACTTTATTCCACCCTCACTGTTTCAAAGTCTGTGACCCAAAAAATAGGAGAGAGTTGTATTTTGCAATTTATGAGATAATAAAAGTTTATTAAATGTTAACTTAGTGGATTTTAAAATAAATTACTTTAAAGTAGTAATAGTTCATCTGTGTTTTGGAAGGGAGTGGGGAGGAAAAGACATAACACACCAGCAAATTGTTACCTCTAATGAATATTTGCCATCATAAATTAAAACTTTAATATATGCTTTATGATGCTATTATGATTATGGAATTATTTGAGCCTTGCTGATACAAAATTTCTTTGCTTGGTTTAGTTTATCAAATTGTTGTAGATCTTCCTTCATCTTTTTAAAATTAGCTTTGCCATCAGAGAAGTTTCTTTTTAGCCAACAGCTGGTGCCACTCAATACCACGGTATTTCTGCCCAGGTAACCTTTGGGCTGTTGTTCAGATTAATGTTTAAATCCCGTCTGAAGTTTAGTGTGCGAGTGATCCCTTGCACTTTTGTTTTCTCATGGCATTTTCATAACCTTTATATTTGTTCATGGTTAACTAAATTCTCCTTTGAGATATGTAAGCATTCAACTGAAATTGATAATGTCTTTGGGTGAGATTTTATTTTACTTGAGTATTCAGTTGAAAAGGTAATCAATACTTCTGTATTTCTACTGGACGAGGAATAAAACTATTTACATCATTGAGTATTTATCATTTTATCTTTCTTTACTCACACAATGATGAATTCATCATCTATATCAGACAAGTATGTTATTTCATCCCACACAATCAATATTAATTTTAAAATGGGAGAGCCATTCCTATACGACAGCCTGTTTTTGAATGTTCATGTGTCTTTGTTACTATGTTTGAGAACTCAGATGCTATCAACACCACCTGATTAAGAAATTTTCTCATTTGAAGTTATTTCTTTAAAATATATGAGGTTTTGGAAAAATTAAAGTCTTGTTCCATATAGCATTTATGCATTGAAGTGCGTAAGAAGTCATTTCAGAAATCAAACTATCATTAACTAACGAAATAAAAGCAGCTGATTTTGCAGGACAGCAGCATGAGTCAATTCATCAGTGAAAATTCATTGGGAATTCCTTTTATTAATAATGCATCCTTTAAGTCAGTTGGTTTTGCACAGCAAGAGATGTTTAATTTTGCATGTGAAAGCAGTGCTGGCAATTGGAAGATCTTGAACTGCCATTCTTCCAAGTGTTCTTTATGTGATTTCAACACCATAAGGAACATTAGGATTAACTTTCATCAGTTGGATGAGATTATTTCACTTATCTCAAGAAGAGATGCGGTATTTTTCTTTTTTTTTTGGTTGGTTGGTTTTATTATTACTCTTATTAAGAAATGCTAAGAAAAATGCTGTGCCTCTTCTGAGGGGTTTGCCACTGCCGCTGAGAGAATGAATGCTCTTTAGGAATCAAAGTTTTGGACTAAGGTGGTATTGACAGTTCTAACTATGTTTTGGCATGCTTCTTAGGATATATTTGGAGCTTTTACGCAGCTTGTAAAAACTCACAATTTCATGAGAAGTGGTGTGTCTGTGGGAGCTTGCTATGCCTAGTGAGTGTGTAAAACCAGAAACCATACATTCCTTACCATGTGTTGCACCTGGAGCTCACAGGTTCTTATTTATCTTTCCTTGTCTGATGTCTCTTGCTCTTCTCAAAAATGTGCAGAATTAGTAGTTGCTGGACCAGCATCATACATTTTACCAACCAATTACCTGACATGATGTCTTTGAGAGGGATTCCCAGTGTCAGTGGTTTTACAGTTAACTAGTTGTGTTTACACATTGGGTAGCTTTTTCATACACGTAGAGTGCTCCGAAGTGTTCACTGAATGCATCATGAGACCACTGGAGCTAGTAAGGAAAATCAAAGGCAATACTCAGTAGTGCCGTCTTATCAGAGACAACATCGTGTCTGCATGAGGAGCAATTGCACTTGTTGTATTTTTGTTTCTTTGCAGTGTGCATAGAGTGCTTCAAAATTGCTTTATCTTCTTGAATTTTTATTATACTTGTCCTTTGTCTTGGAAATATCAGGACTTTTCATTTATCTTAGTTTATCTTTGCTGTATTCTTTGAAGTATCGAGTATGAGATTTCCCAATTGTTGCTCTGCCTGAACTTACAGGAAACATAGTTAAATTTCAGCAAATTGTCAATTTTTCACATTTTCTTTAAAGCTTTATACAAATGATTCTCTATATTGGGAAATGAGAACTGTTATTGTTTGCCAAGTCACTGTTAGTATTCTTATTTTTTTTTCTTGTAAGCAACTTCTATAATAGATTAGAATATATCTGTATACAGGTTGAAATTTTTTTTTACATATTTACTGACTGTCCTTTCATACTGCCTCTAATGTTTTCTGGACAACATTGTTAATTATTATTCCATAAGAAAGCATTTTAAAGACCTGATTTCTGCAAGGATATTCATTACATACATTCTGCTGAATAGCCCCGATGTTGAATTTGTACAGCTTACCAAGTTGACTCAAGGAAATTTCATTAAATTGTCTATGTATAAATGGTATCTCTGGATTTAGTGTAATCTATCTTTTATCTGTAATGTTAAAACATTTCTATGGCTACTTTTTGCTCTAAGCTAGGATCTGAAAAAGCTAATTGTGAACTCTGAAAGTTATACATGTAATTATTATTATTTAATTAATTAATATTTTTGTCTATTTGTTCATGAGTTAGGCTGTTAAAGAGAAAGGGAAACAACGTATGTTGCACTCATATAAAGTAAGGGAAGCTATTTTATAATTACGTAGTAGAATAAGTGTGACAAAGTTGTTATACTTTGTCTTGGAGACTGCAATGGCTGGAAAGCCTTAAGCAGCCCAACCAGCCTTTTAGGAGTAACAGGCTAAGGATGTCTCCTTTTGCTTCCCTCCCCAAGTAAGGACATCTCTTAGAAGTCATAAATGCATTTATTGCGACAAATGGATTTGGAGCATTCAGTTAATATATTTTCTTTGCAAATACTGAGGCCAGGGAAAAAAACGTTTCTAAGCCTTGTCCCCTCACTACGGGAATCAAAACAGCCCTATGATTGTATGGCTTATAATTCTAAGCAACGAGGCAAACCAGAGCCCTGAAACACCACAATTAATAGAACTGATCTAGATGACAAAGTTGGAGATCAGCGCTTGGTAATCTAAATGGCCTAGCTGGCAGCTTGAAAACCCCTGGTTGCTTTATAGAGGCATGAAATAGGTATGTCCTTGCAAGTGTTGTGTGATGTGCTAGGGACATAGGCAAGGTTTATAGATGGACATGAGTTCTTATATACTGCCTGTCCCTTTTCCCCACTTCCCCTCCAGACCTAGCTGACCTCCTTCATTCTTCTCCTACTATTGTCTTCTCTTCAACCATTTCTTTCCTTGTAGATACTCTGTTTTTCCCCCCTGACTCTCAAGTTGTATTTAGTTTTCAAAATGGCTGCTTTTGTTTGACCTGAAGATGACATTGTGTGGCAAATTTTTTTCGATGTGTACTAGTAAGTTTAAAACTGCCAATTATCTACATACAAACCTGGTTCAGTCCATGTGCTATATAAATATTTAATTCTTTAAATCCTATATGTGCAGGAAAATGAACTGTTTCACTTAGTAATGATGCTAGATTTGAAATGGAAATCCTTGTGGAGTTCTGTGGTATGTTTCTATAATGAGCACATCATAAAATCCATAAAGGTTTGATACTAAATTTTCACTTTAGATCTTGTAAGAGTAGACTTTGCTAGGGATATTGGTCAGGATGCATCATATTACAAGTAAGATCCCGATCAAAGCATGTTGTTAATAATAAACTGTAAAAGAACCCCAAACCAAACAAAAAAAACCCCCAACAAAACCACAATGAAAATAAAAATTCTGAGCTTCTGGTTACCAACTAGAAATAATGAAGAGTAATCTTATAATGAAGTTCTATCTGTATCTTATCTCTTTGTCAGCAGTGTGCATTAATTTGTTTCCATGGTTTTGCAGATAAGTTGCTTGTCTTGCTAAATAATCTGCTTTCATGCAGAAACTCATGTCTGTTTTCTGCTGAGTAAGTCTCTGCAGTCATTGAAGATGCTCAGAAAGATTAAAATGAAATGTTAATAAAACAACTGGATACTGTATAAGTAGGATTGGCTAGATATATGCTATATAAATAGAATTTATTGATGGTAAAATCTAGGTATTTATAAATTAACTTAGCTTCATTTTTTGTGATGAATGAGAAATTCATTTTTCGTGTATCATGTGCACATACTTTTCCAGTAAAATTCCCTTTTGTGTTCTGCTAAAGTAGTTACTATCTTCTCCCACCCCTGCTGTTCTGCCATGGAAGCAATTTGTTACATTCTATAAAAAAAATTAGACATGTCCAGTTTTAAAAAAAATATAATTTTAAATAGGAACAAAGGACCATCTTTCCAGTAATGTGTAACTAGTCAGTAATTTGAATTTTATGAGTGGGGAAAACTTATCTAGAAAATATTGTCATTTGATTGTACAATAGCAATCTCAGCATCAAATAATTCTCATCATAAACTGTTGCATTTTATTATGTCTCTGATATGTGCAGCTAAATAGATGGTTAACTGGCATTGTTGAGGAAGAGAACTGGTAAGAAGGGTTTGGGTTTTTTCATGGAATTCTTTTGCCAAAACTCAGTTTTGAAAATTCTATAACCCTCAATAGAGCAATGCTTTCAGCAAAGACCAAGGAAGCGGATAGAGTCTCATGTCAAGTGGAACGGGAGGTATTAAGTATTTAACGTGCCTGTGAATGTATGTATGTACATGTGTGTGGCTTACCTCAACAACTTTTGTAACAATGTCTGTTGTCTTCAAGGTAAAATATGGCTTTTGGTTAGTGTAGGCGTTTCTTCTGTATTTAACTTGCAGAAATTTCTGGCAGGAAAGAGAGGAGATCAGAAAAGAGATTACTCTCTTCTTATTATTCATGTAATACACAGGCTAGGGGGAGAGAATAGGGAATGCTGAATTTAGTCTGTTGTTCTAGAGACTTTGTGACTAATCTGTCTTAGTAGACCACTGAACTTACTTTCCTTTTCATTCATTGGCATTACCTGTTAACACTGTCCTATAAAATTGTATTTTCATTGATACTTTTTTCCCCTCTGCATACAATCTGGGATTTTTATTTTGGGGAAAATTCTTATTTTTTTTATTAACACTTTATTCATTTTTATTTTAATGTTGCTGAATTTTGGGAAGTGGTAACAATCCACAAAATAGCTTTTTCTCAGCCTCTAGTAAGTCAGACTTTGAAACAAAGTTGTCCCTTAACTTCAGGTTAAAACATATAGTCTTCAGCCCTTAAAGGGAATACAAGACTATTGTATGATTTAAAAAAAAATTAGGAAAGGCTACAGTCCGCAGAAATCCCAGTGATTATAAGGTCCTGCTTGCATAGCTAGAGTTATCTTAGTGTACTTTCCTTGCTATGAACCTCAAGAGAAAAGGAGAACTTATTTTGAAAGAGCTTGAGATTCTTCTTTCAATAATTTTAGTACTGTGAGTTGTTACTCAAAAAAACCCTGTAGTACTTTTTAATTAATTTAATTACATGTACAGAATTATGAATTAACAAACTGAATTTCTTCAGGATAATGGAAGATTTCCTTTTTCCAGTAGCGCATTCATATGTGCGTCAACATTTGGGGTTTTTTAGCTACTAAGTGTTTTCTCTGTAGAAGTTTAGCACAATGAGAAACACAGACTTGCAAGCATTATCTCAAGGGACAGTTCAGAAAGTCTAAAAATATCTATAAACATCTTAAAACTGCAAATATGGATTATTTTTTAGCCTGTTGAAGCATGTCAAAATATCGCTGATGAACAAACTTGTCAGTGTAATATTTGTCTATCAGTATTCTAAAGTATCAAACAATAATTCTGAAACTTCTGAACATGTCAAAAAAAACTATGACGTTAAGAGGAATGCAATTCATTTTGGTGAGCCACAAAACTGGCGATAGATTAAAAAAAAACAAAACAAGTAAAAACTCTGTAGAAAGGAATTACTTCATCACAAGAGCAGGATATATTCTTCAATGGAAAAAAGGGGAGAGGAAAAAGTAAGTTACTATAGATAGGAAAAAAAAATATTTTGTAGCACATTTATGTTGATCTTTCAATTGGCATAAAGTCCTGTGATCGGTATGTATTGGATATTTTGAAAACAAACTGGTTTTATTTTATTGAACTTCAAAAAAACCCATAGAAAACCAGATACTATTTCAGTTTTCTAGAATAATCATTCTTAATCATTTGCTTAGCAAAACAATTTATTAAGCAATGAAGGATAACGAACCATAAAGTTTTAATTTGCCTTTTTTAATTGAGTTGTTAATTAGTACCCCCTCACAGTTGGTAACTCCCAACTTGCTTTTTGTTGCTTCTGTATCCAGGACACTTTAAGGAACCTAATCTATCTTAGTTATTCCAAAAAGACACTTCCATGAATCAAATCTATAGGTGATTATGTTCTAACTGTGCTGGGGCTTCTGTGAGTGCATATTAATTATGTCAGTGGTTAATGATCAGGCAAGAAATATGTGAATGCCAGCAATGATTGGTTAGCAGAAATAGAAGATATACCCTGTGTTTTCTGAAATTTTAAGTCCTACCACCTCACTGAGGGTAGAAACTTATGGTCACATTATCCTGTAAGAGCATTGGCAAGGGCTTTGTTTGACACTTTTGATGTATGAGTGCTATTGAGATCTTGTTATCCATAATAATAAAAAATATCAAAGCATCTGTTTCTTCTAGCTGCAAGCATTGTTCATAAGTTTTATTCTACTGCTATCTTAAATTGTAAAGTTTACTCCTGATTAAGAATTCAGGCTAAGAGCTCTCAATTCCTGCTCTCATGAGCTTCATTGAGTTAAAAGCACAGGTTATTGAGTCATGCAAACTGTTTGGTTGCATGGAAATGCCAAAACAAGGGTTAAATAAACTTGAATTGCCTGTAAAACGTGTACGGTCTGGAATTGATTATAGTATTCCCCGTGACTGCTAGGATACAGGACTAAAGCCTCAAAGAGAACTTACCCTCTAAGAAAAAAAAAGGATATCCTCTTACTGTATTTATTCCCAGTTTCTTTACTCAGCATAGTCTCTGCTGTTTCTGTGTTGCATCATACATCAGTTTCATAAAGAAATGGCTGGTGTACCAGAGGATGGATGATGATGCTATCCTAATTTACTTATTTTAAATTCTTCAGGTTAATTTAATAGAAAAGTATTCAGCAGCAATTTGCAGAACTGAAATTCATTTAAATGCTTTTTGGTCGATTCAGAATAACCACGTGTTTAAACAACAAAAACAAAAAAGGAACAAAGGTGCATCTGTAAATGGTAGTATGATCTTGAAATAGTGAAATCTAAATAGTCATGGATATGTAGTGTAGGGAAGCAATAGCTGGTGACTGTTGTCTAATGGGAAAATCTGAGCTATAATTTTTATGCATTAAATTTTTTTTTCTTTACCCAAAGCCTATTCTTAATGGAAAAGACACAGGGGATAGGAGAGGTTGTAGGAAGGAATTATTTGCAGTTCCTCAGCCTCTAAAGACCTTTCACCCCTATCCAAACTTTCCCATAATCTAAGGCAGCAGCAGATGACTAATTTACAACATCAGGTTATGGCGCCTAAGGGAGCATATGCCAAGCATGAATTGATAAGACAGGCTGGTGAATTATGAGAGACAGATTGATTTATATGCCAGATCTCAACTTTTTTAATTGAAGGCGTGTCTTCCTATCACATACATGTCAGTCACTTTAGATGGGCCTAGTGCAGGAGAATGTAGGGTTTAAACCTTAAAATTATATAGCTCGTAACTCTGTATTCCTGGTTCACATACACACATATGTGCATGCATGTGGAGAACATACTTGGACACTGTAAATTTGTTGGCTGCTTAAAAGCTTCAGTAGCTAACCACAGTAATGGTTTTGCTATAACTTGATTTTAAGTGGGCAAGAAATAGCCTGTATTCCTTCTCTGTTTAAATGATGATGGCTGCTCCGTGTTGTATTTTTAGATAGCTAATATAGAGAAGGTACATGTTAAAGACATGTTGAATCACATGTCATATTATTTAAATTCTGGAAACAAATGAAAGAAAATGCAAGCAAAGAAATTTGCTTTCTTCATTTTAATAAAAACAGAAACTTACAAATGGGAACATGTCAATATCTAAGGTAGAACATTCTTACAATTCACAGAAACATAATGCTGCTATTAGTGAATGATCATAGTATTAACTGATTTCTTGAGATGCTTGGTTATCAAGAGATTACTTTTCTGCTCAGTGAGCTTCATCTCCTTATTTTGGCATGTCCTAACTACTTGCGTTTCCTTGATAAATTTGAACACTGGCAGAGCCCAATCTCTCTCTCTCGCCTCTTCCTTCCCTAAAGGAATCTATACAGAGTTTTAATAAGCAGTATATTGCCTTAAAATGTTATTATTCCATAGATCCATCTAACGTGATGGTCCCTGTGACAATTGGAAGGCTTACATGCTGTTTATTGTCACTATCACAGGACAGAATAGACTGAGCCGAACAGACTTGAGGACATCTATACCAAAGTACAAGCTAAGCATATACAGGGTGAGATAAAATTAGATACTTGGTGCATAAGAGCACCGCAGGACAAAACCCATTCCCCAGTCTTTATAGCTTTCAGGCTACTAATTCTATTGAACACTATGTCTGTCAGCCATTTGCCTCAGCGACTTTTATCAACACAGCCAGAGTTCAGGTGGGAGGACAATGCAACTGATAGCCACAAAACACAGGCATATTCTGAGTCATGCTTCATATTTTCCTATTATATAGATGTCCTTAGTGACATCTCTGTTTTTCTCGGGTAATTTTAGGTTAGCGTCCTCGCCTTGGATGAGACTTCCCACGTCCTTGAAGTTGACATTACCTTAAGCCTCAGGTGGTTTTAGTGGTAGGAGTGTTCTCTGCACTGTACTGGAGGCAGTCTAGTGGAGTTTTGGAATCAGTACTAATGAGGTATATGTTACGGGAGTTACTAGGAAGTTTCCTTAGTATTCATAAATCTGTTACAAAAAGTGATTTTATAAACGCAAAATGTAAAACGGTTATGTTCCTTTAGCCATGAAGAAAGCATTCACGATACTGATGCAATGTAAATCAAATCTCCTTCCGAGCTCCTTAAGGATTTTTTTTTCCTTGCTACTGCTACTTCCCTTTTGTGGAAGGGAATTTGGTTGGGCTTTTTGTTCCAGAAGTGTAATGAACTATCTTGGTTAGTGCTTGTACCTAGCATGAATATAGTTCTTATTCAAGAATCTTTTAATAGGAAATAGCCCAGTAAGACTATTAAAAGCATAATGAAAACCTCATTCGGTTTCCTGTCAGTTTTCAGAGCTGTAAGTGGCTTCTAATTTGCACAAGATTGGAATAGCATTGAAGAATTACAGTAACTAAGTGAAACACTCATTGGTTTTGCAATTTTCTGATAGCATCCCTTGTAATTTCTTGTAATGCATTTGTAGCTTAGTACAATGACAAATGTCAAGGCTCATTGTACTAGTTTTACGCACATCAGTGCTAGACTGGGAGGTGTAATGTCAGCTTCTGTCTTGGGAAAAGCTGGTGTAACTGCTGAATGCTTTCCCATTGCTAGTTACATTATAGAAAGAATCATTGTTTTTAGGTGGGAGGAGTGGAGAAAATTGCTTTCCAGATATTTTTTTTATTACTTTCAGGGTTTTTTTTAATTTATTTTGTAAAAATTCCAACAATAAAAAGTAAGCCTGAGAGACCTATTAAAAATTTAGCTTGACATTTAGCAAATGAATTCTAGATATCCATTAGGTATTTCCCATGACAAACTACAGAGAGCTCTTAGAGAGTTCTTAGTTAAAGCAAAAACATATACTTTTAAGCTAGCATTGTGTAGCTTGCTTCCTTGAATTATTTTGATGAATAGTCATGTGCAACAGTAGACTACAATAATATCCTCATAATAATGTGGTAAGGAATGCTGATCTGCATTTGAGATAAATACAAAACAAATACAGTTTACTAAATGCCCGAAAAAGTGATTCCATACAATGCAGTTTATCTGAAGTAAATAAAATGAGATCTTGCTGTTGATCTCTGTTACTCTCCTGCAACACACTTTGCCTATTATATAAAGCTGAAGGAAGGTTAATGTGACTGTGAACAAAGATTTATGAACATGGATAATTGCTTGAAGCTGATTTTTCTCTGCTCTTGCAGTTTTGTTGCTTGGATGGAAGTTACTGTATTGATTTTAGTAGTTCCCTCCCTCCCCAAAAAAATCATTCTCTCTCTTTTTTGTAAACCTATAATAACTTTAGAGTTATTATGTGTTTAGAGACTGGTCAAAGAAAGAAGCCTTAATTAAAAAAATATCTAGTAGATTCCATCTGCTTTGGTTAATTAACACTGTTCTGAATGACAAGCGGCTGAAAAAAAATACCTTCAGCAAATATTTACATGTCAGAGTATCCACAATATTCATAGACCCTGAACTTGTCCTACTGCTGTTGCTTTTGGTTCTCCACTGAGCCTGTTTCATGCCGAATACTCTTACAGCCTATCTCCGTTGTTTTCTACCAGTTTTAATATGCCACCTCAAAACTTACTGAGAATGTTCTCATGTCACTCGTTTTCCTCACTCATGATGTCTCCCAATTTTATCCTAGCCATCCCTCTCTTAAAAAATATGTGGAGATTAGTAGACTCAGATTTATAACTAATAAGACTAATAGATTAATTTTGATTTTGGTTTTGATAGGCAGTTGAGTTGCCTGTGCGTGTGGCATAATTCATGTGCGATACGTAGCACAGTTTGTTGTGTACATCGCTCATGTGATATATTTACTGTGAGAAAATAATTTCACCTGTTAAATACAAAAGCAAGCAGTATTGCCATTTTCTCAGCTAAGGTCTGGCTAGTAAAATATTACAGAATATGGTACTTGTATACTTACAATAAATTAGGTATTATTCATCATTGTGAAAAAATGAGACTCTTGAGAAGAGAGAAACTTCTACGCAGAAAAAAGAAAGGAATTTTTATGTGACCTTTAGAAACATGTCAAATCTCACTCTCCAGCATTCTTGCTGTTCGAGGAAAAAACCTTATCTCAGTGATTCTTCTCCAAAGTATTGATTAAAAATCTAAGCCCATTGCAATACTGTCTGGTCAGAATTCTTTTCTAACTTGAGAGATTTCGCATAGTACAATGGCTTAGAATGTCTGGTTTCTGTTAGACCTGTTCAAACAGCTAAAGAGTATTAATTTTGAATTTAATGAAAAAAAAGGGTTTAACTTTTAGTTAGCTATACAATTCATTCAATCATTTACCAACAAAATTACAATCATGAGCTTTGTGCTTTTTTTTTTTTATGATAAGAGCTAGAAGAATTTTTCCTAATGCCTTTCTTCTGGGAAAGCTCTCGTTTGGAGTATTTTGCTTGAGCAAAATACTTCTGTAACAATGGTTTAAGTTCTCTATACAGGAGAATGAATATAACTCCTGAACTAGACAGGTGGCATGTAATTGCATGTAACTTCATATTTTTATTCTTTTTAAAACTATTTAAAATATTTTAAAGATTTACAATATATAGTGCACATCATGCAAATGTAAGGTTATACAAATTATGTCTAAAAACATTGTAATGCATCTAGATTTTTTTAGACTCTAAAGCGTAGTACATAAAATACAAAGGAATTGCTAGTTCTTTGTTTCAACCAGACTCAGTATGGAGTTATGATTAAATTAATACATTTAATATTTTGGTAAGCCAGTATTCCAAAGTATGAAGAAAAATGTTGTTGCAGGTCATTTGACTTCAGTTTGGGTTTCAAAAAAATTATGTGTTGTTGATTCCAAGTGCCTAGGACTGTTCAACGTATGACTGGACACACCTGCAGTATTTGGTCTTTGAGGATCCCATGTAGACTTTGACAGTACTACACTAGAACGGAGCTTTTGGCTTAAATGCTGAGATTGCTGCCCTGTCACCCAGGCCCTGTAGGTGGTACATGTCATGGCCCAGGTGCTCTGTAGATTTTCAAAAATAATTTGGTGAAGAATCCCAACTCTCTCCCTCCGTGTGCTTGGTGCCAGAAGTTCTCCCCTTGCCACGGTGAAATGGGCACAGCAGCAACTTAACTTAACCTCCCACTACCTGCTCAGCAGGTTTCCCCAAATAAAAAGTTGGATAAGCAACAAACTCTGTACGTTTTTGTTATACCTGCTGTGTTTCCAAGGGTGCTAGCTCTGTTACTGGTGGTTGTAGTCTGGATTGAGGTGATTTTTCATTTCCTGCTGATCTGATTTGCACTTGAATAAACACAATGGCTGATTTAAATGTGAAGACCATGTGGACAGCAGGAACAGCAGCAAGTGATGCCAGGACAAGGAGCAGAGGTGATGAAATAAACAGAGGGGAGGTTGTTGATAGATGGTTCCCACCTCAATCAGACAGTAAAGTAGTTGTGCAAGTTGGGGATAGGAGAAAACATGCTGAGTGATGACAAACTGTCTCCTTGGCCAGCTTGCTTAGGTCAAAATTGCAGTGCTGCTTAAAAAAGGCTTCAATCCTTTGTTTACATAGCATATGGAGTTTTTATTTATTAGCATTGAACCATGCTTTATCTAACCTTACTGAAAACAGCTGATCCAGAAATTAAGTGGCTTTTTACTTCTTCTGTAGTGTTGCCTCATGTTATACATTCATTGGGACTCCTTTTTTCAATGTATGAAAAAGGAAAGTGCAAGTTACTGTTAACTGAAACTTTGATATATGTTCAATGGTGTTGTAGTTTGTTTATTTTTTAAAAAATAATTTGGTGCAGTTTTAGAGTTTGATAATGTAATCAGCTTTAATAATTATTTTTTTTCTGCTTAGTCATTCATATGCCATGAAATTTTTTCATTAAATCACTCAAAGGGTCACCAAGTAGAGAATATAAAGGACCCCAGATACCTCTTCATCATAATCAGTTTGCTTCAAATTGGCTGCTGGCCATAATTTTACTAAGTAGATTGTTTAAGTGGACCACTGGATTTTTTTTTATCATCTATTGTTTTAGAAAACTAATAAAACAGGAACAAATATTGAGTTGATGCATGAGGCGTAATTCTTTAAGATGATGCTACTGTAGTTTCAGGTCTCATCACTTTGTCATGAATTTGAGGGACTGCAGCAATAGTAAGCTTGCATAAATTAAGCATCTTAAACTTCTATAGCATGCGTATAATAAATTTTGCATACTCACTAATTTTGGCAATATCAGTATGGCATAATACAGTCCACAGGGGTGGACATAAGTCCCAATGTGAGAGAGAGGGAGGCTGGTCAAACATCTGTCTGCTGCTGCTGTGGAAAAGCCTTGGCAGTGCTAGTGCAGGTGCTAAAGTCCAGAGACATATTTGGTCTAATTAATTAAAGTTGTTAAAGAGCTGTAGTGTGGGGGTACATTAGCAGATTCTCTGGTCTTCCATTTTATTTCTGACTACAGCTGCTGTTCGCAACCACAAAGATACTGGGTGAAGTACAGCGTCTTACACTTCTTGCCTGCTTTGGATCTTGCAATTTAAATACGGGCTTAAATTTTTGGTTCGGGGTTTTAGGAGCTGGGTGGAAAGCTATTCAGTAAAATGAATGAGAAGCTTTAATCTAGTTGATTGAATATCAGCCCACTAATGAACTACTGTTGTGACATATGTATAACCATTACTTTGGTGTCTAAATTATCCTCAGTTTCAAGTCTTATTTAAATTCTTAATAACCTTTCTTAGATAGAGGAGAAAAGATTCCACCCAGAAGCCTTCGACCTCCATCAAAACTGATAGAATACACTAATAAAATCATGTGCCATATTAAAAGTGAGAATTATAATATTGTCTAAGCTAACAAAATAAATTAATTAATTGAGTTCTTGATAATTAATTTGTAGGAAAAATAATTTGAAAGCTGATTTTTAAAATTTTTTATTGGCTGTAATTGCCTTTATCAGAGTGTACCTAGAGAAATATTAAGTGGCCACTGAGATTCCCGGAGGAGTGTTTGCTTCAAGGTGAATCAGGAATGCTGCCATAATTCAGGAGACAGCTTCTGGCATAAGATGAAAGTCAGATCAGCTCAAGTTTAGGTCAAAATTTAGAGGCCTCTCTGGAGTGTTTATGCTTGTATCTATTGTCCAGATAACTTAGTGGAAGAAATTCTTCCCTGTGGCAGGTCATGAATCTAATTACTTTAGAAACATTACTGCAGGAACTTGAATGAAAATTACCATGTAATCTGTGCCATTTATGGCTTCTTTTTAAAAATTGTGTCTACTGGATGAACAACATAATCCATGTGGTCTTAAACACCCATAACTAACCAGATCAAATTTTTACTGTAGAAAGTAGATCCCAGGAAACTTCTACTTCAGGGTATCTACCTGAAAGATGCACTGTGCATAGATTCTCTAGATAGTTTTCTATATAGATAGTTTTGACTCCTACAGTTCAAAGAAAACAAAGCCTTTCTTAGAAAATAGAAGGAGAATTCTGGTTTTAAGAAATCAATAGGAGAAGTAAATGGTTGGAAGTAGTTTATTTTTCATAATGCATTCACTCTTTTATCTGGCATCTCGTTGAGACCTCTACTGACTTTTCGGGTCTTAATTCTGACCTTTGTGTTTACTGACATCATAACCATCCAGCAAAGTAAACCTCTTAGTGATCCATTTTATAGTTCCTCAGTTGCTCAATGCCCACAACATTTAAAGCATGTGAAAGTATGGGATTCAAAATGGGAGACTGAATGTGCAGGAGTGCAAGTTATCTCCTTGTAGGAAGGAGGTTATAATTGGAGGGAAAGAGACTGCTTCCACAGCTGCGGAAGTTTGAATCTTTCTGAAAATGAATGTCTCCTTCCTGTGCTGCAGGGAAAAATGGGAACTTGTAGCTTCTATCCATGAGGGGTGGGCTGCTTTTTGTTGGCTTTCTTCAACCTGCTCCTTGGCCTGTGTTACAATGGAATCAGACTGTTAATGTTAAAATCTTACTGGAATGTATTTGTGTTACAAACATGATCACTTTGTAGCTGTATGCTATGTAACCAGGTGCATGGGTTTCCTTTGGGAGTTGTCACAAGTAGGTGACATACTGACTTAGAAAGTGTATTTCTTATTAGCACAGAAAGGAGCATAGTGATTTGAAAGGTTAAACCAGTAAAGCCTGTATATATCATGTCTGACCAAAAGCTTAAACGGGACTGGGGAAGGAGGGCTAGCAAGCATAAGACTGAAGGTAGACCTTAAAATTTAAGGACAACTGTAGTTTTTAAGTATTGGGGATTTTTTTTTTTATTGGAACTTATTGACTTGCCTTGGTTCTTTCACGTAAAAGCTATCCAGAGTTGATGTAACTCCTAATTATCCTTCAGCAAACAATGAAAATGACATGTTAAGTGATGTTAACATCTCCCGTGTTCTTCAGAAGTCTGTCTCTAAAGTATCTCTAACTTGTGTTTATTTTCTCCTGGTTTTCTCTATTTCTGTGTGCCTTTAAATATTAGTCAAACATAAAAAGCTTTCTTTGACAATTCTGGAAGATGCTTAAATGGAACTGGTATTCACTGAGAAGCGTGGACACAGCAAGCCTTGCTGTTACAGTACTGGTGGAGCTATGCTCTAGGGAAATAGATTTGTTGTAGAGCAGCTGTGTTGCAGGGTAAGGATGCTATATATTTGTGGATGCTGAAGGTCATAGCATGTTTTGTAAAAAAGCTGGGATTTGGATTTCATGAACTTGGGCTGCAATTCACACCTTCTTCCACTGCAAAATGCTCTGTTAAACCATCCAGTTGTGAAATTTATCATAGCTCTGTTTCGTTTTGCTGTGAAGAACAACTCGGTAGTCTGCCATCCCTCAGACAGGGTGATCTGCAGGTTCTGTAGGTTAGCCATCCATGTTTCCCTCATGAGTAATCTGGCCGGACTGCTTTCCCCAGCATTCAGCAGATAATCACATAGGTTTAAAACCTATACAGAGCTTAAAATAATTTTTATGCATGCTGTTGAACTTTATACATCTTAATATTAAGTTGCTGTTCATAGTGGTTGTGTTTATCAAGTTATTTGGTCGATTAAAAACACTACTAAAAAGGAGAAAAAATGGATTTTATTTTTTTTACTTCCCTGCTGAAGATAATAAAAAAGGCATTTTGAAGTTACTAGAATCCCTTTTTGGCATCCGACGCCTTTGTAAGGTCTGCGGTGTGACTTTCGAAGCGCACAAACCCCATGTGCGGTTGGAAAGTGCATAAAAACACCGACTGTGCCCTCTGCCGGCTCCGGGCTTTAACTGCCTGTCCGCCGCGGAGGGCGGGGGAGAGCGGGCTTCAAGGAAAGGAGGGGAAGGATCATGACATCGCCCAAGAGAGTAATTAACTACACCTGCTTAATTTTATTTTGAAAACAAGTACTGCAGTCATTTATAGTATTAGGATATCTTCAAAACCCAGATATATTGGAAGGCTCTTATATTGATTTTCTTGTGCTTTTAACTTGCGATTTGTGTGTTATTGGGAAGGGGGAGGTCATTAAATATGGGGTTTGCTTGGTTTTTATTTTTATTTTAAAGAATTCTTTATTACTGCTTTAAAATGTATTTGTATGTACACATTATATATATGTTCTTATTTCCCCACCCTCCTACCCCAGGATCCTTGGTAAGATACGCATTTACAAGTACTCAGAAAAAATTGTGTTAACAATTTGTATGCCTTTTTAATGTCAATAAGTTACTCTTCAGTTACTCGCCAGTAATTCAAGACAATGTTCAAAATTGATTGCATATGTTGTAATCGTACAGGTAGATATTTTAAGACAGGGTCTAGCACTAAGAATAAGCTTTGTTAATTTGAAGAAAAATATAAATATACATCATCTGTATATATGTCATCATATATCATTATGTCATCATTAAGTAGGACATGTATTTAAAGTGGTAGGGTATAAAGCAGACTAAAAGCACTGGTAAAGCAGCTGTATTTTTTTCAAAGTATGCTTTTAGTAAAGGAGTGTTTGGCTTTTTCTGTAGAGCCATTCAAGTTTAAATATTTACTCTTTCGTGAAGTAAATTTCTGCTTTTCTCATTTTTTCTAGATTTCTGGTTTCTGTTTTTCCTAAGTTAATATAAAATGTTCTAAAACACCTGAAAAAATCTGAGAAGTCATGCACCATGTGGTCTTGCCAGTTGATCTGTCAGGTCTCTTTGCTACATTTACAACTCTCCTATGGTTACCGTTCACGGCTTTGGCATTATTTAGGTAGTCTGTGTCCAAATGGGGATTCTGGTCCTTTTTTTTTTTTTTTTTTGGGGGGGGGGGGGAGTTAGGAGACTTTGACTAAGTATACATATTTGCACAAGGTTCTTTAGAGATAGTAATATTTGGTGCAAGAGGCAGCTTACAAGGATGTACAGCTGTGAGAAAACTGTGTAGCTATTGCTCCCGAACTTGGGCATAGAAAACCACAATAATTTTGGGCAAGTTTTGCAAAAGAGGTGTCCTGTAACAAGTTGTAGACCAGTGTCGTCCCATCTCACGTGCAAGGTAATAGTCATTGCATGCATCCTTGCATTGCGTGACTGGATTTTATTTATTTTCATTGTTTTTACTCATGCAATTTGCCCACAGCAGCGCTGCTATACAGAGTATAAGTTTCTTGTGACACCACGCATCTAATCTTAACTATGGCCTGCCACTCGGCATAGCTGTAAACCTTCTTTAGATGACGAAAATCTTGGTAGTAACAAGGAAGGCATTAGTACAGGTAGCAAAGTTGTTGGTAGAGCAAATGCAGTTGTACTCAAGGCATGCTGTTGTGGATTGCACGTTACAAAAGCACACTTTATTTTCACAACAATAATGCATTTACTTGTGTATTGTTGTAAAAGGCCTCAATTTTAGCAATTTTTTCAGTTTACTTTTCCTGAAATGGAGAATTGTCTTAAAGCCTGATAGAATAAGCACATTGCAACAATTTCTGTTGTTATATTTTTTAATGGTCAAAATAACCGTGTATATAGCTCTTCTTTATCTGAAACTTCCAGTGTACTGGGGAAACAAACGTACTTTAAGAAAACCCTCAGAAACTCAATCAGTTAAAGTAATGGGATTTAGATGGTTTTTATAGTGGGATTAATATGGCAAAAGGAAGTATAAATCTAAACTACCTCTGCTGGGGGTGCAGTGGCAGAGGTGACGGTGGTGGGTTGGCCTTGACAAAAAGAGCCAAATGTCCACCGAGGCGCCGGCTCCCTCCCAGCATGAGTCCCCCCAGGGCTGCAGTGTGGCTGCTTAATAAACTCCATTGGTAATCACGGTTTAATTCTTACATGTACTCTGTGCAGCTCTGTTTTATTGCTGAAGTTATTTTTATGAGAAATCCATACCTATTC
Source organism: Grus americana (assembly GCF_028858705.1). Classification (NCBI taxonomy): domain Eukaryota; kingdom Metazoa; phylum Chordata; class Aves; order Gruiformes; family Gruidae; genus Grus; species Grus americana. The sequence continues at coordinate 3,913,674 of NC_072866.1, forward strand.
TCCTTTTGCTGGTGGTTTAGTCTGGGGGAGTTTCCCTCCCCCCTCCAGCTGTCAGTACTGCAGACTCAGCCAGGGAGCTGAAAATCCTTTTATTCCTCACTAGCAATAAAAGTTCAACACATCAAATTATCTCCCCGTTTATTACTGTGCCACCTCATCAAAAGGCTACTGGAGGAAAATTTGTGAGAAGTGATATATCCTGCAGATATAACTGAGCCAAGACATAACCAAGGGTCTCTTAAAATAAAAAATGTTACTCTCAGCTGGGTCTGTTCTGTTCTCTGGTTTGTCCTATTGCTTGCCTTTCCCCCAAAATTGTCGTTCATTTTCTTTTTCCCCTGAGCCTTTTTGTCACTCTTTTCCTGTATTGCCCATTCATCCCTTCCTTAGTAAGTCCAGAACAGGCACCTACAATTTGATCAGACCTGAAAAATCCACTTTCCTTGTCTTGCTTGACCATCTTTTTTTTTTTTTTTTTTTCCCCTTCCAAAAAAGGTTTCTTATTAAATTAAGTAGGCAACCCTTGGCTACTGCCTTAACTTGGGCAGTGCTGTAAGTCTGTAAATCTCTGTAGAGAGCTGTCCAGTAAAGATGCGCCTTTCTTCAGCAGTCTCTAGCTTGTGGGGACAGACTGGGCAGGAACTGATTGAAATGCATGTTTGGTAGTCTGTTTCTTGAAGCCGATTTTTCTGAGAAGTACTAAACCACGCATGCATAGCTGGACCATGCTACATTTGTACACCCAGCTACAAGCTGTGGAAGTGGGAGGAAACAGATGTAGTCTGAAAACCTGTAGAAATTTGATGTCCTGTGGGTTCCTTAAGGCATGATGAAGAAATGTAGCTGTGTTGCAGAGATGTGAGATGTAATGAAATGCTGCCTCCTAGATTCAGGCTCACTGAATTTTGTGCATTACTGGAGCTCTTCTGTCTCTCAGAAATAGGTTGCTGTTGTTCTGCTGGTTGGAGATATGTTGGCTCTATGAAAAAGCAGCTGAGCTTGAAATCGGATCCTTCAGTTCTCCTTGGGGCATTGGGTAATAGAAGTTACTGAGCTTGTCCTGGAATGCAGTTTTAGGAAAACTGCTCTCTGTAGTCTTGTCACTGTCCCTTTGATTTGTTGGCCAGCCTTTGATGTAAATACCTGTTCTAAATGTACAGAATACTGAGCCACTGATACAGTTTTAACTGTCAGTAAACAGGGATGTTGTAATTATTTTAAGAAGTTAGACATTTAAATGAAGATTTACATTGATGGTGGTTCCATACGAAAAACCAGGCTATCTTTACATCTCCTGTTAATAGGAATTGCAGTGAATAACATAATGGCCTTAACAGTACCCAAAATTGCAGCCTGCTGTTCCTTCAACTTTTAAGACTCCTGGACATGTTACTCTTACCCTCGGCTAGAAGTCTGCCCGCTTTTTCCACTTTGTGTCATTATCTTTCCTAATGCTTGCTTCTTAATAAGGCAAGGTTAGTTGGAAGAAGTCATACATTGGTACTCATTTCAGACATACTTTTAAAAGTATGAAAGGTTTTGTTTTCAGCTTTGTAAAGATTTATCATAATGTATTGTATGTTGTTAAAATTTGTAGCACGTTATATATGTGCCCTAAAATATTTCTAATTAAGTCTGAAAATGTAAGCAACAGAGTAAATTCTGTCTGATATGTTTATGTTCTTTGCCTCGTTTTGCTTTTACAGAAGTAGGCAATTAAAACATGTGTATATATTACATTACATTAGAGTAAAAATTAGATTTGCATATGGTGTTTTGTCATCTTTCATCTTTTAAGCCATACTCCTGCTTATCAGTTGGTTTTATGATTTTAATTTCAGGTTATTTCTATTTATGCTGCTGTGTGCCTGACATACAAAGCAGCCTGAATTCATGCTGCCCTGGCATTGTGACAACACACTTGATAAAAATTTAAGAGATAACACAAGTAGCATTTCTAAATAATCTCAATCTTTCTGTTTCTCTGTAGATACATTTAAATATTTATTGGAAGAGGTAGATTGTATACCTTCTAGCTAAATGTTGTATATGTGGCATATTGCTTACGGCATTTATTGCAAGCTGTTCAGCAGATCAATACGTTAGAAATAAAACCAGAAATTGCACATATTATGTCATGCTCATGGAGCCTTCTATCTCGGATTAAATTTGGATCTACTTTATGATGTAACAGTATAACATATAGTACTGTGGCCCCTAACCAACATGACTTCTGTTTATTGATTAACTTTCTTGTAGTGAACAGTTGGTAATCCATAGAAGTCAAGGAAAAATAGTCGTTAACTGTCTGTGGTAATTTTCTTGTGTTCTCTTGCTTTAGGGAAGATATACGAGAAAACGGTTGTTAAATAAAAGCTTATATTTAAAGTTTAAGTGTAGATTCTACAGACCTAGCATTTCTCTTTTTGTGTTGATATGTACGGGCTTCTTGATATGTGCAGAACATGAAGCAATGACTTGTATAATAAATTTAATTGATGTTGAACAAAAATTTGCCTCTGGAAAATGGAAGAATTCAGGCCATTTGGAGCTTAATAATGAGTGCTGTTCTGGCACTGATTTATCCGCAGTGACCTTTTGCAGTATGGTTCAGGAGACAAGAAGCTTCAAGTTAATTTTGTTTCCCCTAGAAAATGTTTGAAACACCAGAGAAGCATTTATGAGATAGTTAAGTTTGTTTCTGAGTTTCTGTTGAAAACCTTTTTTCTGAAAAAAAATTGTTAATTCAGATATAATTCCAGTCTTTTAGAGACCAATATGGTACAACATAGTGGATGACAGAAACAATGTAGTGAGGTGTGTCTTTCAGTAACATTTTGGAAATTATTTGGTAAAAGGTGTAAATTAAAACCCAAGCCTAGGGCTCTTCTCATAATGCATACAAGTATAAAATTAGTTATGACTGTTAGGAAACAGTAAAAATCAACACGTAAAGTGAGCTGTTGGCTTTTTTGTTGAATGGCAGAGTGTGATTTTTGTTTTTTTCAACAATTGTGCTGTATGTATTTCTGTCAATTAACTTCTGTCATACTATTTAGTTTAGCAGTATACGCTCAAGGAATGACAGGACCTCCTTACATACATCGTTTGTTTGAATGTGCTTAGCCTATGAGACAGTGATTGAAATAACTGCATTTGGGACTGTGATGGCCTTGGGGTACATACTAACTGTGAGTTCAACTAGTTTTGAAAGGAAAATAAAAATTTAAATGGACCTTTTAGATCTTTGGTGGTTTAACCCCAGCCAGCAACTAAGCCCCATGCAGCTGCTTGCTCACTCCCCCCAGGTTGGGACGGGGGAAAGAATCGGAAGAGTGAAACTGAGAAAACTTGTGGGTTGAGATAAAGACAGTTTAATAGGTAAAGCAAAAGCTGCGACTGCAAGCAGAGCAAACCAAGGAATTCATTCATTACTTCCCATTGGCAGGCAGGTGTGCAGCCATCTCCAGGAAAGCAGAGCTCCATCATGCATAATGGTTATTTGGGAAGACAAATGCCATCACTACAAACGTCCTCCCCCCTCCTTTCTTCCGCAGGTTTATATGCTGAGCATGACATCATATGGTCTGGAACATCCCTTTGGTCAGTTGGGGTTGGCTGTCCCAGCTGTGTTCCCTCCCAACTCCTTGTGCACCCCCCAGCCCACTCACTGGTGGGATCTGGTGAGGAAAAGGCCTTGACTCTGTGTAAGCACTGCTCAGCAGTAACAAAAACATCCCTGTGTTAGCAGCACTGTTTCCAGCACAAATCCAAACCATAGCCCTGTACTAGCTACTGTGAAGAATGTTAACTGTCTCCCTGCCAAAGCCAGTACAAGATCCTAGCTTACAGCTAGAGGAGACATCTCCTTACAATTAACCAGGTTTTTAGTGATTTTTCTACTCACAATCAGTGAGTCAGAATTTCATAGTTTCTCTGTTTCCTGTCCTCTTTGCCCTATTACATTCATGCAAATACATCTAAAAGTAAATCACTGAATCCATCAATAAACCCATTTGTTACAATAACTTCATTTCATACTAACATAGTAGGGACTTATGTAGGGTCATATTAAAAATGTTTTCCTTTGCCTTAGAGTTAGACAAATCAGGTGAGTTCCTTGGGGAGAATACTTGCATACCACTCAAAGACAGACACTCAAAATATATTTTATTCCATGTCTGCTGTTGCCATCAGGACTTTCAGATTAAGCCCTTTGGGTTTTGTTGCACTAAATAGGAGGAAATCTGTTCTAAGATTCAGCGACTCTTCACCAACTCTTAAAATGTGTTATAAAATATGTTTAAGAGGTTTGCAAAGTTGTGCAAATTTTGGAATAAACCAACTGCAAGATTATAATTCTCAGATCAAATTACCTCAGCAGTAGCATGAAGACAATGAAGTGCTGCGGACCTCACTGGTCCCAAAACCAGTAATTTTCATCTTTTCCCAAATTCCAGGGATGAAGTGTAGGTAGGCTGAAAAATCAATGGAAGTGTGTTTTGCAGTTTGTCAGAGCTAGTATAAAAACTGGAAAATTCCTTTAACGTAGTCACGTGATTGCACAGATCATGGTCATGAGCAATTCCATGACCTCTCTTCATGTGCACTGTTAAGATACTTTTATAGTGGAGAGAGTTAACAAGGAGATTTCCAAAGTGATAGTCTTGTCATGTGCTGAAAGCGGTGACCTATTTCATAATACGTTAATTAACAAGGAATAAGTACCCAAAAATGCCCATTTAATGGAAAGGACAATTTAAACTTTAATAGAAAGGAATCACTTGCAAAGTAATAATGAGTAAGAAACATAGTACGTTTTACATACTGTACGTTATTTCACATCCAGCTGGCCTATCAATTATAACCTGTACTGTACAGATGGTGCAATATATCAGAATTAAGTCAGTCAGTTAGTTTGTTCCCAATTAAGTGCTAATACTCCCAGTGGAGAATATTTCCCGGAGTCTGAGTTAAGTGCCTCTCTTCTAATATCCCTTTATGGGCTTATTTTGTCATTTTAAAGAGATGCCCTGTCGTGTAGGCTGGAACTTATTCTGGCTTGTTCTTTGAAGTGCTACCTGCATTGCACTCCTTGTTTTTATCTGAAACTTAGGGGATTTAATATTTCACAGGCCTGGGAGTAGATGTATCTTGCAAAATAATCTTAGGATAAGTAAGTTGGCACTACAGTGTGTGTGACTACACCATATAGTTAGGTGCATACAGGTACTTGCCACTACGAAATCTGAATGCAAGAAACTAGCGTTCCAATGTCCAACCACTCCTGCTGTGGATTAGAAGCTTAATGAACTTGTCTCCTGAGGCTTAGCAGTATTACAGGGCTTGCTTTTTGCAGTGACTTACTAGACAGATTACTTGAGCTTGTATTTTACTTGTTCCATCTATCCTCTTTTACTTGGCGTTACAAGCCATTTCAGGGTTACCACTAATAGATTGATGTCCAATTCCATTACACTTCTTTCAACTTTTAGGTCTTAGTCTTTGCCCAGTTAAAGGCTGGTTAATTTTCTGACACCTTTCTTCCCTTGAATCTAAATGTCAAGCTGATCGTGGATTTGGTCACTTGATCTAATGGACTTGCTGTCTTCCCCCGTTAGTCTTTAAAGTGACCCTTCGTTGAGAGGAAACCCTCTGACAGAATTTGTTTTCTGAAGTGACTCCAGAGATTCCAGGCAATTACATGAGCTTCTGAATATCTTTATTTAGAAGTTTAAAAGACATGTTCTCCCAGTGCTGCTTAAATTACCCTTGTGGATTTGTTGCCACGCTATGGGGAATCTCCATTACAGCATATTCACTGAATCACAGTTATTTCAGCACTGTCTTAGATATGCAGAGACGTATAAAAAAAGTTACACGTTTCAAAGTGTTTGTTCTGAGCCCTTTTTTGGCGGCCTGCTTTATAATTTCTGTGACAATGAGATGGAAAAATTGTCATGTATAGTTGCTGGCAAAAGCATCTCTTAATTCCTGGCGGCACTTAAAGTACCAAAAGTTTGGTAACTTGAATTTACTGAGAATTATTTAAATGCAATTAATTTTCTTACATAATCTCTGACCAAAAAAAGAACTGTTGAAAATATGTATTTTTGTGGATGTGACATATGAAATACTGTTTGAGAAAAAAAGTTTGTGTATATCAAGGGAAAATGATCATGTAGTTCTAGTCCAGGTACTAAATAGTCATAAAGCATTCTATGGTAAATACTAAAATGTATAATGGATCATAATGCATATGGATTCATATGGGTCATAATTCAAGGTTCATTAGACAACTACAGCTTTATTTTTCAGCATAATTTTGTGTGTTCTACAAGTTCATCCCTGTTAAGGGGTGCGTTTTGGGGGTTTGTTTTGTGTGTGGGTTTGGGGGTTTTGGTTTTTTGGGGGTTTTTTACTGTTTTGATGGCTTAATATTTTTGAAGCATACTGTGGTCATAAAAATAAATGCATTGATTTTATTTGCATCAAAAAGAAATAATATACTCATTTTGAGTTTTCTTATTAAATATTTTTAAAGTAAAACCAAATGATTATAGTTGCCTATATATTAAAACTTTTATCTGGCACCTTTTTTACTTTGCTTAGATTTTGTATTTTGTTGGGGGTTTTGTGATTCCCCCCCCCCCCAAAAAAAAAAAAAAAAAAGTAAATGGTGTAATGGCCAAGAGCCCAGCTATAATGGACTCCTATTATCTTTTCCATAACTTGTGTTTTAGATGGTGTTGTGTATCTTTCCAGCATACAGTAAGTGAAGTGACTCCTGACCTGGAGTTTCAAAAGAGAGCTCATAATCTTGCTCACTATGTGCAACTAGATTTTCTATTTTTTGTTATATTATAAATTCATGGAATAAAACCAGTAAAAAATATTTGTCGAATCTTAATTTAAAACATAAAGCAGTTTCAGAATGCAAATCACATGGAACATTTTAGATAGTATTTTTCACTTCTTGAGTATTGTATTTTTATAAACAACTAGAAATTCATATTTTAATTAAAGTTCTTGAATGGGGGTGAAATTCGACAGTTTTTCTGTAAATATATTGAAATGTATTTATTTAGACTATTCTAGCTTCTTTTTATTGTATATTCATGCTTTTTGTTGAGTCCTCAGATAGATGTATGTGACACTCTGACTTTTGATAGTGTTTCATTAGAAAGCTAATTATGATGCCATAGCTATCCTATCATGCAAAAACCAGGAGGTAATGATGAGCTTTGTGTAAGGAATGTCATGGTAATTATGTGCCCAGGTACAAATTATGTATCTTGCAAGCCTGTCTCTTCAATATTTCTTAGTAAGCAAAATAAATTTTGTAAGCACTATGGAAAAGGTACTGGTAGAGTATCAGTAAATAAGCTACTAGTGTCTTGGTTTTCTTTATTTCAATAGGGTGTTACTCAAATTTCTATGCAGAAGCCTTAATGACTTGACAGAAAAAAAGCTTGGTGTGCTTTTTTCATTTAAAAGAAGGAAACAAACTTGGTGATAGCTGTTTGCTGTTTAATAGCTATAAAATCAGCAGAGTTGATATTTGAAATAATTAAAATCTATGCAAATGTTTAAATACATCTAAATAGAGAAAGAAAAATAACAGCTGGAAAATAATTATCTGCATAGATTTGTATTTAAAATGTTTTCTGCTTTGCATTATCTTTAATGTCATATGAGGAGTTAGTCACTACCTTGGCTGTTGGATAAAACTCCTTAATGAGTTGTGTCTTAGGTAATATGGCAGCCCAAAATCCAGAAAGGTATAATTCTGTCTTTGTGGCTTGTGAACACCGCGTGGCATATACCTTGATAATTACATACACCCCTACTGCCTGCAATTTGATGCATCTGCTGGGGTCTGGTAGATACGACCTTGGATTTACAGGAGACTTGTGCCTCTGAAGGAGCAGATGGAGTCCAGGCTGGGTGTCCCACAGTGTCTCAAGTGGCACTAGACACTCATGTTGAGATGACTGACCACAGCCTTGTTGCAATGTGAAGTACGTGTCCTGCAGTAAGGTCACTGTAAATGTGTCTGAAACGAACAAGAAAAGATAATACGTGCCAAGACAGAAAAACAAATCATGAAAACTGGCCAGGGCTTTGGTTTGGTAGGTCCTGAAGGCTGGACATACTGGTATAAAAGCATGAATAGGACTCCTTTTCATCTCAGTTACGTCAGTTCAAACCCAGCCCCCACCTCCCAAAGAGCTGCCTGTGCATCCTGCTTGCATTCAGCATATGATTTCCATTTTGTTATTTCTCTTATTAGTCTCCCTTGTCCCAGTTGGACTTTTAGCTTTGTCAGGGTAATGCACAATATTTGATTCGATTGAGTTTTTGATTTTGCTTTCTAGCAATAGAAAAGTCAGTTAGCAGTAACATGTTGTATACTTGGAGCATGTTATATGCTGATGACTGAAACTGGAATTTTCTATTAGGTGTAATAATATTAATCACCTGACTCCCTTTCTTTTTTTTGTCTTTATCTTAAAAATTTAATTTCTTGTAATGGGACAGTACGATGAGTAAGGCAAGGCTTTTGTGTAGACTATTGGAAGGTGGCAGAGAATATCGAAGGGATGTTGAATATAGTAGTTCCCTCTTAATGATTCTTCACAAATCCTTAAAGGCCTGCAGAGGGTAGGAGTCTGTAGTTGCCTCATATTTCTAGTGCACTAATTGAATTTGCAGTTCGTCAGTTCTTGCATGGAAAGCTCCTCTTCTGGAGCTCCGAGACACATAACTGCGTGGGCACGCTGAAGGGGGACCGCTGCTGGGTTCTGAGCATGACCGTCTGGTGCTGAGTGATACGGTAGGCAAATTATGGGAAATGGGATGGCGCTAGTGTAAGCAAGTGAGGAAAAAGATTGGAATCTGTAGTTTTCCTGTAAGAGAATTGAAGTCGAATGGAAAGGATGGGGGGGGAAAATATTCTGGGATTCTTTTAATAGTAGCAGTTTGCAGGCAAGGACTGAAAGGAACACGGAGAGCATGATAATTGAAAGATACTTTCTGTGCTTTGAGTTTGTATTTTATTAGCGTACATGTTTTCTGCTAAAATTCCATTTATTAATCCTTTGCCAAGTAATCAGTACATTGTAGGTAACTAAATTACTTTGATACCTCATTGAAATTCATGAGGATTTAAGAATTGTAAATCATGTGACTTTCTAAACACTTGTCCTTTTATTAATGCTGTAGAAATAAAGGAACTTTTGAGCAGTTGTAGATGGTTGGGATTTGGGAATATGTAAGTTACAATTTGGAAAAATAATTGAGTTGTTGATATTTTAGTGCAAAAAGTTAATAGCTTAAATAAACTAAAAATAGAGATTAATACAGAAAATTATTTTTAATGAAAAACTGAATCTTCAACATAAGATTCAGTTTAATGCTTAAAATGCAAATATACATGTCCTTAGCAATAAGCATGGGAAATGTAATATTTAACACGAACTTAAGAATTTTCAGTTGTTACTAAGTAATTACTAAATAATTGTAAATAATTGTGAATCATAACTAAAAGGGATCTGTAAAATTGCTGTAAGTGAAGTAGTTATTAAACTTTTCGTAATATTCTGTAAAACTGAAAAACAAAAGGACTAGAACAAGAAAATCCTTATCTTCAAAATGAGCCTCGAGCGAAAAACTTAACAAATGTATTATAATTAGAAACAATGATCTATGTTGCATTTATTTATTTGAAAAGAATGGGTAAAAAAATAAAGCTTTACTAGTATGGGTCCTTAGAAGAAGAAAAGTTGAGTAAGCAGAACTGAATTTATTTTCCATGTTAAAAAAGTTCCTCTTCTAACATTCCTTTCTCATACACAAGGCTAGTGCAGTGAATCATTCCCTGTTCTCGTGTAGATACCTTTACCATGCACGTATTGTTTGGAAATATGTCTAACCCCATTAACTGGAATTGGTAGTGGGCCATCATCCATCTTCCGATAAACTGCATAAAGCGAGAGCGTAGACTGTGATAATACGGCTTATAACCCATGTCAAGTCAAATAGCTGTTTATATCTGACTAATGACTGGGGTGGAGATAGAAGTTGTATTTCTTTTCCAAAGGAACCTCTGATATGATTAGAAATGTCCTTCACAGTCGCTGCTTCGTCCTTTAGCCACTTGCCCTCCCTAGCCAGTTCTGGTAATTAAGATGGGACCATTAAACATGTTCTTATGGATAAGGCTAAAGGTAGGGAAACTGCCTGATAATAGAATCAATAAGGAGGATCTTTGAATGCTGCTTTTCAGCAAATCTCTAGAACAGTGGAAACAGGGCTGAAGCCGAAATCCAGGAGCAGTACCTGTGTAATATTCTGTATTCCAAATAATTTCTATTAATAATAAACAAACAAAAACTTAATAATTTTCAGTGGTTCTGGGACATACAATGCAACTGGAGTTGATTTGCGGCAAACATTATACTCTGGTAAATCTTGTATCGCCCCACCCCATGATGTGCAGAAATGTCACCAGTGTCAGCAGTTTGGTATATGCTGCATAAACAGGGGAGAAAATTGATTCCAAGATTGTTGTGTTTATTGAAAAGATTCACTTTTTCAAACTGTGAATTTTGTGAGCAGTAATCATCCTAATTCTTGTCTAATGGACATATTTAACAATTAAGAATGACAATTTTCCTTAATTTTCATGCTTGCTTTTGAGGCACGAGCGTGTAGGTGTTACTGCTGTTAGTAGTATTATTCCTCATATTCTTTCTTAGTGGAGATCCTGATGTCGCTGTGTACCATTCAAAGCTTATCTCCACATGCTCCCATTTTGCTGACATTAATGCTTAAATAATGATTGTTTTGTAGAACTTAGGGGAGGCTTAATTAATATAATTGCCCTTTTTTGACACTCCTGAAGCCATGTCTGGAGCATTATGTCCAGTTTGGGCCTTCCAGAAAAAGAAAGATGTTGAGGGGAGGCTGGAGCATATAATGTGCTAGCAGATAATTGGTGGGCACTGCTGTCAGCCGCTGCCCCGAGGGATTAGAGAGAAGGCAGTAGGAGCCAGGGTGCACAGCAAAAGAAGCAGCAATGGTTGCAAGCGGCACTGAGGGAAATGCTCTTTGGAAACAGGGGAGGGAGGAGGGGGAATACCTTCACAGTGAGGGTGGTTTGCTACTGGAACAGGTTTCTCGGAGAAATTTTGCGCCTTCTGCATTTGAAGATACTGAAAATATGACCAGACGAGACAATGAGAGACCTTATCTCATTTTGAAGGTAGCTCAGATTTGAGCTCTGTTATAAGAGTAATTGACTTCCAGAGATCTATCCTTCTAGCCTCAATTATTCTGCAGGTCTCTTTGTCCTGGTAGGGTTTACAAATGCGCATACAGAGCTGTGTATTTATTTTAGTAGCTGGGCTGAGCTGTTGAGCCCATAACCACTACCTTAAAGTTGTAGGAAAAGCAATGAAAATTTATAGTGATGTAAGTGCTGTGTGAGTCAGTTTTATTATTCAAGTGTTGACCCTAGTTACTTCCTTCACATTCAGTATGAAGCTCTAAACTGACTGTGTTTCAGTGGCAGTTGGATTATTTACTTTTCAATTTGCAATGCATTATTAATGATTGCACAGAATGAAACATAAAGTATATGAGTAGATGAGGCAATTTTGATAAGTAGAATTAGAAACCTGAAATAAGTTTTTATAAGTAGTGTCACGTTAAGAATGTAGCCCTGAAGTGATGAATCTTGGAAGGAAAAATTAAGGGGTATTTTGTTTAGGAACAATCATAAATGTATTTCCTATTCTTTTCGTAGCCGAAAAAAATAATATGGCCAGCAGCTGCTCGAGCTTCTTCATTCTGTTTTCCATGTTGTTCCAACTCTTTGGACCCGTTGGGTCCAAAAGTTCCCCGGGGAAAAAGAGTACCTTTCAGCAAACCCATTGCCCATCTATTTACTATTTTGAGATTGCGAGAAATATACATTTGCAATGATAATTTCCATGATGTAGATATTTATGCAGTGCCTTCAGTCATGCTTCTCTGTATATGCTCTCCAAAGCTATTAAAGTAAAATGTCTTTCAACTGTTGGGCAGAGGCATGAGGTGTGTCTATTTGGATTGATTAGCAAGCGATCGAACAAAAACCATCTTTTTACATTAATCTGGAAATTTATTACCGAAATCATGCTCAGGATTTTTTAGGCAGACTTATTTTGAAGAGAGGCAGAAAGAAGACACAGTGGCTTGGGTTTGTCAGTCTGTTAATACAGGTGATGATCTTGAGTGTGTGAAGGCCCAGGGTGAGAAGCAGTGTTGGTAACAGTTTGGATTCCTCTACCTACCAATAGAACCAAGGTCTCTATTCTGTCATCCTTTAAAACATTGGTATTGTATTTGACCTTTATTTTGTGTGATAACGCATTCCTCTTCTGTTTTGCAGTGTCAGGGATTCCTTCGCTTTTCTCAAGAGGCTGCTTTACTCTGAGAGGAGAGAAGAATTCAGTAATCAATAGTATTTTCATTCCCCAAACTGGCAGTCACCTGCTGAAATCATCAAAATCTCCTTAAATTCTGAATGGAAAAGCATTGTCTCTTTTTCTTGTTTGCAATGAAGTGAGCATTATAGTAATAGTATAATAAGTAGTAGGGTACATGCCTGAGTTATATAATGAATGTAGAACAAAACTAGATTTGGTGAGGCAAAAATGGGATTTAAACAGCTGCTTGAAGTGAAAATAGATGATCCTGGGAAATTACTAGGAAATAGCATATAGTACTAATAATGTCAACATTATTATTTTCACTTTTCTGACATGTCAGCATGTTGTTTGCAGCATTTTTCAGAATAATAGAATTTATTCAAGCAATTTATCCTTAATGTGTGTAGTATAAACAGTTCGTTGTGCTTATATATCATATTAACAATATGATTTGTGCTTTCTTTACAAATTGGAAACATTGATTTTTCTCTAGTTTACGTTTTGTGTTTAGGCTAGTGCTTTCAGTTCCTATTTTAGGTTCTGCACTTTGAAATAAGTCGATTTCTCGTAAAATTATGCTCTTTCATAAGAGGGTCTACAAGTGCCATATTCCTTTTTTCAACATTGCTTGCCTCTCTTTTGGAAGCAATTAATGCCTTTGAGTTTAAACTTGCTCCATAAAGAGCACTGATAGTGTTCTTCCCCTTACACAGAACAAACCTAGTAGTCTTGACCTCAGGTGATATTCATCCTGGGTTGTTATTGTTTTAGTTCTCCTCTTTCTTGCTTCTACTTTGTCCCAACACTTGTGACAAAATGGCCTAAGTCTCAGTCTCTGGAGATGGGCATCAAAAGTTTCCATGCACCTGCTGATTGCAAAGGAACTTCTGTGCATTTGGAACCTTTAGCTTGATTCTTTGAAGTTCTGTAATTTAACTTTCCCATTCTTAATTTATACACTAGCAAAATTTATTTGAATGTATTCATTAGTTCCTGCTTAAATGTTTTTGAGGTGCCTTGGGAATGAGTCTATTGATCTGTCAGTCCCACCGCATATCTTTTTGCCTTATTTTCATGACTCGGACATAGCCTCTAGATTTATGTTCTGTTGTTCCTAGCCTGTGATCAAATTTTAAGGATTTATGAAGTTCCTCAAAACTCTGATTAAGACTTATTTCTCCATATAGAATATTTCAAGATTTGGTAAACATAGTGACAATCCGTAGGTACATAAGTCCTTGATTTTATTTCATCTCATTTTCCTGTAAATTGAGGTAGTATTAAAATAAATAAAACTACTCTGCCAATCCCATCTCCTCTATTTAGATGTCCTTCCTAATTTTTGCATTTGCTTAAGATAAGAACATATAATTCTTTGGCTGCAAAAATGGAGAAATTCTTGGCTAGAGTTGTAGGCAGGTGTTTTGCATCATTCTTTATATATACATACATGGAAGTGGATTTACTCTGTCCTTCAGACGTTTGTGTACTTGTTGTGAGTAAATAAATTTTGAGCAGTAAAAGACTGTTTGGGAAAACTTCATAGCTTCATAATGATGACTTTTAACATTTCACAAAGCAAAAATTGAAAGCTACTGGTACATACCCTCAAAGGTACATGAATACACAGACAGATGTATGATTTACATCAAGTAAGTGTCTTTCTATTAATTCAAATTCATCATTATATTATAAAGATTGAAGACCTTTAGTTCAGCATGCTACAAGAGTGCTAAATCTGAGTTAGATCTACCTTTTTAGTCTGTCGGGATTAAACCTTTTGGTGAAGAAATCCATTAATGTGTTTTAAATCTATTGATTCATAGTAGAAAAGCACAATTTAAACTCGGAAGTCACTGAGTGAACTTTCCATTAAGTTAGGAGACTCTGGTCACAGCTCATTTGATCTTTATGAAGCAGAAAATGTGATGTAGACCACACTGGCATTCTATTAGAGGAAATCATGCATTTAACCATGTAGCAAAATACTGTAGCCAGTTACATGAACATACACCTATTTTACACATGGCTGATCTTCTGAGCATAAAGTATTAACAATGCGCATACTATCTTGTTTTAAGGACTATTTACTTTGAAGCCAGTGATATGGGATAAAGTTCAGAGAAAAAATGAGTTAATTTACGATTTATATCAAAGTTTTCTAATTGGAAATCAACCTCAGATAGAAATGTGTGGATGTTCTTCAGGTGACATTTAGCAAAGACTGATAATAATCCTGTTTTATTTAATGGTATCATCTGAAATTGTATTTAGAAAAGAAAGAAAAATTGTTCAGCATCAAAATTAATTTCTTAAAGTTCCTATATTTTAAAAAATAATTTTGAATCTATACAGGATATAAAAATATGTTTTGAATTATAACTCAGCTTTCTTCTACATTAGGTATCTAAAAATCTTGACATTTCACAACATCTTTTCTTAAAAATAATAGGGTGAACTTGCTTGTAGTATTAGATGCTTACAGTGTGATCTCACAGTTCAGCAGGCTGGCAGTTGACTTGTGTAATGTTACTGTGCCTTTTGAATTAATTTGATTTGTTTATATAAATGAATGTATTCACCTGCTTAAAAAATTGCCTTTATACAGTTTAGTCACAGTAGACACTTTCTTACTGTCAGGAAGTGAAGTAACACATTGAAAGTTGATACAAAAGTTGAGCTAAATTTTTACATTCAAATGTTGTGCATGCCATTTGAGGGTAGCTATGATTATATTCTTGATGTGTTTTTCCATTCCTGCTCAGATGTCCCCATGCCTGCTGTCTAGGCTCTGGGCATTTCGATTGGCAGATTTTTATTTTTTTTTCCCCCAAATCTTTTTGGCCGTTGTGGTAAAATGGGAAGAAGGAAAATCTTTACAATGTAATTCATAATGGCGCAAACTCTTTTCACCAATAGTTTTGACTTATTCTGTTGCCAGAAATAAATTATGAGCTGGGAAGTTATAACCTCTATCATTATGGGTTTATTGTGTATATTGGCACTGCACAATTGGAATGGTCATATGAAGATTAATGCGTTGTATGCCAACATATCCTTTCCTATGCAAAACCTCCTGTGAGTGTTGAGGTGATTTGTACAGGAGTTTTGCAGAGAACACCTAAGCTAAGTCAAAGTAAATTAAACATCCCCATCTGGCTGTAGTTTCTTGCAAATGGACACAGCTATATATTCTAATACAAATTAGTCTGTTTATTGTAGCTCTTATTTACAGTGCAGTTTTTTCTGAAGCTCTGCTATGTGGTCCATTACTCACAATTTATCCAGAAAAATTTCTGGGTCTTGAAGGTGTCTGCACTGAGGAAATGACAGAACTCTACGTTCTAGGCAGCCAGCATATTCTTAAAATGTGACATTAGTCTGACAATACTGCATCAGATTTTCAGTGGCATGAAAAGATATTTTTCGAAAGTATAATGCAGGTAGCATTATAGTTCTCTTGCAAGACCATAATTGACAATGTATAAAATAAATTTCCTAACCATATCTGAATCTGAAAAGAGTTCTAGGGATTAGTCTTTCATCCAAGATAATTCTTTTCATAGAATTAACAAAGCAGCTTTAAGTTCTATTTTTGAAGGATTGGCCTCAAATTATTTTTAAATATTTGTATGGTTTATTTCAGTGGGGTTTTTTTCAGGTAAGTAGTTAAATATGTACTATTAAATATTACTAAAATAAAGAGGAAGAAAAAAAATGCAACTTATAACCCAGTTCTCCATTATGGAATGAACTCGGGGAGCAAAATCGAGATCATTGAATTTTGGCAGTAAATTTGGATGGTTATACAAGGTAGCGTTCCTCTCAGCAGCAAAAGACATGTCTGTCTACCTACCCTATAGACTGGAATTATACAAGGCAACATCAACTACATGGGAAGTGAAAGAAATTACAACTTTAAGTTGCATATGAAACTCAGTGAGTGAAGAACTGAACTGAAAAACTGTTACGAAAAACATGCTGGTGTGAGTGTGTGTATAGACTTACATATGCATACACCCATATATAACCTTCCCTCCAAGCAAAATTTCTTGTCCTGTAATGAATTTTTTCTTTGTTTTATGCACCCAGTGCTTATAAGAAGCTTCTTATTGAATGTTGAGAGCACTTTGAGAAGGTAGCTTGCATTGGGTTTCCCTGTTGGGTTTTTTTTTAAGGAAAGATTTGCACTAGGTCTTAAGATCTACAGATCTTTGAACCTGTGCCATGTTATTTCTGACACCATGAGGTAGAAAGCTAGCATGCATATACGCAGAAAATATGACAAAAAGTGCATTTGGAGTCCCATTCAGGCCAGTATTTTTGTGCTGCTTTAGGCAGATTTTTATCATGAAAATGTATATTATACTGATAAAAGAAAGTGCATTGTATCCAACTGATGATCAGTATATTTTCTTTACCGTGCGTAGATAAGCGTGTGAGTGCACGTGTGTGTGTCTTTCATATACCTACAAGAGACTCGTGTAGTCACAAACATGACATGCAAGTCAGCAGTGGTTATATTTTCATAGTTTCTGGGAAAGTCTTTTCAATTTGCTAGCTGGAGGATTATTTCCATCACTGAGCCATGAATGAACTTGGAGATGACCTACAGTAAAAGAAAAGATGGGTGAAAGTCACAAGAATGAGATTTTGGTTGCTTATCCGTGAATGCACATACTTCTCTTTTTCTACTGCCACCTGACCAATGTTACGTCTCATAAGAAAGTAATTACAGATAGTTCTAATCCCATATTCCAAAATGTCAAGGCAAGGATTAGTCCAGCTAGTAGTTTTCTCACAAAGTTTGCTATAAATACTGTGTATCAAGACTCCTGGAATTTCCATTTCTGTACGGTGGTTGGTACTAAGTGAGGGTTTGATGCTAATAGGTGTTACTGGGCAGTCTCAAAGGATAAAAATAAGTATTTTTAACTGCATAGTATTTGATAAAAAAATAGAGCATTGTGTTTTGGCATTGTGTTTTCACATTGCGTTCAGTTTTAGAAGTATAAGAAGAAATAGTCAGTAGTAGATATAACCTAGCAAGATATGAATTCATATCCATTTCGTTTCAGGAGACAGATGGTATAAATCTATTTAGATTATATTCAGTTTTCTTACAGAAAGGTGAAGAGATCCAGTATTCTCCACAATCTTGTCATACAAGTACTTAACTGGGTGTCAAGGATTATAGATTTCAATCTAATCTCTCTAACAGCATCCCTGGTTTCCTCAGGCAGATCACTTGATTATTGTGTCACAATTCTCCACCTGTAAAAGAGGAGTCAGAGCAATGCTTTGTGTCTGCAGTCCGGGCAGGACTATCTTAAATTACTAATGTGTTGTGCTGACACAGGGACTTTGATCGTGATTAAGAATATCTTGGGCTTGATAAAATACAAATGCCGCTAACCTTGAGGAAAGCTACGTGAGATATGCCACTAATCGTAAGTGGATTTTTACTGATCAGATTATGCTAACAGTTGTTGTCACAGATAGCATAACATAAATTGACAATTAATAAATACAGGTTGATACTGGGGAAGAATAATGCAGGAAAATGGTTTATTACAGGAAAAAAAGAGAGCAGCAAGTCTTGTGTTTAAAGCTACACAGAACAGAAATGAAAGTAAGTACAGACAATTGTGCTCTGTGAAACTGTGTGTGCGGATTGTTGGTTATTTTTGTGCCAAGCTAAGGGCACAGTAGAAAATCTTGTTTCTGCCCTGCTGTACCCTGTTCACCTTGAAGTGGATGGAAAATATGAACTTCTGATTCACCACAGTCTCTCAGTTGTATGGTTTCACAAATTTTATCCTACTTTGAGCTGTGAAGTGACTGACTTGGTTTTCTTTGTTCTTTTTTTGTTTCCTCCAAAATTTGAAACAGATTTGTTTAGACAGACAGATGTGGTTCTCTTTATCTTGTGCTACTTGCTTCTGCTTTGGGTAGTTGGGTAGTGAGCATAGATGACTAAGCAATCTTTTTTTTTTTTTTTTTTTTTTACTTTGGAAAAAGTTGAAAAATATGACCTTCAAGCTTTATGGGTGACTGAAATGCTAGCTCTTAGGATCAGGAAAACTTGGAGAGAAACTATAGAAACAGTTTAGTATCCAGACTCCTGCCTTATGATGAATAAATTTTAAGATACTTAATATGTTGAAGAATGCTTAATGAAGGATTGAACAGCAATTAGCCTACAGCTAAGTTTAGTTTTCTGATTGAGAAAGTAGATCCTTATTCCTAAAAAGGGGGTAACTATTGCCTGAAGAAATGAGTAGTGCCCATGTATACTGAACGCTGACACAGTGCAAAGACTTTAGCTGGGTCATTTCAGGTGAGAAGACGCTTTTGATGAAAAGTTGCCATCCCATCTCCTGAGAGGTAGGTCTGTGTGTGTGTTTCTTGTATTTATTTGGAGCTCTGAAATGGATCAGGAAAACGTGTACACAGAGTATTCCAGAGTCCATCATTACTTACAGAAAAATATGAAAATCTCTCTCTGACAAAAGTCAAACATTTTAGTACAAGCCAGACAGAGTAATCGGACTTGTTTGCATATTGAATAGCAGCCAGCAAGTTCTGATTATTGTCAGAAAAACGCTCAGGGTTCCAATTTACTACAGCTTAGTAGAGAAAAATAAATCTTTTTCTGTTTGTTTGGGTTAGGGGTGGGGAGGGGTGCTTTTTGTTAGGTTTTGTTTGGCTTTTTTATGGCTTTCCTTCTTTTTCGCAAATGCTAAAATGTTATCCATGTATCTGTGAAGTATAGCAAAACTTCATAGTTCTTTTGAATCATTCAGTTGTGATCACATAGAAACACTTTTGATTACTGATGAAAATAGTGTCTAGATTCTTACTTTTCATACCTTTAAAATCTTCACAAACACTGGTTTATGCATCTTTATTCT
The DNA here is from genome assembly GCF_028858705.1 of Grus americana. Lineage (NCBI taxonomy): Eukaryota > Metazoa > Chordata > Aves > Gruiformes > Gruidae > Grus > Grus americana. Next base: position 3,933,064 of record NC_072866.1, read on the forward strand.
TATAGAAAATGGTAATGCTAAAGTTTACTAGTAAAATTAATCTTCAGTACCGTTGTTTATCTGATCTATGCATTCATTAATAAAGAGTCCCTGCTGTTGTTGGCTCCAGCACAACTTAATTAATTACTGTTTGAAATATGGATGTGGTAAATGATCCAACTTAGTGAAACAGGAGAACATCTGTTACTTCTTTTATGTTTGAAGTCATTGGCTTTTCTCCTTATTTGTGCGTGCCATCCCCTTTTTCATTTTATGACAATAATTCCATAAATTCTGGACTGGGATTCATCTGTGAACCCTGATCCCTGTCTTGTCTTCCCACTGTGTCATCTTGTTCTCCTCTGTACTCACCATTTTATCATCTCACCTTGCAACCATACATTATTGTGTCTCCCTCCTTTTCTCTGTCATAGATTTTCTGAATCCTGATATCCTTTCTCTTTCCAGTTCCTTTCTTTAGTCATTCTGCCAAGTTCTTTGCTGCTACACTGGAGAAACTACTACTTTTGCCATCTTTCCTTGTGATGTATTTTTCTAATGATATGTGCCTATGTGGTTTCTCAAAAAAGCATTACAGAATTCATTAGAAGTTTTTGCTTAATATTTCCATTTTCCCTATTAGACTTTCTGCTATTTTCTCTGGTCAATTACTGAACTAAATTGATTTTTGCTTCTCTGTCTACCTTTTTTTTCCCCTTCCTTCTTTTTCTTCCTTCTTTTTCTTTTTTCTTTTTTCTTTTTCCTGTCTAGAAGAGACACTGACAGCTAGTTTTTAAATAACACCTCAAATTGCTGCAGGGTTTCCTGTCAGCTACAGGCAACAGTATTTCTGTGTAATCAAGTGCTGTAGAGAGGGGAGACATTTAAGTCCTGCACCCACAAACTGTCTCAGTTACAATATCCTCAGTATCTTTCCTATGAGTATCCTGGTACCTCAAGCTGTGGTGTTCTCTCACTTGATTCTTTTATACTCAGAATTTTTTTGAGATTTTTATCTTTGAAGCTTGCATGGTTTGTTAAGCACTGCTCTAGTCGACCCTGCCCTGAGCAGGGAGAGGGGACAATGATCTCCAGAGGCCCCTTCCAACCTCAACCATTCTGTGATTCTGTGAAGTACAAGAGAAACAATAATGGAGAACAAAGAAATAAGTATGGAAAACACTGTGTGTTCACTGAAAGAAATATCACGCAGAACTAACAAATGTCACTGTAGAAGCAATTTAACCTACTTCCCTCAGCACAAATGATGTAAATCCCAATTGCAATATGTCAGAGAAACTGAAACACCCAGCAGGATATGTCGTATTTGGCTTTATTCTAGAATAACAAGTAGCATTCTAACTCATTTATTTGTTCTGTTAGTTGTATGGTATGCTGTTTTGAATATGCTTTGGCAATATAGTTTAGATTATTTTAAGGGAAAGACCAAAATGAAAGAATATGTTCACAAATGTAAGCACAAATTAAATCCTTGACATAACCCTTAAGTATGAAGGCATCTATTATTTCTGAAGAGGTTTTATGATTTCAAAACTGAATAGCCAGGGAGGACTTACGAGTATTTATAGTATGTAGGACTACAGAGACCTCTAAAAATAGACTACAGTTGTTTATGCTTTTATAAATATAGTATGAACAAAATGTTACATTCTCCATTTTAGAGACAGAAAAGAGAAGTATTTAATGAGAAAAAAGTTATTTATGAAATTATTGAAAAAAAAGAGCTCATGAGATAGGGAAAATATTGAAAACATCATAAATTTAGGACTTTCATTTTAAGGAGTGTGATTTTCTTTCTCAGGCTACTGTTAGAGAATCAGACATATTTTTAAAAGCAAGCCAGTCTTGAAGCTATTTTCTTTTTGAAATGAGATGTTGGATTACAGAAAAGACTTTTTTTCCTTCATACAAGTAGATGGAAGTCCCTTCATTTCACCTATATTCGATTCTGATTATCCTGGGCCACAGAGTAGGGGTTGGGGGAAGAGGAGTGGAAAGAGGAAAAGAATAGAGACAGAATTGTTCATTGTCCAAAAAAGTATTTTCTTCTATCCCTAAGAACTAAGAAAACCCTTGTACTTAGAGGAGTGAATAATGATTTATCAGTCTTAATGCATATGGAAGTGAAAAAGCTCACGGAAAGGTTGTTGGTTGGGTGCAGTCTGCTTGTTGGAAAGATTTATAAGGGAATGGTATTGATTACTGTTTTTTCTGTAGATATTTGGGGTCAGCTATTTAAAGGAATGATATAAATTTTAAAAAGTCAAATTATATAATGTGTTATTAACACCTATTGCTCATCATTATACCTTATAATAAGTGTACACTTTCTGGTTGCTGTCTTGGTAACATTTTTTTTATGCCTTCCTGCTGTCCCTTCCACTTCTTTCTTCTTTTTGTCATTTATAAAAGCAGTAGATTCAAAATTATGTATGACTAGGCTGTAAATGTTTATCAACTCTAGTCTGTGTATTCTCCCCATAGGAGTACTCCTTTCCTAGTCTCTTCTGTAATTCCTTTTTTTAGAGCCTGTCTTTATTTTCCCTACCTTCTCTAATGTCTGATCTGTTTTGCGCACTGGGAGGCCTGGGAGGCTCCCACGTGCCTATCTGTGGTATAACCCAGTGCCGTAGGGGGTACCTGAGCTACTCCTGTGCAGGCGCTCGTCCCCAGAGCGGGGTGGGCAGCGCTTTGCCCAGCCCTCAGCTGAGGTCTTGGGAGAAAGACGGCTGCGGTACCCTGGCACCGAGTGATTCGGATATGCCAGTGCCACTTCTAACTCTGAGCTGGTTGGCTTAGTTGTTTTTACCGCAGTGCAGGGATATAACTTGATGAGGGTGCGAGGGGGCGGAAATAATTCCAAATGGAAGTTGAGTTGTGGAATATGTGTTTGGGAATGAAGAGCAGACAGAGTCTTTGAAAGAAACATTATCAGTCATTATAACAGCTTGTGGGCTCAGCTTTGCAGAATAACACAAATTTTGTATACAGCATTGCACAGAGAAGATTAAAGTAGGAATTTAAAGGAGAAAATGAAGGAAGGGGCTATATATTGAGTGGATGAATAGTTTGGAAGAGCTAATTCCAGTGATGGTCTTCCTTAAGGTTACATTCACTACTTTTGTCCATCTTCATGGTTGTTGATCATTGGTCTAATTTAGAAGCTTTTCTTAATGCTCACTTTGTTCTGTCAATGGCAAAATAGACACTGGGAATAGGGAGAATTTTAACAGCTTACACTGTTCTGAAAACTTTTAATGGTGTGTTCATCAAAACTTGCTGATAGGTTGTAGAGTTCACCACAGTTCTAGACATGCAAACCACTGTATCTTTCAGGTGTCAGTTGTGGTTCATTTTTGGAGGCAATTTGAAGATTGGATCTGTGTGGTTTTCCACCCTTACAATATGTGCAGTGCATGTAGCATAGCTTTTGTTGCTAGCAGAGGTGTAGTATATTGATGCATTGCCTGAGTTTCTTTAATATATATTACAAAATATTTTGTGAGCAAAGAATTGTGCTGATGAACTGTATGAGGAACACAGAATAGATACAGCTAAGGAGAGGCATGAATTCCAGAGAAACTGAGCGGAGATTTAACCTCCAGGATTTCTTCTTATTTGCCACCTGTACTGAAGACATGACAGTTTTAATCTCCTTTTTAAGTCAAATGTGAGTTGTAATTGTAATTAAAGTAATAAAAAGTAAGTCCAGATTTTTTCTGCCAGTTATATGGTGCACTACTTTGTACATGTTTTAGCAGTGTCTTTTAAGCTCTTCTTTATGAAGGGGTTTATTATTTCCAAAGAGACTTTATTTCAGTTTGACCCTGGCAGATGAAATCATGGCTGTATCACAGGGCCAAAAGAGGGGGGTGGGTGTTTTTTAGGGTTTTGGTTATTCTAGCTGTGGATCTTGCATGTCTTATTGCCCCTTTGTCAGAGATGACCACTCCGATCCCCAAATCAGCAGAATGGTGCATGCATTGAACAAGAACTTTTCTGTGGGGAAAAAAATACCAAGGTACTAAGGTTATGTTGGGATAATATGTTCAGATATCCACAGATCTGTTTCCCTAATATAAGGACAAATGCACATGGAAAAATAGGAGAATTGTGAGTAGAGCTTATATAACCATATCAGGTAATAATTCAGTTTTTATCAGCATTTGGATATCAGAGTTTTGGATTAACTGAAAAAGTATGGGCAAAGCCCTGTATACTACCGTTGTTATCAGTAGGGTAACAGATTACAGCGAGGATAGTTAATTATTATTGTCAGCTGCTATAGTGTAGGCAATGGTACACCAGAGAGAGAGAAATAGTATTTGTATGTGACAAAAAGTTAGACAAGTATGTTTTTACCAGGTACAGCAATGATGCATGGGTGGTAACCCCTCAGGTTTGTATGCTAACTGCACCCATGGTGCTAGTAAAGAATTATCTCAAAAGTTTTGCTATTTTTTTCTTCTTCTTTCCCTGTCTGACAGTATAAGGAAACCAGTATGCCATGATACTCAAGCTGAATATTTCCCAAATAGAAATCTTGTAAACTCAAGGACCAAGGCTGTACAATTCACTGCAACCTTTTCAGATGTCTGATATAAAAGACACTTCAAAATATTGAAAACTATGTATTTCACAAAGCTTTTTTTTTTGGGGGGGACCCTGACACAAAAATATCTGGAAATCAGTTAATTTAGCTGGGTCATAATAAAGCACTTACACTTTTCCCCCATTTAAAACAAAAGAAAAGCTTTATTTTGGAACACACAATTTCTCGTGGTCTGTATTATAATTAAATTTCTGTCTTTATTCACTTTAAAACTTAAAAAACAAACAAAGAATAAAAATTTCCATTCTTGTTGGGGTCTTAGTAGAGAAACTAAACATCATTCAGGATGAATTACTCTTCTGTCCTGGAGTCAGTCTTTCTGATCAGGGTAGAGATATTTCAGTATGTCAGCGGAGATGAGTTTTATGGATGAAAAGAAGTCTCGTGCCCAAAATTACAGAGACTTTGAAAATTACTTCACTGTCCATCCAATGTTCCACAGCAGACTACTGGGAAAAAAAAAAAAAGAGAGGGGGGAGAATATTCTAATATGAATTTCTGATGTAAAGAAAAATTTAGTGATCTGGGTACTTGTGACTAAAGCAAGGAGATTTATTCTGCCTGGAATAATTATGCAAAGCCACTTTACTGCATCTATTTTGAAAAATCTTGGACATCTTACATACCGTCTTATAATACCTCACAGTTAACCAAACCACCACTTATAGTAGAATGCGATTATAAGAGAATATGATTGTAGGAAAAGTTTGGGAATTTCTAAGTGGTTGTAATAAACAGGTTACTTGACTTGTGACGAAACTGACTCCTTTGTATTAGGCACAGCGAGCTCACATTTCAAGAGATACAATTTTTTAATCAAATGCCTTAAAATTTCTATAATAAAAAAAACACTTCAAAAAGGAGAGATTAAAAAAGAAAAGTAAATAAAACGGAAAAACTGTAATTAAGTTTTGACCCGTAAATAGCTAACCTTCCAAGCTAATGCTGGATAAGCACAATATTATTAGCAATAAAAAGAATTTACTTTGCCCTTTTAAAATTACCATAAACCGATTGACTGAGGTGGAATGATGTTAATATTTAAGAAGTAGGACACTAGATTCTATTATCTGAGAAACTCTGTCACCTGGTACACTCTGTAGTCCTGTTATCTAATTATTGTTCTTAAATTGCATTAGTGTGCCAGCAATTTGTCTACTGTTGGAAAAGTAATTGACGTTTGGGTTACTGCTTCATATTTGGGAGACTCACTAGCTGGTTCCAAAGAGTCCTCTTCTGTCAAAGCAGATTAACTTAATTTTACCTAAAAGAAAAGAGAAAGTCTGTGGTTTAGAGTATGTCACTTATATAGTGCTCCTGTAATTTGGTATGAAAATTCAGGTTATATATCAAAGCTAATTGTCAACTGAAAGGAGGAAAAAAAGCTGTGACAAATTAATAAATGACATTTCTGACTTTAACTTTAGTGCAGTCTACTCTTTCGCTGAGTGTGTAAGCAGTCGTATACTGATACAAAGAGCCAAATAAATACCGCAATGATGCGGCTAGAGGGGAATCTGTGTTTTTGGCTTTTGCTGTACCCAGTGTTTAAATCTACAGATGTTTGGTCAGTAGATGGATATAGGCATAGAGCTGCGGTCACACACACGAATGATCTCTTCCACACTCAGAAACTGAGCCGTCGCAAAGATGCTAAAATGTTCCATTTATCTAATAGAAACTGTGCAGAGATTTGCTTAGTACGCACACGATACTGTGATGTCTGCCTCTTTCCAACGGGAACAAGCACCAGATTATAAAGATTTCTTTGTAAGAGCTGATGCTTGTTCTGCCTTGGATTTCCAGCTGGTTAGGTAATGTTAACTTCTGTTTGGCTTCCTGTATCTGTTTCTAAGGCAAGTGGCTCACTCTTGCTTTAGCTGTAACTGTGTTTTTCTTTAATAATATTTGTGTATTATCATTAAAATAAAAAGTAATTAGATTTAAAATAATATTTTTTTCTAAGTAAAATAAATAGTCTTTCTCCTGATGTTCTATAGTAATTTTAGTTTCCTGTTTTGTTAGCATTTGGAGGAGGAGTGCTTCCGAATGATTTTTATACAGTTTCTTTGATTAAAATTTAAGGGATAGTTATTATTCCATGTAGCCTGAGTAAGAGAAGAGCAGCCTGCAGTTCAGCAATTACATTGCACTGAATATGTTTCTGTGTCTCTGCAAAGGGTTTGGTTCATGACTGTGCTTGAAACTTTCCAGACTAATGTAATTTGGGATCTAAAGTTGATTAGAGATGCATGATTACAAAATGCACATAATAATTTATATGACAACTGGAATTAAATTTAAAAAGATATTTTAAATTACCACGAGGAATGTAGTTGTCTAGTGGTGGTGATAATGTTGCTAATATAATTTGTTTAGGGACTTTTCAGTTCATGTTTAAAAACAAGAAAATTTTCAATATCTTCAAAATTATTTTTTTCACAGGGCTATTGCATAAACTAAAGTTTAATGCTCAAATTTATAAGATAGGTAATGTCAGTATAATCCAGATGAAACATTCTGGAATGTTGGCTGAAACTGAAAATCTCATCTGAGTTGTTTTTTACTAAAACATTTGAAAAAGATTTAGAGCGTCTTTGCAGGTCTTCAGAGCTCTCTGCCAAGAAGTCTTTAAAATACTTCATCTTCTGATGACAAGAATCAGAATTGTCTCACCTCTATAACTTACATAGTACAGTCACCTTTTTTCAACCATTATTATGAATTTGTTAAGGCCTTTTGTGGACCGCGTAAAGTGGTGGACTATTTGCTTGAACCACACTCTCAAAGAAACCATCCGTCAAAAAAAAATTTTTTAAGGGAGTCTATAGAAAAACTGTGAAACTATATAAAATTTTTTAAAGAAGTCTATAGAAAACTGTAAGTGAGCTTGATAATTTTATGAAAGTATTGAAAGGTTTCGGCAATCATTTGTGACAGTGTAATTCTTCATTAAAAAATACATTTGGAAAACAAGCATTTTGCCCAAAAAATACTCGAAAAGGAAGTTTTCAAAAAATGCTTGATTCTGCAGCCAAAGTGGTAATGCAGTGGAAGTTTGTGTAGTGAGAATGGCAACATCTATCATACAGAAATTCTGAAAATTAAGTATTTCAGAGCAACAACTAATGCCTGTGTACTATACTTTATATAAATAATATGTTACTGTAACGAAACAAGTAAAGCTGTAATCTGAGAGCATCTGCAAAGCACTAATCAACCTGTTCCATTTCTGGACTGTTTTTTCTTCATCCAAGATTACTCTGAGGTTATTACTTTTCAGAAAAGTAGCATTGTATTAGTAATTATTAGTAATTATGTGACATCCTAAAATGTCATAATTGAGAGAGAATGTGAGAGGGAGAGCACGCTCTAATTGATCAAGGGTATTCAGAGATAATGTCTCTATTTTTATAGACTGTTAAGGTTGTACCTGGAGAGGGACAGGTGACTTGCAGTGACCAGTGGGGTTACATTACCATTGCACTGTGAGTCTCCTGCGTCAAATGCTAAGCATTATTTTGCTTTAAAATTCTAATAGTACCAATAATGAGGCAACCTGACTGTTAAATCAAGAAAAGAAAAATAACCTTTTTGCCCTGAAGAGCGGTGTGTTTAAAAGGTCAGAGCCGTACCTGGAGGCAGAGAGATGCCTAGTGGTAATGGGCCTGCACATGGGTAATAGTGGTAATCCGGAGTTCTTGAAACGCAGTAAAAATGTAAGTTTTCAGTAGACCAAGGGACATTGCAGAAGAAACCGTAATCTCTTAGATTTAGGATTCTTGCTTACAATGCTGTTAAAAAAGTTAGATAAGGCTGGGCTCTTAAAGAGCTCAGGACCAGAATTTCATATTCTCAGCCTACACAGCAGCTGCTAGATTTTCAAAATAGCTCAACTCCTAACAGTTCCTGTTCTGCAAGGCACAGAGCCCTTATGAAAGTCTGGCTCTCATTTGGGTGCCAAAATGAGATCTGAACTTTCATGAAAATCTGACTCTCATGAAAATCTGTGAGTACACTGATTTCTTTGGGAAAAAGAAAAAAATAAAAATCCATAAAGCGGAGATGAAAATTAGATTGTAGCAGTATGTATATTTCTTAGCAATTAAGTTCTTGGCATAATTATGATAGTACTCTAATAACAAGAAGTCTTATTCTCTGAATAGTTGTTAGAGGACTGTATATACTAAAAATAAAAGATGACCTGTATGATTATTTCTAATGGATTCATCTCTCTCATTAATGTAATTTCTCTTTATATTCTCTGGTGCTCTCTTTTTGAGGCACACAGAACAACCATCATCTGGATTTTTCTTCTAAAGTTTAATTCAGTGTTGTGGGTTTGGCTGAGACAGAGTTAATTTTCTTTCTAGTAGCCGGGTATAGTGCTGTGGTTTGGCTTTAGGATGAGAACAATACTGATAACACCCTGATGGTTTTAGCTGTTGCTGGTAGCTGTAGGGCTCACACTAAGTCAAGGACTTTCCGGCTTCCCAGGCCCTGCCAGGCGCACAAGGAGCTGGGAGAGCACAGCCAGGACAGCTGCCCCAGCCTGGCCAGAGGGATGCTCCCTGCCAGAGACCGTCGTGCTCCGGCTACAACTGGGGAAGCGAGCCGGGAGGTGGGGTCGCTGCTTGGAAACAGCCTGGGCATCAGGGTGGGGGTATTTTTGTTGGGGTTTTTTTTTTATGGTAGCATTTTTGTGTCACTTGTTTTATATAAATAATAAAATTATTATCGTTGTTATTATTGCTATTATCATCATCTTCATTATCCTATTAAACTGTCTTTATCTCAACCCACGAGTTTTTTTTCCATTCTCCCCCTCCTCGCCTTGGGGGGGTAGGGGTGAGCAGGCGGCTGTGTGGTGCTCAGTTACCGGCTGGGGTTAAACCATGACATTCAGACAGGAACAACTGCGTAGAATGTACGGGTATGATCAATGCAGGTATGATGCCAGCTATAGATGCAAAAAAATTCTAGTTTTGGATATATACTCCTTGAAAGTTAGTTGTCTCCCTAGCCTTTTAAACGGAAAATATTGAACCTCCGTAGATGAGAAGAGGGAAATTTGCTCTAACACTGCCTACAGTGAAACTGGAAGGGAACTGCTAGCAAAACTTGTATCTTCAAAATATTTACATCATTAAAATCTAAAATGTTACAGCAGTGTTTTGTCTGGAGCGGAGCTGGTTTGCAGTAATGTGTGGGGATTCGTAACTATGTTTAACGTGGATAACACCAGAAAGGGAAAGTAGTTGTTGGCTTTAGAGATCTCTCTAAAATGTGCTTCTCACATATGTAAGAACATTGCCTTACAATTTAAAATCAAATTTTTCTTGTTTCCACATGTAATCTCTGCAGCATTTTTGTGAATTTTTCTATGGCATTATTTCCTTAGAGATAATGGTTTCCAGTGATTTATATGGTGCAAAATTACAAAATTAGGACTTACTATGAATGTTACTTACAACAACTCCCAGTCTGTGGCTCTTTAATTCTATACTTTGTCTAGAAACCACAATTTATCATCAGTATATATTTTATCATTGAATAAATACTAACATGTCTTGCAATACATATGCAATAAATGTATATATGCAGATATACTTGCACATCTATATACCCACAATATAAATGTCTGCAAGTGTATAATGTAGATGTGGCTGTATGCCTTTCCCATCTCATCTATCTTGGTGCAATAGTTCAAAGTTTTCCTCAAAAGCTTGAAGTTCTCAAAACCTCATTCGTATTGGAGGATATTTTCCACAGTACCTACACATCCACTTACTGAATCTATGAAACACTTCCTGAAAGGAGAAGAAAGCTGTGCACTCAGGCAACAATAAATATACCGGGAGCGCTAATATGCTCTCCAAACAACATTCATAAAGGTTGAGTAAAAGTTCACTCTACCTCCAAGAAAACAGACCTTTTTTTCCCTTTTGTAACATCTCTGTTCAAACAAATATACCGACAAAGCAGATTCTGCAGCAGATGCATAAGCTAGCAAATTAATTTTAATGCTGGCTTTTCACTTGGATTGTGTTTTGCCATTTTTAACACTAGCTCCATTAACGTGTGTATATAATTCATGTTATGTCATTGTATGTATATTGTGTTCTGTATATTGGGCTCTTTATAAAGAAAAGAAAGAATGCAATTCAACATAATGTCTTCTTTCATCCTATTTCTAAACTACCTTTGGGCTTGTTGGAAATTTGTTTTTATTTTTTCCCCCTACTAATTTTATAGGCATTTAAGAAGGCTAAGCTGTAGCTTTCCTGCATTTGTCTAGGAGTAAGCCCTGTATTCGCTTTGTTTTGTAAATGAGAAGATTGAATTATCATTGCCCAGTTGCAGAACTGTATTTGCTTCCAAGGTTTATATACTTCTGCTCCAGTAAACCTTAGCTCTGTTTATTAACAGCTCCCTGACAAGGTGTCACCAGAAGTCACAGGGTCAACTGGCAATTCTGTAGTAGCTGCCGTGCTACGCGCTCTGAACCGTTCTGTTCTTCGTATATGAAACCTCCTTCAAACATTAATAGACAGGTGAAAGTAGTGAACAAAGATGACAACCTTAAAAATTCTCTGTCTCTGCATGGATGATTTGGCTTTGCTGATCTGAGCCCAAGGCTGACCTCAAGATTTTGTTGAGTTGAAGTTAAAGACCAAATTTCCCATGACACTAGCTATAGAGGAATTTAGAAAATAGGGAACTTCTTTCCTTTTATTCCCCAATTATTTTTTTAAAGGCAGTAGTGGCATCTTTTTGCCTTTTACACAGACTTACTCATGCAAAATGAATGTTTATTTAGAATAAGTGCCAGAAGGCAAAAATGGTTATCTTTGAATTGAACTGTTTAAAGAAAGTCACCTTGAAAATGTATTTATTTACAAAAGTTTTATGTCTGTAGCCGTGCGTGAGTGGACATCTAAATGTAGCAGGGAGTTGCTAACACAGTATTCCTGTTGTTGAGCAGCACCCTATAAAACTATAGGCAGCTTATTCAACTGAATTAACAAAAATGTCAAAAGAAATAAAACATTGTCTGCCAGAATTAAAATATACAATTTGTCTATTACAAGTTTCAGTACAAGTAGTGTAGGTTAACTTGAAGACTAAAATCAGAAACACCTACTTTTATATCATACGTGTTGAAATGTTTTGGAATATGCGTGATGGCTAGCTAGCGAGCACCACAATGGTATTTTCTGGGTGCTGAGACAGGTTAGTAAGTCTTTGGAAGGTTTAATGGTTGAAGTGGGGTGATGTTTCTTCGGTCTTCTGAGACATCAGGATGCAAATTACTGGTGCTTTTCACAGTCTGTCCAAGAACTCCTCCTTCATGTCTCTGAATAAAATTTCAAAGAGAATAAGATGGAAATTAAGAATAATTAAAAAATATTATTTTCTACTCTGATTTTATTTTTCTGGTATGTGTTAGAGGATCATTTGCAAATATGTTTACTCCTTATCCTATTGCCTTTACTCGTGCAGTTTTCAAAAGGATTTATCTTCTAGCCATGTTGGCTTTATGTAATTGATCCATCCGAGAATTGAATTGCTTGTAGATCAATCATGAGTTAAAATGTAAAGTCTGGAATTTTTCTAGGAATATTTTTGCCTTGCACTTAGCATGCAGAAAAATCACAGCTGAAAGATTACATGCCACTATGAAGCGGACCTGGAATTTCACTAGTAGATGTTTTCTTCAAATGAAACGGGCAAACCTAGTACTGCACAGTGTGTCTGTTTTGTCTCTTGACAGAGAGGGAAATGGGAGAAGAGAAAATTGAGGTGTAGAGTTTTGGAAGGCAGGTTGAAAAAACATAGCTGAATCCCCATCATATTGTTGTGTAGATTGCCAATCCTGATATGTTTGGGGAAAATGTTTGTGTTCCACTTTCAGAAACTTCTCTCTGTTGCCATAATAAATTAATCCTGGTTGTGGGAGTTAAGGGGGCTCCTCTCAAGGCTCTGGTCATTCTCATAGTATAACAAAACTTTGGAGAGGCACAAAAACCCCCCACAAAACCACCCAACCAGAGAAAATACTTGCCTTGATTTAGAAATGATAGGACTGTATGGAGATGCCAGTGGGAAATGCACACCCTTTTGGATTAGCCTCTGTACACTTGGGGGTGGAAATCATTCAGACTTTTCAGTCCTTTGTTGTGTTTTTTTTGTTGTTTGTTTTTTTTTTTTTCCCCCCAGACCTGACACGTGAGGGGTTGCTTTTTTCATGTGCCTTCTACTGACAATTTCCCTGCCTCGCATCCTCAGGCCTTTGCTGTCTTTGACAGTCTCTGTTCCTTTGCCAGCGATGCTTGGGCTGATCAATTGCGTGGGTTTTGGACAGGTTGGATTAGAGAGTAATCCATGTTTTGTTGATTTCTCATAGTAATTGTTTGATTTAGGACATTGGATATACTTTTTGATTTTGTCATTTTAATGTGAACTAGCAGAGAGCCTCCTGGAGTGCTGAAGTGCAACGTAATCCTCATTTTTGCTAGCACATCTCTTGGGGAGTTAATCTGTGTTTGCATTTCATGTATCTTCTACAACTCCGAATTGGGCACTCTACACACTTCAATGAGCTGAGCCTCTCAACTTTACTGTTACGTAAAAGAGTATCTGTTGTTCCTGCATTATAGGTGAAAAGAGGATAGATATTAAGTGATGTGCCCAAGGTTGCTTGATAATGTAATGATTGACCTGAGACTAAACTGGTGGACCTAGTTTGGGTTTTTTTGATTGAAGTAATAGACTTCTCTTCTGTTATGAATTGTCTTTCAAAACGGTGTTCAAAATCTTCCAGGTTCAGGCTTTCAGATAGAGACTCTAAGAATATAAGTTAACTTCCTACCCTGAAGTGCTTGCAATCTGAGAATGGAAAATAGAAAGGGCACAGAAGCACAGGGAAATCGTTACCTGCCTGAAGCCACACACACCCACTGGCAAAAGAATGAAATGTTAACCATTTTTCAAAATAATTTCCTCGCTAGAACTTTTGCTGGATATTGCCACTCTCCTTGTTTGTCTGATAGCTCAAAGTTTGTGAGGTTTTTCCCCCCGCCCTGTATTTCAGGAGGTTTGTAAAAGTGCCACGTTTAATGGGAATGGCTTAGTCGGAAGTTCATTTTAAATATGGCTTACTAGGATGAAGAATGTATTTAAAGATTTATAAATACTAAAATTGGAACTGTTCATTTAGCCTGTCTGCTGGGCTGAGGAGGGGATGCATACACATGCCTGTTGTGAACAGTGGGAAAATGCTGAGGATGCACTTCTGTATTCCTATGGGTTCTCTAAGATGTATAAACAAAATGTATATGATAGAAACAATGTTGGTTTTGTAAAAAGCTTCAATGTTCTGATTGTTTTTTTAGTTTGTTGCACAGTCCCCGTTAACTAGCCAACAAGAACATAGCACTGAAGTAAAAACCGTCCTCAGCGTCATAGTATGACCACCTTAGGTGTGTGGCATGTTGGTATTATCTGCCTTGATAATTTTTTAAAAGGAGGAGGAGCTCTGAGATTTTTTTTTTAAGACCACATGTAATGTATTTCCCAATATTTATATAAAATAGCCATATGTGTTGTTTTCATAGTTGTTTAATACTTTAAAGATTGTGGGGGTTTTTTAAGAAGGAAAGTAGTTTTCAGGTCTATAAAGACTGAGATGGAGAAAATTGAGTTTTCTGAAATACTGGAAGCTGAGAAGAGGGCTAATGGCAGAAATAGCTGGCTTGACTTTATGGGTGCAGAGTGTTAGGAAATTGAGAAGTTCTGAACTCCAAAGGTTGCTGAGACTGTGCCCATAATGTTGTGCTCAGTACCTGGTGGATATCTGAGAACAAACGGGAGGTGGCTGAAATTCGTAGTTGAAAGTGTTGGGATAAAGTTTCATATCCAGAGCCTCATTTGGTAGCTTTCTCTGAAACTGTTCTGATTCATGCAGCATGAAGAAAAAGAAACTTTCTAGTCTAGATAAATGGATGAGAAGGTGGTAGAAAAACTTCAAATATAGACTTCACTGGAACAAAAATAATCTATTTTCATCACACTCATGGCACTGATGTCTTTTTGTATTCAAAGGAAGAATATAGGCCTTGATTGCTTCTTGAATTTGACACAGCTATGGCTATAGTCCCCTAATTGTGTCATGCTTTATCCAGGGCTCCGATAGCTTTGTTAATTCCCAAATAATATCAAAGAAAAATGCTGGATGGGGATCAAGTATAATATGTGGGAGTCTTCTTTAGGAAAGAGATGGATAAAAGGAACAGCTAAATACTGAATATGGAAATTAAGTCTATTTCTGATCACTAGGGGAAGACTTCTTTTCTTCAGTCTGTAACTGTGGGAATTCAAAGCTTAAGCAAAAGAAGGCAGAGCGGTAATATGTTCTGAAGAATGTGCTAAAAATCAAAGCTTACATACTGACCAAGCAACTACCTCCAAAAAAACATACAGAAAAGATATTATCATTCATTTCATACTAGACTGAGACTGGAAATAACATAGTTCATGATATCAATGCCATTTTGTTATGTTCAGCACTGTGTCCTATATCCTAGGCTAATAAAGCTGTTCTTTAAAAAAAAAAAAAAAAAATTACTGAGGACCAAGGCAGTCATTTTCACATGGACAGCAGAATAATTTGAAACATTAAGAAAAAAACTGCACACAGATTTTTTTTTTTGTTGTTCATTTCTTCAGGCACTGGAATTGCTGTGTGGATTGTTTCCAGTGCTGCCCAGGGGGAGGCTTTGTGACAGACCATGAGGTCACCTGGCAGATTTAAAAGGCTTATTTGTGGAATTATAGTTGAGATATGAAAAATGGTTCAGTGAAGAGTTGGTGCCTATTCTGGATTATAAAAGAAATTTCTTGTTTCCTTTGAATAATGGCTCCAAATGTGAGTGGAATATTTCAGCATATTGTTCTCAGATGACAGCTCTCTTGGGATGGAAGAGCCTTTGTGCTTCTTATTATCAATGTGAAATATCAAGTAGGAGAAGGAGAAAGAATGCACTTGTCTGTATGTGCATGTGTATGTGTGTTTCAAGTAGCTGCTTTGAAAGCATTTGTATGATATACATGAGAGAGGTCCAGGTGACTATTGATAGTCCCTGGGATCTGGGAAAGCTAGTTTTACTATTTTGCTCAGGGAACAAGTAGTGCCCTTAAAAGATAGGGCATGAATCTTCTTGTGTATATAAAAATGCAGTTTATGCAGTGAGCGGGGTAAAAACAGCATAAAAAGAGAAAAATGTGATATCATGTAATTTATTTTTTCTAATGCTTAATAGTAAAAGATTTTTTTTTTGCAGTATTAAAAAAGCATAACATATTTCTATGCTCTCTCTATAAAATCTCAAAGACATGGTATATTTGAAAATTGCTATATTAAAAACTTTTAGACAAGCAGAAATGCAGATTTTTAACATGTGATTTTAGTTCTTTACACCCTTGTGTCAGTTCCATTCATACACATGTGTTTGGATGGGATCTGTGTATCAATTACATATTCACAGGCTGTAATTAAAAGTTTGCAAAGTTTTGTAAGGGACATATAAACCACTTTATTTTTTCCCTGGTTTAGTTTTGTGTGGTATGAAATTCTGAGCAAGATATATTACAGAGAATGTGTGGTGGGTTTTTTGTGGTGTGGGGTTTTTTGGGGTTTTGTTTTGGTTTTTTTTTCCCCTCAAGTACTACATTTATATCCATAAGGTGTTAACTGCACCTGGGTCGGTGCAACCCCCGGTATCAATACAGGCTGGGGGATGAAGGGATTGAGAGCAGCCCTGAGGAGAAGGACTTGGGGGTGTTGGTGGATGAAAAGCTAGACATGACCCAACAATGTGTGCTCACAGCCCAGAAAACCAGCCGTGTCCTGGGCTGCATCCAAAGCAGTGTGACCAGCGGGGCGAGGGAAGGGAATCTCCCCCTCCACTCTTGTGAGACCCTGCCTGGAGTACTGCGTCCAGCTCTGGGGTGCCCAGGACAAGACAGACATGGAGCTGTTGGAGCGAGTCCAGAGGAGGCCACAAAGATCATCAGAGGGCTGGTGGAGCACCTCTCCTATGAAGACAGGCTGAGGGAGCTGGGGTTGTTCAGCCTGGAGAAGAGAAGGCTCCAGGGAGACCTTATGGCAATCTTCCAGTACCTGAAGGGGCTACAGGAAAGCTGGAGAGGGGCTGTTGATCAGGGACTGTAGTGACAGGACAAGGGGGAATGGGTTTAAGCTGAAGGAGGGGAGATGGAGATGAGATGTGAGGCAGAAATTCTTCCCTGTGAGGGTGCTGAGGCCCTGGCACAGGTTGCCCAGAGATGCTGTGGCTGCCCCTGGCTCCCTGGCAGTGTTCAAGGCCAGGTTGGATGGGGCTCTGAGCAATCTGCTCTAGTTGAAGATGTCCGTGGTCATTGCAGGGGTGTTGGACCAGATGATTTTTAAAGGTCCCTTCCAACCCAAAGTATTCTATGATTCTGATAGGTATGTAAACGTAGAATGCTTAATTCTTTCTATTGCCTATATTTTAATAGGCTATAGTATTTCCCTTTGCAATGTCTTTCAAGTGCTTTCATTTTTCTTTCATCCAACTCAGCAGATGACTAGGTACATCCTTATTTCATTCCATTCCGCTTTTTCAACAGTTGAGAAAAGTTACTCAAACCTGTTCCACGGCCTTTTGGTGGTGATGCCATGCTAATTAGCACCCAGTCATTCTGTCAGCCCTCTATCAGTAGGACTGAAACATGTGAAGAGTGCAGAGCTTTCCATTCTTTATATGTCCCCAAAACCTCTCACCAGATGATTTGCTATCCTAAATAAAGAAAAGTAGGATAGATAAAGAGACTCAGTTAACTGCCGCTCCACTATTAGAATCTCTGCAGGATGTGACAGGAGGTTATGATGCTTCAGTAGCATCCATCCATCCCAGAAGTGCCAGGACTTGGAATTTATTAGAGGAAGAGGATCATGCTGTGTCCTTAAATCCCTCTGAGACTCAGTGGTATCATCTGCTGCCATCATTGCTGGAAGAAAATCCAGATGGAATGAATGTTATTCATACAAATATTTGCTCATGACTCCCTCTATGAGGGAGTTGTTTTTAAGCAAAGCGGAAGTAAAATGACCAAAGGGTTACTGTAAAAGTCAATGACAACAGTTACAGTTACACTTCAGTGGGTAAAAACTGTAAGACAGTACTCATATCATTGATTTTGCCATTGCGATGTCATTCTCGTGGACAGTTTCCATGAGCTCTTTCGGTGCGTTTGCATCCTGCGTACGCTGTCACTGCGGGTCCAAAGCCTGTCTTTCTGGACAGAGGCTGCTGCAATCAGTAGGTCTGTCTTAGTTAGGTGTTGGGTAGGAATTCTTCTTCCCTCTTCCAAACATTTTAATCATACTTTAAGTACTCATTTAAGAAGAACAAAATTCACTGTATTTCTGAGCATTTGGGTTTATAAATTGCTTGCAGTATTTTAGTACTATGGGAGCTGTTTAAGGTGAAATAAAAATATTACTTGCCATTATTTACCCCAGGTGCACCTTGCTTTTGGTCACTGTATAGTAGTTCAAATGAAATACATTTGACTATGAAATAACCTTGTATTATTTTATAGGTCTTACAGCAAATGTGCTAAATGAAAGAGGTTACAGATGAAATTAATTTGCTCTCTGGACTTTATTTATTTTTTTTCTTTTTCTTCCCCTTTCCAGTTTGAGTCAAGGCTAAAAAGTGAGCTTAGCTATAAGGTGACTAATCTACAAGTGACCCTACCTATGATTTGTCATCTTTTGTGGATCAGAGCTGAACATTTATTAATGTTTCGATCATAATTTTGTGTTGTTGAAATTAGTTCTTAATTTAATACTGCACTCTCTACTCAGATACTCTTTAAAGTGCAGAATGGGTGCTGTAGCTTCTGCCTTGCGCTCCTGAGATGCATTGGCTGATATTTTTCTGTAGCTGTGCTTCTCTCGTCACATTCTCTTATCTTCTCTACCTTATCACTACCTTGCTGAAGCATGATTATACTAAAACTATGTATTTTTAATATAGTACTAGGAAAACTTTTCAGGCTTCCTCAGAGCTTTAAAAACCTGTGCCTTTGCAGTACTTCTGCCACAGGAGTTTTAATGAAGCTAAACAGAACAAGGAACATGATTCCTTTAAACATCAGCATTTCTTGACAGAACGGAAGGATTAATGGCTGAAAACCCTTGGAGGCCATGGATGTTTTCCCACTAATTGTAATGATTTTGGATAGAAACCACAGAAAGAGAAGAAATAAGAGTAACAATATGTAAAGTTGGGTGTATAAACAGTCACTAATGAGAGTTTTATGAAAAATTCTTTATTTTCCATAGCAAAGGAGTTGTGATAGGATGCATAATCTCTTAGCAAGCAGCACAGTGCAATCTAATAGTGGAAGTGCTACTTTTCTGAATGACCATAATATTATTACAAACAGACCTTATAAAGTTTGAGTTGATGGAAGTAATTTGAAATAGTGTTGCATTATACCATTGGAGAAGTATAGGAAAACTTGGGGTTTTCTTATTCTTAGAACTATCAGTATATTAATTGGCATTATCCAGCGACATGAGAAGATGCTTTATCTGAGAAAAGCATACTGGATTTTTTCAGGTAATGCTTTTGTAATTGGGATTTATCATATGCCATTGAATACTTTTGCATTACTGGTTTATTGACATAGTTACAGAATATACCGAAACTGTTTTTCTTCAACTACGACTAGCTTGCATAATTAGGAAAGTAAAACTAATTTTTTTTTAAGATGTTTTAAATGTTAGTTATAGCTTGGCTCTCTACATCAGAAAATGAGCACTGTTACCTGTGTGTTGAGTAATATTAGAAAAAGTGATAATCAGGACTACTGAATTGATGGCTACTAATTAATTGCTTTTAGCGTATCTAAAAGATAATAGATTTTTCCTGCGTAGTTTTTCAAACAGTACAGTTTACTGTTTTTTGATGAAGTGGAGTCAGTATTGCTAACATGGTATGTGCCATGTGCCACAAAACAAGGAGTAACGGCAAGTTACTGAAATTCGCACATATGGTATCTTGTATATTTTGTGTGTCTAACGTGGTACTTTATTAGCCTTCCAGAGATAACAAAGCGTAAATAAATATAACAAAATGGGTAAGCATATACTATGGCTTTTCTAGTATTATAATCTCTTTTTGCCAGTGGTTAGGTTAATAGCACGTCATTATCACAGAATTAATCTGTCCTTTTTGATAATGGACAAAGGAGAAAGGTAAAGTGTATCAGCCAGAACTATTAGACCAGGTATTGAGTCTTTGGCCAGTGGTTTGGTGTCCAGATGCTGAAAGATGAAGTGTTATATTTACAATTCTAGTTGTAAAAGTTGGATGTTTATTAAAGTTAGAGAGCAAACACATTGATTTCAGCACATTTTGAAGGTTAAGAGAAGCTCTGAAAACAGACTCTTATTTAAAAGGCAAAAATACAGGCCTAAAGCTCTGCTGAGAATGTAATTTTGAAACTTTTGGTCAAAGATTTTAAATATGAATCAACCACCTGCATAGTTACCCCAGGGTGTCCCTGATATTACGTAAGACTACAAACAATTTGAAATTGTGAGACAAAATATAATTTAGATTTCCTGTGTATGAAATAAGGCCTAACCATCAAGAATTGTTTCTGAACATACTTATACTTGGAAAACATAGTTGTGATTAATAAATAACTCCAGACTGCTTTTAATGTAACAGTAGACTGTGCTACAAACAGGAATGGGAAAAAATGATTACATTTAATAGGGTAGCAGCTGTAAGGGTGCCATTACATTAAGTGGCTTAATGAATACTGATCTTGAAGCAATAAATCAAAATGCAAACAATCTACTCTAATCAAGTAAGCAGAATTTTTCAGATACTTAAATTATATTAAGTGAACACTTCAATCAAGGTATGTACCTGCACATGTTTGTATGTTTAATCTAGTTATTGTTTGTGTAACATCACTTTTAGGTTGTATATTTAATGTAGACTTAGTCTTTTTTTTCTTCTGCATGTTCTGTTGGTTTTTAGGTTTGTTTCGTGAGGGGTTTTTTTGGTTGTCTGTTTGCTTTAAGTAAAGAAATTGCTTGCAGAAGAATTAATAGTCCATGTTAATTCCTGTCCTGGTACTGAAAGGTTTTCTAAAGAATGATCGGCAAGCGGGTTATTGTGAAATCTGTGGCAGCAGTTTCTTCAGGCAGGGGTAGCTCTGAGTGTTTACATTTACATATTTATTTAGGGGTGTTTGTGTATATGGACATGTATGTATACATATATGCCTATATGTTTATACGTGTGTGTGCGTGCACAGGTAATGTCAATTGCTACCCACTAGTGTAGAAATTAAAAAGAAAAAAGTGATAGTACCATAATTTTCTAAGAAACTAGTCTCTTTTCTGACACTGTAAATACGTAAGATGGAAATTAAAAGGAAATTACATTTTGTGTGCTGAGATTGTAATTCTGGAGTCTTTCTCAGGGTTCCGAAAGTGTTCTTTCACAGTCCAAATGTAGTTGGACCAGTTTGGGTCCTGAGCCTGCAGACATTCACGTGCGTACAAAAAGGTGCAGTTTCTGGAGAGTATTTACAATGCAAAATCCTAAGTACTTGCCTGTATCTTTGCAAGGTGCTGGTCTTGGCTTGTTCAGTAAATATTTGTACACCTTGGCTTTGTCCTGTTTATTTCAGTTTGCACAACTGTGTCAACTTTTTTCTCAAGATTTATAATACATTTAGTTTACAGACCAAATTGGTAAACCTGCAATCCAGGGAGAGATGATGTATAGGGGCATTTTTGTGCCACACTTGCGTTTGTGTCTGAGAGTTGCCTGCGAATCCATCACTGAAGAATCTGTAGATACCTTTTATATTTTCTCAGTTTTGTTTTTTTTTGGTTTTTTTGTTTTTTTTTTTTTTAGGAAGTGGAAAATAATACCTGTGAGGTTTCTGTAGCTGATTAAAGTATTCGGAGGTCGTCAGTATTTGACTCTTTATTTTGGGAATAGATGGATAGTTTTGCCTCATGAATCATTTAACTCTGCTCCTGGTGTCTCAAGTTGTGTCTGGGATCAGAAGCACGCAGTGGACCAGCTTCTTGATAGTTCCATCACAGCAAACTTGATTTGTAACAGCAGAAGTGGAAAAAAATAGAGCTATCTCAATTTTGTAGGCTGCTTGCCAAACCTGTGAGTAGCAGTGAAAGTCTTCATCGGTGAAGGTCTGCGTTGTCTATCGGCAGAATGAGGAGGATGGAAATGTATTCATTTTGTGGTAACTATGAGAGATGGACTGTCTTTGGATTAACGGAGTAACACAAGGGGATATTATAGCTGCAAGGTGTAGTTATACCATGCAGCTCTACATTCAGAATGTGCAAGATATAAGAAACCATCAGGAAGAAATCCAGTACAACTGTTTCTGGATTAGGCAAGCACAGATTGTATCCCTGAGCTGCTGATGAGTGCCTACTAACGTCTTGGTCCAACAGTAAAAAAGAATTGTACCAAATAAAAATGGTACAATCTTTATAATTGAGCGGGGCTGTCCCTAACTGCAAGACACTTTTATGAAGTGCCCTAGTGTAGGTGTGAGGACAGATGTCAAGGGTTTTGGCATTCATTGTATTTAGTTAAACAACGTCTTGAAGAAAACAGTGGATCAGTACTGAACTAATTTTCCTGTGTATCCATACATATATTAAGAAACAGACAAGTGCAATTGGACTAGAGACTTTGTTTCAGCTGAAAAAATTTTTGTTCCTGTTGTTCCATTGTCGATGCACCACGGCACCAAGCCTGTCAGAGTTCAAGGAACATCTGCATGATGCTTTTAGTCGTATGATTTAATTTTAGGTAGTCCTGTGAGGAGCAGGGAGTGGACTCAGTGATCTTTATGGGTCCCTTCCAACTTGAGATATTCTGTGATTCTAATTGAACCATTTCCATCAAGGATTCAGGGGGCTGGCTGTGATTTAGATCATACTTCCCAGCTTGTGCTAAAAACTGATAGATAATAACTTTGTTTTGTGAGCAGAGCTGATCTTCAGTTGTCCAGACTGCAATTCTAGTTAGGCCAAATTGGGGGCCAGTAGAGAAGTATTCACTGAAATTGCCCCAGTTTTTTAACTATCATTTGTAATAAATAAATAAATAAAGGATGAAATGGTGAGTCACAAATTCCAGTACTGTAGACTCCGGGAGTACCTTTAATGTCACCTCTAAATGTTGCATACTTCCACTTAAAATAGAATAAATGCTGGTTTACTGCTTTTAAAATGATGTCGCTGCAAAACTCAGACCAGGCCATAAGCAGTTAATAGCGCAAGTAGAATTGTTCATATTGAGACTATCAGTCTTTTGTGCACTGACGTTGATGTTACTGTCGGTTGACAGCGAGCTTTTATAGTCAATCTATTGAAGCACAAAAGGCCATGTTTCGGAACCGGTAGTTAAAAGTGCCTCTGTTTTGTAAGAGCAGCACATCCTTTATTCTCTCGTAATGGAATTCCCTATAACAGATGAGACAGGCCAAAAGTTGAAAATGTTATCATAGGAGGAAAAATAGGTTAAAGTGCCCTTATATTTGTTAATCCTTTTATTCTCTCCAAATTAGAGGTTCATCTTAAAAAACAGTAATTCGTTCACTTTGGTTAATTCACTTTTATGATTTTTCTGATCAGAAATCACATTGCTTTCCAACATGACCTTTCAAAGGTGTTTCAGTAAAGCGAAGTTAACTTAATTAGAGTAATGCAGTGAAAAACTCATCACTTTGAAACTAATCCTGTGTCACAAATGTTTGCAGCTTTGCTGTTTGTCACAATGTAATGACTGGCACGATTAATTGTGTAAATAATCTTGAGAAGGGGTAAGTTCCTTTATGTCTGTGGCCTACTGCTCATTTTCAGTTTTATCCTGACAGAGATGATCAAGTCCTAAACAGGTATGGATAAGACATTATACCAGTCCATAAACTTTAACTGGTTCTGTAAACACCTATCCATTTCAAACATGGAATCTCATGGTAAATCAATGTTAAATGAATATTGCAAAATTTCTATTTGCATTCTGTTGGTGTCTGTGCTGACTAATGGTGTGTTGTGCACCCACGGAGCCCTGTCTCTCAGTCCGGTATTCCTGTATCTGAGACAAATGGACATAAATAATTGCTCTCAATAAGATGGGATTTATGTTAGTCATTTGTCCAAAAGATACACTTGATTTTAAATTGTAATTTTTAGCTTGATGGTGTGTAGAGTGCCTTGTAAGACCTTTTTTCTGACTCTCTTGGAAGGATGGGTGAGGTGAAGAAGTAAGGAGTGCTTAATAAATTAAACAGTATCTGGGTTTATATCATTATAAACCCAATACTTTTTATTGATTCGTGTAAGCCCCAGAAAATATTTTCCTTTGAAGGAAAGAGAACTTAAAATCAATGAAAGTATGTAATTTGTCAGTAAGTATGTTTTATGTCCTCAGACTCGCTTGCCCTTTAGTATTTTTGGCATGTGTAAAGTTGTGATACTGATTAGCTTGGCAGCAAAAAGGGTAATGGTTTCTTTCTAAATATGTGAGAAGGTAGGAAATAATACAAACAGAAAAGCAGCTTGAAGCAATTAGGCGAGTTAGTCTGGAATAAAGGGCTGCAAGTGTTCTCCTCCGGGAACACACACTTCCCAGGACAAGTTACAGGTTGAAAACATACCCCAGGAGGCTTTCACATCAGTTGTTATTCACCTGTGCATCCAAGCAGCTAATAAAAATACTATTTATGGAAGAGAATTTGACATTAGCAGTATATCAATGTACGTGTTACCTTGATACGAACAACATTCTAAGTATAAAATGTTAAATAAAGTAGGTATTTTAAATAAAACTATTTATTTGGAAGTTTAGCAGGTTTGCAGATTGGTGTCCCTTACAAGGCACGGGAGAAACAATATCAGGTGACCCACGTTATTGTAATATTAATTATATTTTTAACTTAGCATGAATAGGGGAAATTGCAAATGTTGCAGCTGCTATGTGTCTTTCCTCTCACCTTTTCTCTTGACATTATCGATTGCAGTATGAAATTTAAAAAATATATTTTCTCCACATATGTACTAGTTAAAATGGTAAAAGTTGAAACTAGAATGGTCCTGTGAACACTGACCAGTTACAACTTTCTTAAGCTGGATTTTCAGCTTGCTTAGGCTGAATTTAAACTGCTCATCTAATAGTGAAAGACTTTCTCTTTTCTCAAGATGTGTCTCCTTCGGTCCCTCAACAGAACTGTTGAGTTTTATGTGAAATAATTTGCTCTGGTATTTAGATGTGCAGAAATAAAGCCTTATCTTTTACATGCCAGAGAATGAAACATGCCCTGATGGTGAAATACTATTTAGTGTTGGTATTTAAGGATGTGTTAGTGGATGTATGTAGATTATAAAATGGCTCAACATAACGTGAATAAAAGAGGGAATGCTTATTCTTCTTGATACTTGCTGATTTTATAGCTCATTGAATCAATATGACTTGTCCTTCACCACTCCCATACGAAGAAAACGAATGCAGTCCCTCACTCGGCATGTCCCAAGAGCTGGGAATGGGACCCTTGTAGAGCTGAACAAGGGGGTATGTGTGTAGGCTGCTGTGGTTCGCCTCTACTGTCTTTAGAGCCTTCTTTCTGCTTTCAATGCCCAGCAAAATGTTGTTTCCAAAGGTGAAACAATGGTGTTTCTCCCTGTTAGGGCCAGAACATACTGAAATGGGTCGTGGTCCTTGGTTTGTATCTAGACAGATGCTTACTACTCCGAGTTGACATTCAGATTTGAGAAGATGGTGGATTCAGCTCCTAAGGCTACCGTGTTCTTCATGTTTTGGCCAGCAGCTGGCGAAATGGTTATCATCATCTTACTCCATTTACTGACAAATTATTGCCTGTATTTGACTTCCATGATCAAAACATATAGTAAAATTATTGAGATGTAAAATCTGGCTGATTTTCAACTTGGTCCTCTTTGTATTTACTAATCAGTATAGTTCAGGAGTTCCACAGCTTACAACGCTTTTATGGCGCTAGAAGCAGCTCTTGTGTCTGTGCACAGACACGAAAAGGTCTTTAGATGTTCGGGTGTCTTTCATCTCCCGGTTTCCTCATCTCATTTTGAGAATTCAAGATCTAACCTACTTCCATTTTCTGCCTTTTTCACAAAAGCAGTACTCTTGTAAAGAGCCTTTATTTCTATTCTGATGCACCCATCCTGCCCTCTAAAATTATCTCATATTCTATACAAAAGAAAGAAGTTTCCAAGAATTACAGTTACATATGCACAATTTGAACTGTTGGTATTTGGAAGGAGTAACAGCAGACAACGGCTTTGTTTTTCACTTCAGATGTGTTTGAACATTGCCAAGTAGTCATAATTTTAGTGTATAATATCTTGACGCTCTGATTCTGCTGCGAATAGACCTACTCTTTCTCTTTGACAAAATTAATTTTGCTAGGTATTAATTTTCCAAATGTCTGTGTTTAGTAATTTCATACACTTATATAGACTTTTTCTTGAAGTTAATTTTCTCTCTATAATCTAGCATTATACTTTCTGGTTTAGGATGCTGGCTTTTGCAGTGGATTTGTATTTCCTAGATGAGCCACCCTGGTGGCCTGCTCAGGTCAGCTATTATGTAGTGTTTTATTTTTTTATAGAGATGGAATTAATACCATTAATTTGGGCTACTTACATGCCAAATTTTTCACTTTGTTTCACTGTGCAATGGAATACCTTTTAGGAGATGAAACCTTAGGAATTTATTTCTATCATCTATTTCAAAGACTTATCAAGTTATAACATGCTGTCCAGTTCTATCTGCCAAAATGTCTTCTAGCAGGAAAAATCTGCTTTTAGTTGGCTACAGACTTTTCGGAAGATGTTTATATTTTGGCATTTGCAATGTTATTGGTAATGAAATGATGTAAAACTCAAGATGCATAGTTCAGCTATTAATAGTGGTCAGTTTTGTCAGTGCCTAAATTTCCCATGTAGATTAAATCCCATATATTCATGCCTGTTATGTTTATATTCATCCCCTTATATTCAGCTGTGGGCAGTTTTCTGTTTGTGAACCTTACATTTTCTACTGTCATCTTATGGAATGTATTTTTCAATTTTTATATACTGAGAAAAAAAAAAATCTGTAGGTCAGATTCTCTACCTTGACCAGGTCCCAGTAGTATGCGATACTAACAGGAAGAAAGCTATTCCATATTGACACTCATCTGACTAAGAACACAGCAAAAATCATTGTCTGAGTTACAGAGCTGCGAGCAAAATAAATTTCATAATGTTCATAGACTAGCAGCTATTGACAACTTCATCTAAAAATGTAATACTGCAGGAGATAAAGGTCTTATTTCTGAGAGAAAAATGACTGCTTCTCAGATGACACCTATCATGGCAGAAATGAAGGCAGTCAGCTGCTTTGTTAGCTTTAAAATTTTAATTCGAGAAGCTTGTTTGGTCTATCCTTTGTCCTTCACTACAAATACAATTTTACTTACGAAGCATCTTTGAGAGAAAGGTTTCTGAAAGCTGATAAAAAATTTTAAGTTAGATACTGTGGATTAGTTTTCAGTAATTTCCCTAGCATGAACGGCTCAAATATAACCCAGCGTATATGGAAATATTCTATATTTCCGTAATAGGAAGCTTAAACTGTAGGCAGTATACCTATTTTATGTTAGTACCTATGTTGTAGTTTAATGTTATGCTGTCATGCCTGACAATATGTTTGTTTCCTCTCCTCTTCTTTCTCCTCAAATGAAAGTAGCTTCTTATTTTAATTTTTGGACTAGTTATTGTATAGTGACTAGGACTTTTCAAGTATTGCTTGGTATTTTTATTGTTTGAAGTTGAAAATGCCTTTGCACTATCATTCAGATTTCAAGGGGATTCTATAACAAAGAGGTGTTGGGTACAGGATGATGCCCTTTTTTCCTTATGAAACAGCTTTTTGTAATAAAAGCGTGCTTTTATTTCTTTTGTTCTCAGTGAGGGATC
This sequence comes from Grus americana, assembly GCF_028858705.1. Lineage (NCBI taxonomy): Eukaryota > Metazoa > Chordata > Aves > Gruiformes > Gruidae > Grus > Grus americana. Next base: position 3,960,792 of record NC_072866.1, read on the forward strand.
AACTGTATGGGAGATACAGAGCTGGTAATTTTTATATCCTTGGTATTCACTAGAAGGTAATAAAAATGAGTTGCTCATGTTTTGCATCCCCATATCTATTTCAAAGTCCTGACTTTTACATCAGCTGGCATACCGGGGCAGGCGTGAGGTGTGCTGCGGTGTATGGCAGTTCACCTTCTTGCAATTACTGGAGCTGTCCTGCGACTCGCAGCCACCACAGCAGGCGCAGTGACCCATATTTCAACCATTCACTTAATTTGATGGAACGCTTCTGTGTCTCCTTTCAGTTTTAAGACTGCGGTCCTCGGTCCTCTAGGGATATTGCAGGTCAACACAGGATGGCAAATTGCCAAGTAACAGCATTTCAAAGCACTAACTACAACTTCTCTAAGTATCCTCACTGGAGTAAAGCAATCAATTTGCTGGATGAACAAAAAACCAAACCAAATCAAAAACCCAAAGCAAAACAAAAAACCCAAACCTGCATCAGGTTTGGAACACTGAGAGCGCTCACAGGGATTTCTGACTTAGTCCACTGGCAAACTGTATTAATATCCTGAATAATTCTTAGATGAAGATAAGCCAAATGTAGCTTTTCATTTCTCACAGCAAAAAATTGCACTTTATAATTTAGAAATATCGCACTGTTTATTATGCTGAAATTAGGCATTAAACAAACCCAGTGGTGAATTGGTAAAAATAACTGTCTTCAGCACTCATTGAAAGTCTGTTAGAACTGGGATCAGAATATTCAAACTACTTTTCATAGATTCTTCTGTTCGTGATTGAGCACTGAACAAATTCAGACTAATAAAACCAAGCACGATCATCTGAAGTTTTGGCGAGGTGAAAAGGCACGTCCTTAGGATAGAAGGTGCATCGTTCCGTAGGTATGTTTTTACCATGAGAAGGATCAGAAGAGGGGCTCAGAGGGGCTTGGCTTCTCTGTCCCTGGAGCTATTCCAGACTCACCTGGGCACAGCCCTGAGCAACCTGCTCTCCCTGCACCGGCTGGGAGCAGGGCGTTGGGCCAGAGACCTCCAGGGAGTCTCTCCTGACCTACGCCATGGCGTGACTCTCTGATTCTGTAGTAGAAATTTTGATAGAAAACAGTGTGAATGTGTTACTGTATATTTATGTATATTTGTGTTATGTGGGTAATTTAAATGGTATAATCTTATCTTGTAAATGCCTGTATTTATTTTTCCTTTTTATTCTTCACATTTTTGCAGACTACTTATTTTCTTTTAAAAGGTGCATGGACGTAGGGGTTTTTTTAATTATTTTTTTCCCCAAGATTGAAATAAACATGTCAGTTGTTACAGTAGCAGTCCATGTAAATAATTTGTGCTCAGATTATGTGCGTGTGTATGTAGTATAGTTATGATGGTGGTAATTTTTCTGCCTCCCTTTTTATAGTTAAAGGGGTGGTTCTAGTTGATTTTTACAATCCATATCATCCATTCTTAATATACTTCCTCTGTTCTCACTTAACATGGTTTGCAGATTTTTCATCTCTGCTGCTGTTACTGATAAGGAACTTCTTCAGACTGGGTAGCGTTTGCATCAGCAAAATCTGTGAAATTCATTATATACGCAACTAAAATTAAGATGGAAAACATGTCCTCTGTGTTGGTTGCAGAAACTGTAAATTTACTTGAGCTGTGACATGATTTTAGAATGATTTCTGATATAGGATGAAATGACTTACAAAACCCCGGTCTTTTCTTTAAAATAGTTGAAACTGTTTTCAGTAATATATTAATAAGTCAGGAAAGAATAGAGTAAATAAAATCTGAAGCTGGTGAAGAGAAAGAGGAACAGGGTGATTTAGTGCTGAAATTATTCTGGAGTTGATCTTTAAATATTTCCAGGAGAGGATCTTGCTTCTAGATTTGAAACTCAAGTGTTTCAGCCAATTTTAAAATCTATTTCTTTTTATTGACAGTGTCATTTTATTTCTGTTCCTCACATTTGAATGAAGAATGCAACTGTGTTTCCTAGAATTTTTTCCCAATGATGATAAGAGGTCTAAAATATTGGTGTGTGCTCTTGGATAGTTTATACATAAACAAAGTGATTCAGAACTTTTTATTTAAAAGAGTGTCTTATCATGCCTTGCATTCAGTGTGTTGCAAAAAACTGGTTTATTGCTGCTGTTTCTGAAATGAATGTGGCTTTTCTTGTCACTACAGGATGGAGGTGAATTTTGTTTGTAGCTGGTCCAGCCTGCTCCTCTTGGATGCTTATTCCCTCCATTGAGGGAAAGGCTTCTTCAGCTCATGGCTTCTGTTAATTGTCTGCCTGATTCAGATCTTGAACATCTGACCTGAATGTATTTTTAAATAGCAGAGTAATGAAAACAACGTTTTTCCACCAGCAGTTGTTTTGGAATTTTGTTAATGCTATCGAACTTCTCAGGCACAAATTAATCAGTTCTGTGCTGAATAACCTGGTATGCTGAACCAAATTAGTTCCTTGTATATCTCCCATTAACAGTGAAATTACACTCAGATAAACTTGATTCAGTGCAATTTGAGTTAGATGTTAGGATCTCACCTGTTCTAATAATGTGTTAAAATCTCTCGTTGGTCTGAGGGAGAAGATTTGTTTGCGAATCAAAGAATTTTTACGGGATAGTACCTTGGAAATTTGATTTTCAGTGTTCTGGGTATGGGTTTGCCTGATTCACTGTAGCATCAGGCAGTTAAACTCACCACCTCAGCTTTTCATAGGCTTTACCTGTAGAAGAACAGAGCTATATGTGGAGGGTACTTGGCAAGTGGGCAGGATGGATAATTTTGGAACAGGTTGAAGTTTTTGTTCACTTGTTTGTTTTGGCCAGTACATAGGCATACGTTACCTATACACTAGAGTGTACGCTTTTGTTTAGGCCTTTCAGTATTGTATGTCTGTCTTGCAGAGAGACAACGCGTGTCTCGGATCAGACTAACACTGAAAATTGAGGTAAGGACTGCTTGGATTACAAAGCGTTGATGAAATACAAAATTATTTTCATTCTGCAACTATGAGACTACATGTAGTGCATAAAGCTATGGATTTCCTAGGTGGTCAGTGCTGCAAAATGGTTAGGCCGTGCACATACGTGTGTGTGAACACACCATCAGACTACCCAGAGGGTCAAGCTTGTATTTCTGAACTGTTTTCCGAACTGTATTGCTTTTGACAGGGTGATGAGAAATACTAGTGTAAATAGCGTGAAGATAAAAACTGAACAGTGAATGTAAAGTTCAACTCAAATGAAAAGTGATACATGAGGGAAGTTGTCCTTTTGTACAAAACTTAAGTTAAATCAGCAGCTACCCCACTGTAGGTCATGTCCTGTTCAGTAGTAGGAATTAAATAGCAAATGCTTTCTGTTCCTCCCTGTATTCCATCCATTCTCCTTTAAAATTGGAAGTCTATTGATTTTGGTGCTGATCCAGTTTCTTCTGTAACAGGGAGCATCCACTCAGCAGCACATCTGAATATACAGCAATGCACCTGGGTAATGGTTATAAAATCACCTAATGTTGCAGAGTTTAATATATATTCATTGTTTACTTCTGTTTGCAATCTTTTGCTGAGTAGGCCAGTGGTTACCTGATACCTTTACTCAGATCTATGATGCTTGGACTGGTGCTGAAACCACTGCAGCCTGGGCAGCTCATTCCTAGAGCCACCCTTGAGAAATGGGTCAGGGAACCGTGGAAGTCCACCCCTTCTGCCCCTTCCCCAGCAACCAACCCAACCTGCAAATAATCCCTTCCGGCCCCAGGGCGGGCATACGTACGTAAGGACTAGCAGCTGCAGAAGGGAGGCAGGCAGAAAGGGGAAGTGCCCCTCGTGACAGTGGTGAGGATTTACGTGGCATCAAGGTGATTTGCCTGACAGCACGTAGTTCCCGAGTTCAGCGCTCTGAGGTAGTATGCGGATCTGTCACCTTCACTGAAAACGAGGCAATAATTTACACTGTGAATAGCACCGTGAAAGTCAATGGGAGAAGGAAGATGCCATTCAGCACAAAAGCTGACAAAATCTGATTGTTAAGTACCAGTCAGTACATTAAACTTCCTATCTCTCTAAAGAGTGAGGAGGGAGAGAAATACCTTCTATAATACGGAGATATGTTACAGAAGACAGATGCCAAGTGAATACTTTATAAAAGTTGTATGGTTTAATGCATTTTTGTAGTCATTAGACTGCCTTTTCTGTCTACCCTTCATCATGACAGCTGCAGTGTGTCATAGACCTTAAACCGACAAAAAGCAGTAGAATATCTTACTCTGGTGGCAAAGAGCTTCTGTTAAAGTCTGCGTTCTTTAGAGATGGCTTCCCCATCAGACCATCTGGGTTCACTATTTTGAGACTTTTATTTTCATTTGCAAATTTGCTGACATCTCAGCAAAAACACACCATGATTAGGAAATGAACTGAACTCTGATGCAGAAGTTCTGTAGGTATGCCTGGAAGGAAAAAAAGATTGGCAAAACTAGCAGTAGAATGAGAGAAAAATTGAAATTCTGATTATCAAGTAGAGAAATAATCAGATATGGCGAGCAGTGATTTGTATACTGAAGACAACACTTAGAAGCAGAGGGAATTTGATCTAGTACAGTTTGCCAAAATTACTTGTGACTTCATTTGGGAGGTTGATAAGGATGTGTTTAAAAGGTGTGAAACACTTTCCAATACAGTCTGATTGTGTCCATAGCTTGTTCTACTGATGTTGGAAAGCAATGGGGAGTTACAAATGGATTATGGAAGGTTCTTGAGGAGCATATTGTTTAGAAAGCCATTTGAAAGTTGAGAAATATTGAAACAAGTTGTACTACAGGAAGTGGTTGCTGAGTTTTTGTTCTCAGACCAACACTGAAGCAGAAGGTTCCCGTCTGACTGATGAAGTCTGGACTTTTGCTGTATCAACAACCGTATTCCATGAGACAACAAAATACCGATATTTATCCTTGGCCACTAAATCTCTGAGATCCCCAAATCTCTCCCAGTTTATTTAGGAGAAGCTCATTCTCCTGGCATCCACTGAGTGCTTGAGACAAAGGAATGACCAAAAAGGCTTGTCAGAAACACTTCCGAACAAGTGAAACCTTCAGAACTGAATAGACTCAACTTATTTGTCATTGAAACTAAGAATCATTAAAATACAAGTTAAAACCAAGGTTTTCAAATAATTGCATTTCTGGAATTGGAGGGATTTGTAAATCATGGAAATGTGCAATAAGCTAGGACAACTATAATCACTCCATCACATTTTATCTTGTTCCATATGCAACAAGAATAGTGTGATCTGTCAGTTTACATCATAGAGTTTTCAATAGGTTAAAAACATAGCTGATCGAATGTGAAGGTAGGTTTAAAAGCTTGAATACAGTATGTAGGTCATTACCTTTTTTTTAATTTACCTAGAAATGTTGAGGTTAAAACTAGGATTTACCTTGTCTTTGACAACCAGGTTGAAACAATTAACCTGAATGTCTTGAAACACAAGGATTTTCTCTTTTTGTTATTAATTTCTTGTAAAGAGTCCATTAATATTTACATTTCTTCAGTCTCCACTGGAATCTGTTAATAACTTTACATAGTGTCAACAAAAATCATTGGTGCAGTAAGGTACTTTGAAATGGAGTTAAGTCAAATGTTCCAGTAGTTGTTCTTTGTTGAAATAGTTGACATCTTGATTTGTTGTGTACTGAACTCACCTTCATTTATTTGCCTTTCCTAAATTGCTATTCTACTTTTGTGTTCTTTGGAACTCGCTGAAATGTTTGGTGGCGGACAGGCAAAATTTTTCCAAAATCAAATCCTTTTTTCATATGTTAGCCACAGAAGACAAATAAGTTACTTGACTTCCTGCCTTCCCACAAACTAGACAGTCTGTCCCCACTCTGAATTGTGGAGTTTTACATTTCAGTCTCTAATGGTAAGCTATAGTTTGTTTGTTTGCTTGTTTTCACCTTTATTTTGAAAGATTAGAACTCAATCTTACCAACATGGCTGCACTCGAATCATAGAATGCCAGTCTGGTTTGGGTTGGAAGGGACCTCAAAGCCCATCTAGTTCCACCCCCCTGCCATGGGCAGGGACACCCTCCACTAGCCCAGGTTGCCCAAAGCCCCATCCAACCTGGCCTTGAACACTGCCAGGGAGCCAGGGGCAGCCACAGCTTCTCTGGGCAACCTGTGCCAGGGCCTCAGCACCCTCACAGGGAAGAATTTCTGCCTCACATCCCATCTCCATCTCCCCTCCTTCAGCTTAAACCCATTCCCCCTTGTCCTGTCACTACAGTCCCTGATCAACAGCCCCTCTCCAGCTTTCCTGTAGCCCCTTCAGGTACTGGAAGATTGCCATAAGGTCTCCCTGGAGCCTTCTCTTCTCCAGGCTGAACAACCCCAGCTCCCTCAGCCTGTCTTCATAGGAGAGGTGCTCCACCAGCCCTCTGATGATCTTTGTGGCCTCCTCTGGACTCGCTCCAACAGCTCCATGTCTGTCTTGTCCTGGGCACCCCAGAGCTGGACGCAGTACTCCAGGTGGGAGTAGAGGGGGAGAATCCCCTTCCCTCACACTGCTGGTCACATTACTTTGGATGCAGCCCAGGACACGGCTGGTTTTCTGGGCTGCAAGTGTACATTGCTGGGTCATGTCCAGCTTTTCATCCACCAACACCCCCAAGTCCTTCTCCTCAGGGCTGCTCTCAATCCATTCTCCACTCAGCCTGCAGTCGTGCTTGGGATTTCCCAGACCTATGTGCAGGACCTTGCACTTGGCCTTGTTGAACTTCATGCGGTTCACATAGGCCCACCTCTCAAGCCTGTCCAGGTCCCTCTGGATGGCATCCCTTCCCTCCAGCGTGTTGACTGCATCACACAGCTTGGCGATGGTGCACCAATGGTGCTGAAGGTGCACTCAATCCTCGCAGACACAAGTCTGCATACTGAAGAAAGGGGGAAATTGAGATTTGCATTATCTGTTTGGACCCAGCCACTCTAATTCAGGTGTTATGGTGGCAAACGGGGTATCTGGCAAGCAAATTGGCTTTTTTGTTCTGTTTTTTTTTTAAATGTTTCTTTGGTAGTTTGGTGAGGAAGTGCTGAGGTAGGAAAACATCATCCCTGGACATGTGAGAGGAGTTCTGGTATTTCAGGGCATGCACGGTCTTCCTCTCTGTTCTGTATAGTAGGTCACGTTTCCTGGGCTTCATGGCTTCCTTCTTACATCGAGATGCTGTAACAACATTAAGTTCTTAGGGTGAGGATGTCATATTCAAATTTGAAAGCTGAGCTGTGTATTATAGCCTGCAAACACTGAAGCTGCTGGGAGCTTGGCTTATCCAAACTGTATCTGTGTTTCAGTTCGTCCAAGACATCTCGGAGTGCCTGAGCCAAATCTGACCAGTGTATCAAGAGCAAAACTACATTTTCACCACTCAGACCTAGTGTGGTGTGATTTCAGTATGAGCCCTGTATAGGTGCTCTGGTGTTATAGCTCTGTATCATTCAACATATTCCTAGGCAGGTAAGATGAGAAAAGACAACTTTCAATTACTATCTTGCATTACTATATGTTTAAGTTACCATTATGAATCTTACTGTAATGTATTTACTACTTCATGTTCTGGTGAATTGGCACGGGGTCACAAACAACATTATTTTTTTCAGCTTTAAGCCACATCAGAAAATGTAAAACTGAAGCTTCTAATCACGTTTTTAATCTCAGAAAAATAGAAGTGGCGGCGTTCATATGTTTTTCAATCAGTAGCGGGCATATTAAATCTCAGTGCAGGCTAAAAATTCTTAGCACAATTACAATACATGTCTATTTTTGTAAAACTGAAATTACTTTAAAAAACAGTATTAATATTTAAACAGACACTCCAGAGATGCATTAATATTTCTGAAATTATTCAAATTGTGTTGTAGATATTTATTATGCACATTTTGCATGATATTCTCAGTTGCCATTTTTGCTATGCATCTATTTATGAACATTTTTAGATTTGCTTACTGCCCCGCAAGCCACATGATAATGTGCAAGTGAGGTGGGAGAAAAGTTACATACATTCCTGTAGTATTCTTACCTTCTGTCATAAATGCAGTCAACAAGCTATATAATAAAAAAAGCTCAGCTGATCTTAGTTTTCAGAACATTTCCTTCATTTTTGTCAGTTTGAGCCACTGGTTTTGTGCAACTCTGTGAGAATGTTGCATCACATTTGCTTTATTTTTTATGTTGGTGACTTGTATCTCCTGTGCTGAAGTTTTGGTTGTCTGGGGAAAAAGAGAATCTGGAATCACTTGCTCTAAGAGCATGCAGTCGCATTCGGCATGCTTGAGAAGACCTGGAAGTAAAGGTATGCAGAGGTTTTAGTATATATTGTCACTGTACTTGTTTCAGCCTGTGAATAGAAAGGTGACTTTGTTTTGAAATTCGGTTTTTATCTCTGTGTTCTTCCTCATTATCCAGAAAAATGTATTGCTAGTTCTTGGGATGGGGAAAAGGAGGAGGAGCCGTACTATGTACTGGAATTTATTGTGGCCATAAAGGATGCAAAATGCAATTGCAGCTATAGTAGCAATAGTTTTGCAGAAGATAGGAGAAAAATCCTAAATAATCCAGCTGTGCTGCAGTGAAATATCTAATTATGTGCTTTGTATGAAGTGCATCAGCAATCCTTTTGATTTTATTATTCAGTAATAGAAATATTAGCATTGCAGATAGGTTTAGAATTAAGCACATAACTTAATTCTCAGTTTGGTTTTCCTACCAAGTTTGGTTTATTTTCATACTTGCTTGGTTTATTTTTTTTTTTATATTTTATTGATAATATTTAAAACAATATGATTATTTCTGGACTGCAAACCTGTATTGTGCTTTTTTTAAATTCATTTTCTGAAGTTCAGAAATAAAACTTAGTGAGAAAAAGATGCAAAATAAGGCAGACCAGCCTTTACAAATGCAAGAGTAATCCCAAACTGTTATCTTACTCCTATTTTCATGTTTTCTCTGCCTGGATTAAGAACAAAACTTGGTAATATAGCGCTGCTCTGAATTTTTATTAACCAGTTTCTTCGTGTGAAATTAATTTGTTCAGGAAGGAATATAAATCATCTGAGGTGAAAGAAAATTGATTTTTGCACCACCTTTCACTTGTCGCACTCATAGTATTAGATTATTAGCTTCATTAGATTCTTAGAGTGTTTATAGGTATTCTAAAACAGTTAAAACTTGGTATATTGAGGTACCTGAACAGCTTTCGGACATGAGAGAATTATGTGGAGATTATATTGTTATCAATCTAGTATTTGGCACGTTGGTAAGGAAATGTCTGCTTTATTCTCATTATAGCCATAAAGAGAACATTTTTGTCTGACACTAGAGAAGAACTGATACACATAGTGAGGAACCCCAAGACTTTGAAACAATGCTGTATAATTAAATGTAAAATTTGTATAAGTAGCAGTTTCATGAATGTATTGGAAGTCACAAAAAGCATTCAGAATCATGCAAGAATTCATAAATGCTCTAGTTCGGTGAGCATTTTGCTTCTGTGTTCAAGCTATCAGTCAAAGTTACCAGCCATTGCAGAACATCCCCAAGAAATGTGATATTAGAAGTATTTCTCCCTTGCAGTGCATGTATAATTATATTAACTGCTAATTTAATATGCACGCGAACATGGCAAAGTACTTTGCCATGAAATAATAGGACAACCTAGAGAAGACAAAAAATATTGAGAAATCAAATCCCAAGACATATTATACAGTTCACTGTCAAGTTATATCTTCATAAATAAATAAATGAAAACCAACCACAGAGTATGCAGGAGCATAGTTTATTGTTTTTCTGTAGATGCTATCAAGCTGGTTTTGTTGTTGCCATCCTACGTTCATTTTAGCAATGAAGATTTTTAAAGATTTTTGCTGTAGCCTTTTGATTTTTGTAGCTATTTCCAATATTTTAGAACTATTAAACTGGATTTACTAGTTTAAATGTGTCTTAGAATATATTAAACAGAATATTGCAGGCATTTCCTTAATTTTTTTGTCTTGGGCTTTGTTTGCAGAGAATTAGAACTTTTTATCAAGTTGAAGTGTTTTATTTTCGGTTTCTTTATCTGTGTAATGTCAGATGACCTAACTCTATCAACCATGTCTCATTTAATGGTGATTTATTACACAAGTGGCGAATTTTTGTTTTATTGGAAGTATGCTGTAGAGTCTGAAAACAGCCACGTGTATTTTTCTGCAAGCTTTAGCTGTTATTTGCAAAAGAAGTCTGTCTCAGTGAGGATAATGATGAAGTATTTCTTGAAGGCCTGAGTCATGGTGCTTGTCATTCAGTATTAGTGGAGGGGGAAAAAAAAAGTCTATTTTTTTTAAAGATCAGATAGTGAACTTGGGCTTAGATGATTATTTTGTTTCCCAGAGGTGTGAAGTAGAGATACGTTTAAGCTCAGTGAAATCAGTGTTATTTACTTCTGGAGCAGAGATCCGAACTTGCTATCTTTCAGCTCCCATCAGTGTTCACATTCTTGTTAAAAATTCTGTCTCTGTAGCTTCAGGTTGTTTGCAGTGCGCTTCTGCCACGCCTTTCTTTCCAGGTGTATTAAATAAGGCATATTTGCTCTGTCTAACTAAATGCTGTCTCTTTTAATGCCATATCTCCAAGCAATTGTAAATGAGACTTAGAAATGTCTCCTACCTAGCTAGATTTTTAAAATTCCTACGTTGTTTGAAAAATAGAGCGCTTCAAATAAGCTGCCACCAGTGCCCTGGATTGAAACTTTCCAGATTCCAGCTTAGTTGCTTCCACTCTTCTCTCCAGTATCTCTGAACACACTGTGACCACAGGAGTTACTCCCGGAGCGCTCAGCAGAAGTCCATGTAGATGTCTTTTGATAAGTGCAAAACAACCCCTGGTAATTTTTCTTTCACCTTTCTTATACAAAGGAGAAATTCTAACATAAAATGCAGATATAGAAAATATAATTCAAAGTTACTGCTCTTACTTACAAATACATAATATACATTGACTGTAGTGGAAGTTACTGTTTTATCTGTCAGTGTTGAATAATGTGGGTTTTTTTCTGAATAGTTCTAAATTACTTGGGCAGTTTGTATAGCAAAATTATTTTTTATGTGTTTTCATTTTTACTGGGGAAACTGTTTTGATATTGGTATTGAACAGTAGTCTTAATTTCTAAACAGTCTTATCAGTTTTACTTTATGGAAAAAGCCACCCAAGGACAGTGATACAGTACAATTCATTACTGTGTGTTCCAAACTTTGGAAGAAAACAACAGTTTTTAAATATAACATTAGCAGTTTTCTCTTAGTTAATGATGTAAATGCATGCTTTCCTAAAGCCTGTTGGCTAATGAAAAAATGTAATAGTACTTTTTAAAACTTGTGTTGGGTTTCTTGGTTTTGAGGTTTTGCATCATGTATGGCATTTATGATCTTAGAGCATTGCTAATCTGTTCTGCACCATGAAGTTAAGTTCTGAAAATATGTCTGGAATATTTCACTTCTATGTAGTGAAAATACTCAATATGTCCTTAGCGAAGTTGTATTTGAGACAGCTAATTCTGTGTAAATTGTTGCTCCTGTATTAGTATGGTAGGGAAGTAGTTCAGAAATCAGTTTTCAATCATTGCACACCTGTACCAACAGCTAATGCTGCTAATGTTCACTGGTAGCCTGCCAGTGTGTGAGAAACAGATGCTGCTCTAATTAATAGTCAAAATTAATACCCTTCATGAATGAGAATTATTGAGGGAAGGCATTATAAACAAGTTCATTTTCTCTCAGTTTTCAGAAATTTGATTTCTTTTTTCTTCTCATGTCTCCAGCCCTGTTTACCTGAAGGGTTATCTTTTATGAATCTGGGGAATAGACATGCAAAACTCATTTAGATGGCATCAGTACACTATCCTGTAACCAGCAGAAATGAAGTTTATTTGAAGAATACAGGCTAATGTGTCGATTCTTTATGTTTCTAACCAAAGATGTGTATTCACTTTGTTAAGCAGTAGTTTTTGTTTAACTCTTCATTAGTAGCAAATAAGAAAATCCAAGATCAGTATTTCTTGTTTTCATTTCAAAATCTCATAATCTTAATATATAACTTATAATCACTTGGGCACGGGCCTTCTGAACTCCTGTTTGAAAAATGAAGGCATATTTTAGTTGTTGTTTTCGTATCATTTCGTATGCCTTTATTCACCTCTGACACTTGTTAGTGGAGCGCTACTGTTTTTCTCATGCTTGAATAATAGCACATCATCTCTGTTTTGCTTCAGTGTGCCAAGTAAAATGTGCAAAGATGAAGTACATTGCTGTCATACTATTAAAAGGATATTTTGATTCCAGGGAAGTACAAGCAGTGCATTCCTTTTGCAATAAAAATGCTAGCTTGATTAAAAAAAAATGTTTCCTACAACGAAACAGCCAATTACATTGATAGCACAGTAACAGAATGTGTAACTTGAGTAAGGATGCAACAATAAATCAAATAATGTAATTATATAAATTGAAGCATCTTTTTGAAAAGTAGGACAACAAGTTGTCTGAGTTTGTTATTTATGTAATACCAGCTTAATATCACAAGAGCAAACAGTAAGGCAGGTAAAGTACATCAAAATATTAATTACATGAACTCATGCTATAGCTTATAATAAGTGCTTACTTAGTGCTTCTTTTCAAGGGAATTGCTGATAGAAGTTAAAGCATAACATCTTGAATTATTCACAAGTATCTGAATTATGATGGGTAGATCTAAGTGATACCCAGAAGAGCTTTGATATTCAAACAGGACAAAGCACAAAGACATTTTATCAATTCTCTAAAAGTTTTGATTTATTTTGGTTTTTTAAAGATTTCTTAGTGGATAGGAGATTTGAATCATTCCTTCCTGCACACATTTTTCAAGCTACAAACTATTGTACTATAGTTTTGAAAAAAGAAAATATTTATGTTTTGGTTTAGTAGGCTAGATCTTTATCCTCTTTTAAAATAATAATAATAAAAAAAAGAATCCAAAAGAATTTCCAAAATGTTTTACAAGGTAAGATAAAACAACAAAAAAGGATGAATATAAATGTTGTCATGATTCCTTTAGACAAATCATTATCCAACAGCAACCAGTATCTGATGCTTTCAAGGTGATTGGCTACTGAGCCATGTTTAATTTGACTTGGTAAAATTCCCTTTAAGCAAGCAGTTATCTCATAGTTCTGACAATTTCTCTTAACCCTTATAAAAGGTGAAGACATATTACACTGCGTCCGGGCAGAATTTGGTATTCCACAGAAGATTAGGTGACTCAGGCTGTGATTTGCTGCTTTTAGCAAATGTGACAGCTATTTTGAATCAGTTCCTGGTAGCATAATTTTTGACGAGTTGGGTAAATTAGAGATGATGATTTAACCGTTTTAGTTGGCAAATACTGTAGGGCACTTGGTAACTCAGCTGGAAGTTGCGACAGTTACACAGTAAACAGCAGCTCCTGAGCGTTCCCTTGCATGGCTGTCGGGGTGGGCTCCTCTTCTTCCTCCCCATTCCCGCAGGAGAGGGGCAGTAGCTGGAGCAAGGGCACGTTCCCAGCACCGCTGGGTTAGTTGCTCTTAGGTCCAGAAGCCAAAGAACAGCAGAGCAGATTTTCAGGAGCATAAATTAAGTTTTGAGAAGATTCCGTCTTGTAGAAGTGAATAATACTGGAGAGTGGATTAAAACAGCCATAATTTTGGCAGTAAGGATTGTTCAGATACTCTTGTTTTGAAGCAGCGTGGAGGGCAGTTTTGAGAAGCATGCATTTTTAGAATTGGTTTAACAGCTTTGTCCTCAATTTGAGCTCATGCTACAGCACTTTTATATCCACACTAACTCCTTGGCAATGGAGGTGATCTTTTTCAAAGGCTCAATCAAGAAGTCTGTGAAGAAGAGAAGTAGAGAAGCTACTGCTTCATTTATGTATTTATTTTGAGATGTGAGTGCTGATTTTGAGGGAGAGCCCTGAGAAATGTAGCTTTGGCCAGGGGGAGGATGAGAATGGACGGTAGTTTATGCTGTAATAATCATATTTGTGTCATTGATTTTGAGATTCAGGCTGCTTCCATATTCCCTCCCCATGGTGAAAAGTGACATTTTCATTGTAATTCCATGTGGTATAAATCAAATAGTACTGTGCCGCGATCATTTGTCTCTTGTGTCCATCACCACCTCTGATCCTGAGCCGCGTGGGATGGAGTCGGACTTCCCAGCTGGATCGCTGGGCAGTTCAGGGCAGGTTTGGCAGCACGCGGGTTGCAGATTGCTTATCGCAGCGTTGGAGCTCCAGCGTCTATCCCTCACGTTACGGTGCTACGAATATAATTTGACTTGTAGTGCTGGCTGTCTTGGTGCATAGGGAATGTAAATGAAGCAAAGGGATGGGATTAAATGTGTAAATGTGGAATTGTTTCGGAAGGCAGTTCTGCAGGAAAACTTGCGATACACAGGGAAATGGTAAAGTGTTACTAATGGGAGTTATGTGAGGTTGCAGTATAAAGAATCGTTGCACAAAGTGAGAGTTGTCATTTTCAAAGGTAATATGGGGAGTAGGAAAAGAAGTAATTTAAATATGAAAAGCAACAAAATGGAATGAATCAAAGTATGACTAACAAGGTGATTTAGTGAGATGTAGGTAAGCTGGATGCAATGTGATTTTAAAAGAAAGGGGTAGATTTAGTAATAGAAATGTAGATGTTCAAAGCTAAACACAAAATAAGCCATAGTCTCTAAATGCAGCTAATGTTTAGTAGCAATATTTTCAGTGTAAAAACTATTAGGCATTTAATTATTTCTTTAATTTTAAACCACCTCCTACATACATAAACATTCACACAGAAAAAAAAGACAAGTTGCCAGGTTGTTGTAATGTAAAATAAACATTGAAAGGGAAAAAAATAAACGGGCCGTGACTTTACAGTGTCACTGTGTAAAATAAACAATGAATATTTTACTGTGAACAAAGCAATGTTGGAAAAAAGAGAAGTAAGACTGAGAGATGAAAAAAGTAAAAGAAAGTCTAAATACCACCTAGAAGCTTGGGTGGGCAGAAAAATAAAGTAGTCTGGAGTTTATGAAGGGATATTAGCAATCGCCACTTGTTGGTGACCTAATACGGGACTAGTTAGGCCACTGGTTAGATACAACGTTTGAGTAACGTGACAAGGTTTTAGATCCTTTCCAGTGATTTTAGCTTTCACAGCTGACATGCTAAATACATGCCATAAATTATCTGAAATTTGGGCAAATTCTTAAATGATTTAAAGTAGTGGATTTCTAGCTCAAAGGATTTGGCCCTGCAAAAACAAAATATATACCATATTTGATGTATTCGTATGTCTGACTAGCAAGGCAAAGACTGCATACACAATGTAACTATATTGTAGTAAAATATGTGTACTTCTTTACCAATACCTAAATATACGAAAAACATATTTTCTCATTCCATTGTTTCCCTCATTAAATGGGAAGTATTGTTGTTTATTAAAAAAAAAATTAAAAAATCCTGATTTCTTTTTAGATTAAAAACCATTCAAAGTGAGCCCTGCACTGAGGATTTGTATGCTGAGCCTGTCAGACCGTGAATCTTTATTATTACTGAGCTTTATCCTTGAGTACATAGCTTGCAATTCAGTTTGAATATTAAGTGTCAGGCTCAAATGCGCTGGTGAGAGATTTGCAGCAGCCAGCAGGTTCCTGTTCCAACCTTAGAAGCCTTTGACCTCTCTCTTCATTGATAAGTGGTCTTATTTCACATGTGTCAGCTTACTGGCGTGAAGCTCCTGATGCTGAGTGATGGAGAAGGTACCATTACCTGCAGTTTGTGATTTTTGTAGTACACTGGAAAAGGTTACAGATGAAGAAAAAGATGTGTGGAACTGGTCATTCAGAAATGTGGAGGGAAACGTGTGATGCTTACAAATCCGGTTCTTTTTCTACTTGGATATAGCACAACTAGAAAGAACTGTAGTTAAAAAAAACCCTTTTTTGTTTACAAATTGCAAATCTGGGACAAATGGTTCTGCAGAGATATATTCTCTGTGCCTGGGCTATGTATTGCATCATTTATACTTGTGCCTTTTGGTCCTTTTTCCTCCTAGGAAAATCAAAATTTGATTAGCATAGGCAGAAATGTTTTGTAGGGTGTGTTGCTCTTGGGGAAAATCTGCTTTTCCTTGACACAGCTATGTTTCCTACTTTCCTCTGATCAGAGGTGGGCATTTGAACTACAGCGTGGGACGTGCATGGAATTCCTCTATATTATGACTTTGCATTTGGTAATGATAACTATCCTCAGCTGGAAACAACAACAAATAATTCTTTTGAAAAGAAACCCAGCCCAAAGTTCTTTTATTTGATGTAAAATAAGCAATAACTTCTTTTTTTAAAATGAGTCATAGTCATCATACCTAGCAGGAGTAAATCTACAAACAAGGAACATTTATATTATTTTACTGTTTGCTTCTTTTTCATGCTGAAATCTTATTTCTTCATAAACAATAAGAATACTTTTGATAAAATAGGTAAAGATACCTCACGGGCAAAGAGAGAACTTTTGCCTTCTCTATAGAAATAGGCCTGTGGTGGGTCCCATGACCTGTGTCTGGGATCCAGCATGGTTTGTGTGACATCAGGTGGGAAGGTTGGACCCTTTCAAGACCTGATAACCTTACAGAAGCCAATTTTCCTGAAGGTTGGTAACAGTCAGCTAACCTCTATGTCCAGCGTGTCAGAGGATGCTTGTGTTTTCCCTGGTGATAAAAATTTCTTTGGATCAGAAAATGTGGAATATCTACCCAAATTAGGTTTTGTTCACAGGA
Source organism: Grus americana (assembly GCF_028858705.1). Classification (NCBI taxonomy): domain Eukaryota; kingdom Metazoa; phylum Chordata; class Aves; order Gruiformes; family Gruidae; genus Grus; species Grus americana. Next base: position 3,977,674 of record NC_072866.1, read on the forward strand.
AACATGCTTCAGTCAGTGGACTGTGGTGCACCCTCTCGCTATAATTTTCTCATTAGGACTCATAACTACTGTTATGTGTTACATTTTCCATGGTAATAGATGCAGCCTAGAATTGAGCTGTTTCTCTAAGAATAATCATGTTCTAAATCACAAAGCTATTGGATAAACTGCCTTTTTTTTCTTTCCCTTTTGGCAACTTTGCTTTCCCTTGTTCTGGTCATTAATTTCAGATGGTATTTATTAACTTCTAAAACTCTGAAGCAATGTCAAAATTTTCATTAAAAAAGAAGAAAAAATGGGCAAATTTACCATTCTTTACATCTGAAATTTCTTTCAAAACTGTATTGCTTATACAGGCATGATTCATTTCCTGACCTGTGATAGATGAGAGAACCATTAGTTTAAAAATGCAAAATGGAAAAACCCTGTTCTGAAAGTATAATGTTCCTACTTTTTAGTCTTTGTCGGTCTCAGGGTATTCAGTGCTAAAAGCTCACCGTTGGAATTGCGAAGAGGACTTGTCTACAGTTGCAGTTGATAGCAGTTAAGCCTTTTTCAAATTACTTGGTTATTTCTGCATCTTCTTTGAATGCCTCGTTCACTTGAATTCGTGATAAATGATCTTTTTAGTGTAGCGGGCATAGGAGTGTATTACCATGATTAAGCATATGAGTAATCGCACTGATGCTCGTGGAATTGTTCTACCTGCCCAAGAGCTTTGGTAGAATAGTCTCTATTGCAGAAGAGTAAGGAGGAAAGAAAAAAAAATGAAGAAAAGTTCTAAAGCTGTTATTTGTTAAGTGGCAGGTATGATGGCTATAGAATAGAGAAACTTGGTGCCTGGGACTTCGCCGCTTTCCTGCTGTGACTGGGGAGCTGATCCTCCCAGAGCAGGAGGCTCGTGCATTTGTAGCAAGCTGTCTTTGCAGCCAGAGTTTTGAAAGATCCCTTTTTTAAGGGACCTTTAAAAGCTGTTCAGGAACGTAACACTAATAAACCAGTCAATGTATAGAGGGTTGGATTGGATTTGGGGTTTTTTTTGTTTGATTGGAATTTGTAACTGCTTTTGAAAATATTTTCAAAGAAACAAACCAATTTGTAGTACTTTTTCAGTATATGTAACTTCTTTCATTAATCTTGAATAATTTCCAAAGTTTATTTTTTTGTTTTTCTTTCATACAGAGGTAGTTTTTACTTCTGTGTGTTTTATGCATCAGGATGGATAAACATGTGGCTATATTTTTCATGTAGCAGCCTTATGTTATCAAGAGTGCTTTTGGTACTCACATAACCATGATTCTCACCATTCTGATTTTACTGCACCCATCTCTCTCCCTTGTTTGTCCAGACTATGGCTGGTTTAAAAAAAAAAAAAAAACCAAACAAAAACCAGAAAACCTTGAAAAGATCTAAAGGATCTTTGAGTGTCACTGCTAGTTTTACAGATTTTTTTTCCCCTTTCTGAGCTGTGAGTTCTGAAACTCTGATATGTGCAATAATATAATATTTAAATATATTGATCAGTCTTTGTACTTTGGCCAGTTTGATCAGTGTTATTGCAGGTGAAGATACACATTTTAACATTGTAGTGGCATGAAATGAGAGTAAGAGGTGTTCCAAGAAAGAAATAGAGATCAATTATATTAGATTATGATAAAACCCATGGTCATTATTACAAACAAATATTTGATAGGAGTTAGTGATGTTTGTAATTACAGTAGTCCTACTCTAAGGAGAGGCTTGATGGTCTGGCAAAGTGCTGACACTCTGGGCTGGCTTTGGCTGGGTAGAGTTAATTTTCTTCACAGTAGCTAGTATGGGGCTATGGTTTGGATTTGTGACCAAAACAGTGTTGATAACTCAGGGATGTTTTTGTTGCTGCTGAGCAGTGCTTACACAGAGTCAGGGTCTTCTCTGCTTCTCACCTCACCCCACCAGCGAGTGGGCTGGGGGTGCACAAGGGGTTGGCGGGGACACAGCTGGGACAGCTGACCCCAGTGACTAAAGGGATGTTCCAGACCTTATGACGTCATGCTCAGCATATGAACCTGGGGGAAAGCTGGCCAGAGGGCTGCTGTTCAGGGACAGGCTGGGCGTTGGTTGGTGGTGAGCACTTGTTTTTCATTTGCATCACTTGTCTTGCTTGGGTTTTATTACTCTCTCTTTTTATTGTTTTCCTTTTCATTACAATTAATAATAATAATTAGTATTAAATATTAAAGTGTTCTTATCTCAACCCATGAGTTTTCTCGCTTTGACTTTTCTGATGCTCTTCCCCACCTTACTGGGGCAGTGAGCCGCAGCTGGGTGATGTTTAGTTGCCGACTGGGGTTAACCCGCAGCACTGTTTGATGACTTCTCTCGAAAGTTTGAAAGCACTGAAGACTTTAGTCATTGACTGAGTGTGCATGCAATTACAATAATTGGTGTAAGGCATTTTTGATGTACAGCACTGTAAAAATATAACTTGACTAGGGTTTTTTCAGAACTCTTTAAACCTAATTTGAAATAAAGAAGTAAAAACATCACTAAAAACCACTAAGGCAGGAATGAATCTCTGTCATGTGTAGGCTTGGAAAGGAGGGGAATTAGATGAAAACACCACAAAATTTTCAGGTTAAACCCTCGAAGATTGTATTTCTTTTTTGAGAATTTCATTAGTAATTTGTGTGAAAGGGAATAATGACCTTTGCTCCCATGCAGAGGGGGGTTGCCTATGGAGGACAGGTAGTCATCGCTCAGCATGAGTTCTGTGCAGTCTGTAGAAAATGCCAATCATATTCTTAGCGTCACCACCATTTAGGCAGTAAGATATTTTGATTATTAACTTGGGCTTTTTTTTGCAATTTTCTGAGAGGCCGAGGTTGTTCCTAAAGGGCTATTTAGTATGTTGTAGAAAACAATTTAATTTTTTATTTCTTTATTGAGCAAGTATTGAATTATGAAACAGAAAACTAAAATATTGTTAGGAATATAATCAGTGAAGTACCTCACAGTGTGCTTTTTTTCCCTCTCTTACTTTTTCTCCCACAGTGCAGTTGATGTCCTCATGTATTGTTGGGACATTAATCTTGATAATGGCAATAGAATGCTATGTATTTTTGAAAAATGGATCTGAAATGAAACGCTTAGTGAAGAAGTCGGAACTGAGGTTTTGATGCCATTTGCTATATCAACCATGTCTATATCCAGATTTCCTACCTTACTGTGATTCCATTTGTCTTTTCCCAATATTTCTTTTGCTTTCATAACGAGTTTACCATTATACTTAATACTACAGTTTTTATGCTATGATTCAGAAAATACTTAAATATCTGCATAGCCTCAGTCACAGGAATAACCATTTTGAACTCAGTGGCTACCGTATATTTAATACAGTAGGTATTTATTAAAAAGTTCTGGCAATTTCAATCATTATCTCAGGCTAGGGGGATATATCTTGCTGATGATGCTTTTATCTCAAATGAGGTATGGAAATACAAAGATCGAGGGTATCACAGTCTAGTTCTGTCCATAGCCTGTACGATGCTGCTGTACTGTAGGGCTCAGGGGAGGCACAAAGAACTTTTTGTGCAACTTGTGCAATATTTGTTAAATCATCAATAATTTAACAGATGCATTTTTACCTCTGTAATAAAAGGCAATTATGAATGTGGTGGTCATTACGATGAGAAACTGCATATGTTTCAGTTAATATGTTGAAATTCTTGTCTGTTACCGGTCTCTTGTCATCATGTTGCACGGAATACTTGCTAAGGGGCACAGCCCTAAAAATAGGAAACTCATACTACAGAATGGTTTCCAAGGGTCCAGGACAGAGCTGAAGTCAGTTCTGTTCCCACCTTTCAACTGTCTCCCCTCATTTACAGATATAAGCATACAGAATAGAGTATCAACCAACAAACATAATGCAGAGCACTAACATTTGGCCTTAATATTTCAAATAAGTTCTTATGCCAAGAACAGTGATTCAGTTTCAAATGCCATTTGGACAAATTCCTACTCACATTCACCAAATCTCAATATTTGTCTTCCTATCATGAAGAAAACTTCCATGATTCCTGCGTGCAAAAATACGCTGTCTGTACTCCTTGGATTCCAATTGTGCTGGATGCCTTCTTACTTTGGAGAGAAAAATTTACTTAATTTTGAGAGATCGAACATTGAAACCTCATAGAAAATTATTTTCACAGGACTTTACTCTTCATTTTACAGTGAATATTTCCAGAATATTATTCTTTGCAGTGAATACTGTATGTACTATATATGCATTCTTGACTATACTTTTGGTGTAATTGGTTATACTTTTCCCTTCTACACAAAACTTCACTCTTGACGTTATATCAAATGTTTTTCTACTCCTTGAGTTTCTTCTGTATCTACTTCACAGAGTACAGTCTGTGCTTAGTGCTTCATTCTTCCTAAGATTCTCATCCTTTAGAAAATTGACCCAGGGCACCTTGCTTCCATCCTGCTCTTGTCACACAGACAACGTTCCCTGGCGACGCCGGGCCACCTTTCCGTCACAGGACTCCTAGCAGCAGCGCTTCTAAGAGGAAAAGCCAATCAATGAGAATCTGAACACAAATCTGTCATGAGGCTGGTGATGTGATTGCATTGATTGCCAGGTTTAAGCACCGTGATTTCACACATAGACGTCCTAGGGCCTGGTGTCAGATGGCTGCTTCTGAAGAGAAGGGAGCCAGGACCTGAGTCCATGCAGGCCATGCCCTCCCCTGTGGAGGGCAGAGGCTGGTGCTGGAAATGGGGTCTGTCCACTGACAGCCCCAAGCAGGGTGCTGAACCAGACCCATGACCCATCTGGGGCATCCAGTCAGGAGCAGCAGTTCATTGGGACAGAGCGAGGACAGAGACAAGGTGAAAATGTGGGTGCAGGAAAGAGGACTGAAGGACAAACTGGAGAGCAGATGCACCGTAGGTCTAGGGGGTCAGCCCAGGACACAGGTTGCCTACAACTCGTGTCCGAGGTACGTCCAGGGCTGGAGATGAGTAACCCCACAGTATAGTTTAGGCCAGGGGCCAGAGCCTGAGAAATACTTCCCCCCCCCCCCCCCCCCCCGCCCCCTTGTGATAAGAAACCCTATTATGTCAAATATTCATTAGAATGATCACATCGCAAAAAATAGCGGTAATAAGGTGATGCTCAAGACTTATGATTGAATTTAATGGTAAACAAAGTGCTGCTAGAAATGCTCAGTAAATGGTTTCAATCTACCTCTTCTAAGGCTAATCGGTGCAGTGAGATTCTCTATCTACATTGAGTATGCCAGAATAAATATCAAATATAATTTATTGTATTCCAGTTGCATTTCTTTTTTTTTCTTCTTTCCCCTTTTTTTAACCTGATGTTCTAAGGATTTCCTTTTAGTGCCTACAAACATCTCCTTTTGACAGACAGTGCAAATTAAAAGATATGGCTACGCAAAGGAAACTGGAACCCAAATATGCCCCCTGGGTTTTCATTTACAGTTAGAAGCTACAGACACAATTACTGCTGACAGAAATTCAGAAGCCAGTGGCAGAGTGCATGTGGCAGTAGACTCATGCCAGGCAGTAATTGGGAAGATTATTTTTAATCAGAGCATATCCTACAGCCCAAACATTAGAAATCTCTTGTAAGGCTGACAGGAAATTAAACGGAGACCAAACAAAAAAAGCCTCAAAATAGAAGTAATATGGTTAGAAGTCTAATGATGGCAAGACTCACTGCTTGTTGTATTTGGCTCTTATCTAAAGGGAATGACTTTTAACTTGCAGCAACAGATATCATTGTTTAATTGCTTTTTTAGAACAGAATTAAAATAAAAAAATACCAGATTAGATCAATTTATAGGTAGGCTTTTGATAAAGGTGTGAAGCATAGGTGTTAAGTCAGGCTTAGTAATTGTGTATATGTATTAGTAGTAGTTTTTATTACTGCTTTGGGGTGGGGTTTTTCTTTTCTTATTTAATATAATGCTTAAGGGAGCTACTTCGATGGAAAAATAATACAATGTCTGGGATACTCTTGGAACGGCCAGGTATGGTAACTGTTTCTGAAGGCTGCGTGGCCTGGGGCTGTCTGTCTCGGTGACCCTGCAGAATGAGCTCTGCTCCTTTGGGCTGCCTGGGCAGGCTGCCCTGAGGGACGAGAGACCGGGGGATCCTCAGTGCTCGTCTGTGCACCTGAAAATGCAGCTTTTCCATGTTTCAGTGAATCTTAAAACCTCTTCTTTGCCAGACTTTTATATACATACTTAGCGGGGCTTCTAGTCGCCCCTTCTCACGTTTCCGTTTCTTGGAAAAGACCGGAGCCGTGCGGAATGGGAGCTCTCCTCTTGATCCCAAGGAGGCTGTTGCCGTTCTTCTATGTGCCTGTCACATCTAAATGCTGTAATATCAGATTGCAAGCAAAATGTTGCTAATTGCGTATTTATTTCTGTGTGATAGGAGCGCTAAACAAAAGCCTACTTTTTATTTTTCTAAGATATATGACAGTAGTGGAAAACAAAATTTAGCGTTAAAAATGCCTATCTTGTGTTTCTCCACGAGGCTGCTTTTAGCTGTGTGGACAGTCTTAATGGCGTTGCATGGCAGTACAAAGAATAATAAGGTATAACGTCAAAGTCCGTCATAGTCAGCTAGCTTATCCGGAGCCTTGTAAATAGAATTTTATCAGAATGTAGTTTGTTTTCCACAAAACTATTAGCATTTTTCAGCTGTATTTCCTTCTACTGAAAACTGCTACATAGAATCATGTGAATAAGACTGAAAAATCTTGCTTGTCGTTTAGATACGGCCTGAGGAGCTAGATAACAAATAAAGGATGCTTTGTAACGGCTGCAGTTTCTGCAGAGTGCTCTAGGAGAGACCTGGAAATACAGCGATGTGCTTTGTAATACCTGACGGGCCTCGGTCACCATCCGCCCGCTTTGCGAGGGGCTGGGGGGCACCGCGCAAGCAGCCTGCCTTGCCCGCCCTGCGTTACGTAGGAGGGCTGCGCTGGCGCAGGAGGAGGAGGATAGGGACTGGTTGTGGAGCAATCTCAACGAACCTTTGTAAAGTTTGTAAACGTGCCGCTCTTCCCGTTGTGCAACAAGAGGGTGAGAAGGTGCCTGCGGCGTGGGTCCGCTCTGGTTTTGGCAGGGGCTTTTAGACCGTTTGTTTTGAGGAGATCCTCTCTTTGCTTGTATTCAGATTGCTGAATATTTTAAAGAATGTCTGCAGGCAGTAGAGCATAAAACTTTAATATTTCTATGTGGAGGAGATTAGAGAGGGGTTATACGGCACTGTAAAAGTAGACAAAATGAATAATTACTCTTTGGTTAAATATTAATGCCAAGTTAATTGTTTTAGAGGTAACTATTTTTACAGTTTCTCATGCATAATACAGTAGTACTTTGTAAATTACATACAAAAGTATATTCTTAATTTTTCCTGGAGTTGCACACAGGCTTAAAGTTCTGTACATCTTATTTCTGTGTGTATTCTGAGCTTCCTAAGTCACTACAGTGTACAACTGCAGGATAAATAAAGGAATACTAGCAGTAGCAGCTGGGAGTATGTTTCTAAAATTAATGATAGGTAGCATTATGCTAAGGAGAAAGTCTGCTAGGATTGAGTAGTCAAATGCAAGTCTTTGAGAAAAGGAAAATTAATGTACTATAACCTCAACGAGGGAGCATTTTAATCAGTATAAATTCTGAAAAGTGCAAGTTTGCATTTGAAAAATCACAGTGATTTCAAATTGTGAAACACAAGTATCTGATGGAGAAAACATGGGAGACTTAATTTTCAATTATTCAATTCAATTTGGTTGACCATGAACAAGTTTCACTGTGGCATTACAAGATAGCCCTAAATCAGACATCAGTTTTGAAAATGTAGGCTAATTACTTAAGAAATACTTCGCCTTGGAGATTTTTAAGGAACTCTTGATGCCGTTAATTTACCTTGTGTTGTACTCGGAGATATCTTTGATGCCACACAAAGAAACGCTACCCAGAAAGGACAAGATGCAGTAGTTCTAACGTATAGTTTAGGTGCATATGCAGCCTTCTTATGTGAGCTACCTTTTCTATAGTATTTGTATATGTTTATGGCTCATTTTATTTCATAAACAAAAAGAAACTTGTGTCTTCAGCTCAGAAATTGATTCATGGGGGGGTTGGCAGTGAGACAGTTGCAGTTACTGCTAGGAGCTTCAGTTGTGAAGTTGGGTCTGTCTTTGATAGATACTCTCCTTGTGATGTCCCTGCTCAAAGGAGACCACAAGTATGTTTTGTGTTGCTGATTGTCCCTTTTTCAGATTCTGAAGTTGTTGAGGGTTTTTTCAGTATGTGCAATAGTTGCAGCGTTACCTAACACGCTTATAGAACGTGTGTCTTTCTCCTCAGCTGCGTTAGAGATAACCGCTACTGAGTTTTGATTTACCCATTTTTTTGTTGTTGTTGTTTAAAATGAAATCACCTATGAGGAATAACATATTTTGTGAAAAAATATTCAATATATTTACTGTTTGGAATTTTGTTGAAGTGGATAAAAAGTATATTAAATTTATCTATGGAATGTTTTGGTAATACATAGACCTAGGTATGTATTTTCTTCGAAGACTCAGCATATGTACGGTGGTTTTATTTTCAAGAGTATTTGTATCAGAGAGTATATACTACCATTTGCACATGGAAATGAAAAATGCATTTAGGGAGAATCTGTTCTGAAAAACATGGCTGAGCTTCCTGTAACTTCTAAAATTCAGTGAATAATTCAGTAAAATATTAGATGTCACCAGCTGCTCATCAATAAGAAAAAGTGGCATGGAATAGAATGTTACCCTATTCTAATTCCCAGCTATCTGCATGTATAATATACTTTGGGTAGCCCCTTTTGTTTATGTATTTTATGATCATTTTCTTTTGCAAAATTGCTTGAAATATTCAATTGAAAAATACACAAGAAGCAGATCACAGTTGTGTGTTCCTATTGAAACAGAAACCTATACTGGGGAAAATTTTGAACTATGGCATAGTAATCACATGTCTGGTTTAGTAAGTTAGTTCCGAATGCAAACATAGGATTTAGATTTCAAATAAATTGCAGACTGCCTGGAAATTTTTACTGTCCATTGAATGATTAATAAATAAATAATAAAATCTTTGTTGGTATCTGTGAATCAATAAGCAGATTTTGCTGCTTGGCTTCGTACTACAATAAAAATGCAATTATGACCCAATAATGTGTGCAGCCCTTCTTGTGAAAGCCCAGGTAATGCATTATCAATTTTATTTTTTGTAACAACACTTTGAATTTTAAAGCCTACCTTAAGTCTTCCATGGGTGCAGGGCACAAATATAGTCTCCTTTGAATCTCTCGCTTGCAGTAATAATGTATTTTTCTTTTCTTAGGAAACTACACAGAAGCCCCATGCAAGTGGTGCCTATTGTTTTCATGATCGGAGCCTTCTTTCTGTAAGTGCACTACTTTTTATTGTTGTTTGTTTAGTTTTTTTCCTTGGAATTTGATTGACATCTCTGTTGTGCTGTCATAATGAATAAAGAAATACTTTGGGCGTCACGCCTTGCCATGCTGATGCTGGACTGCAGGACTAATAGTCCCTGAGTACAAGATCTGATACCTTTTAGTCTTCAGTGACCAACAGCTTCCTAGTGACATGCTTAGAGAACATCTTCCCTGTTGCTGGTCGTATGTTTGTGCTTTTCTCTTGTATTTCCCTTTTACATGTTAGGGTGATGTTACTATTATGTTTATTTTACTTTTGGCTGATTCTGTCAGAAATAAATTACTTTGTATATAGATTAGTCACAGACACTCTTCTGCCGTAGAACAGCTATGGACAATTCATCATGCTTTCCTTTTTAAATGCACTCGTAATGTCAGAATAGGGAAGATCATGAATTAAGCTCCAAAATTTATAGGACGTGTCAAAACGTATTTGTGCTGATTAATTTTTAGCTTTTTTCCTTCCTGAGAAGAGGCTTTCACATCCAGACTATTTGTTGCTCTTTCATACTTGGAATTTATTTTTTCTTGTAAAGTTTTTCATTTTAACACATACTTAGAAACAATATTGATTAAGAGCTTTTTAATCAGGATATAACTTTCTATAGTTGTAATAATAAATACAGAAGTATCAGAAAAAACTAAGTGTATGATTCTTGGTAGATGTGTATTTGATACTTCTCAAACAGTTTTTAATAATCCTCTGCTTAAAATAAACTACAATGCTCTAACATTTTGTATTGGGGAATAAGCAAGGCTTGTTCTGTATTGGGCTGACTGAATATATTTATGTTTTATATACATTTATAAATACACTTTTCTTTGTTCTACGCGTAGAAAGAAGCTGCACATGTGTATTGACAAAATAATAGATTAACTTTTTTGTTCAAATGCATTAATATCAGCAGTTGAGTTCTGCCCCAGTACACCAAGTTTGGTGTCATTGAAAAAATTAGACCTACAGTCTTTGTTAAAAGTAAGAGTTTTATATTTATTCCTCTACACTGAACACAATCTTCCTCTTAATGTCTTTGAAAAGAGATTTCATTATTTCAAAAAGACTGCCTGGCTTACAGGATAAAAAAAAAAAAAAAGCCTGTTCATCTTGAGGACAGATTTAAATCAATTCTGTAGTGCTCAGCATGCTTGTTGCTTTTAGCTTTTCCTCTGTCATGGACAGTATTTTCTATCACCGAATAACCTTACAGCTCTTAGCAGAATTTGATGCGATTGACAGCTTTTGTTAGAAAAATTCTGTTAGAAATTGCAAGAATGAGGTTGGGGTTTCTAACCCATGGGAGACAGTGGTCCCCAAGATAATTACTGGCATGTTTTTAGGAAGCTAACATTAATTTGACTGTGAATATAGTGCTTCAGTATCTATAAATGTAGTTGAAGGAAAAGATATTAATCTTTCTTCAACAAGCTAAAGCAGAGATTTGGGATATATGACAAGAAAAAAGAAGAAAATACTCATTTGGAATTTGGGGAAGGTTTAATGCTGCCAAATCTCAATGTGCATAATTGGTTTTATTATTTTCCCTTGTGATCATAACCTAACCAGCACAATGAATATCAATCAACTTGTAGGGCTAAGAGGTCATTTTTTTTACCAAGCTGAGACTGAAGTCCAGCATGTTGCCTGGTAACAGACTATGTAGATGAGTTGGCTCTTAAGTACACCATATGGCTGGGCGTTGTGCCCTATTCACCCGTGACATGGTGTACACATGTAGTACATTACTGATTATAAAATGGTTTGTCCCATTCCCTTATTTAGAAGAAGCATTTAAAAACAGCAATACCAATCCAACACAGACGTGTTAAGATTATGGAATCGTATGTGATGAAACGAATTGTAATTTCTGTCACAAATGTCAAAAACCCCATGTAATAATCACAGTAAACCTTGTGTTCAGTATGCTTCAGTTGAATTTAAGTATAATTTATAGCTGTGGTTGCTTTACAGTATTTTTCTATTTCATTTTGACAGCCAAATATGTTGCGGTAAGTATAGTTTTAACAGTTTAATTACAGAGAAATCATGCATTTTAAAATTTGTTTTTGTAATGTCATTGGTTGATTCTACCGGGTAGATAGCCTATGGATTTATTTGGCATTTGACCTTCTATTAATTGTGCAATAATGTCTACAGTACTCAACCAAAGCTGCCGTGCGTTGAGCAAACCAGTAAACAAAGCAATAAAAGTTCCAGAAAACAACAACTAAAAATAAACACGACAGGCAAAGGAGATAGAATTGTTCCAAGCACACAATGGAAAATCAAGGACAAGGAGTGACTGGCAAGAAGTTCGTAGCAGAAACGGACGTAAAACCTAAGTCAGCAGAGTCCTAATTCATTCCCTTAAGTGGAGCGTTTTTCCCGTTCCATTATCATGAACTGGAGCCCATGAGGGTGGGAATACTGCAGAGAGCAGTGGTAGGCAGCAGCACGGTCCATGATTCTGTGCTCTGGCTGTCATATGCCCGTTAAAATTGAAAGACAAGAAATGGGGTTGATCTTGTGTGTAATGACAATGATCTGCACAAGTAAAATGGCAGATCACTGACTGATAGCCCAGTTCAGAAGGCTGGACAGTTAGCAGTGGTTATATTGCGTTTCTCTGTGCCTAGCTTATTTGGAAAGATGAATTATTGTGCTTAGCTCTCCCCTATGCAGCTCCCTTGCCTAAAGCTATAATTCGTTGGCAAAGCAGCCATTTCTCTTTGGCATTCCACCTAAGTTCTCCGAAAATAGTTCAGAAAAAAGTAGAAGAGACCTGTTGTCCTTTCTATGTTTTGCAGAAAGTTCACACAGTTGCTTTTTGAGAGAAAAGGTCTGTATTCTTGCCCATTTTATTGGTTTTTCTTAATCCTTAGATTGTATATAGTTGCTACATAGATTGCTAAACATACTGTTGTTAAGTGATGCCATTCTTTTATTACTAACAGGTTTCCTTGGCTAGATATTTTTAAGGTAATAGAGAAAGGGTGAGAGTGTGATGCTGCTCCATGTTAATTTGATAGTTGCATCCTTTGGAAGATCTGCCACAGCTATCCCCGTTTTAAGCCCTGGTGGATGTAAATGCGTGTATGCAACTACGCCGTTGTTCTCCAAACAGCCTTATCTTCACTTCTGCTCTCTGTCAGTGACATGGAACTAGTTGCTGTGCTGTAAAGGCCTATAAAGCCATTGAAAGAAAGGCATTTAAACCCCTTTTCCCTAATTTGAGAGCTGTGTTTTCTTTTGAATTATTAGCATGTTGAAATAAGTAACAGAAAAATAGCTATTATTGCATAGAAAATATTTTATTATTGGAGATTATGGGTCCTTTTCCCCCCCTCCTTAAACACATCTTTTAAAATTGTCAATACGGTAAATCTATTTTGCAAAACAACATAGCATTCCACAGAGGAATCTGAGGAGTTTAGTATATGATCTAAGAATTTCTACCTGAGAGGCATGAACAAAATAATTGTGAAAGAGAGCTATTATAAAATATCATAATTCTCTTGGAAAGAAACCAATATTATAACCTTTTTCTAATAAATGGATAAGGAAAAAAGATTTTAATGATTGCATTCTTATTTATTCATCTTGCTGTATTCTAATGTAGTCTGAATGATAGTAATAGTCTAGAGAGTTGAATATTTTTAAAATTGCAGCACTTTGAATTACTGATATCTGTGAATTACAATAAAAAAGGGTTGAAGAATGGTAGTTAGATAACGTAAATGAAGCAGTACGTTCTGCTCCATTACTTCATCTGAGCTTGGATGGGGAACTGTTTAGTTGTTAGTATCTGCTCCATTGTCATATTATTCAGTGTTGTTTTGCGATATCTTCAAATATCTTCAACAGTTATTGTAGGAATTCATTAAGGACCAGAAGCAGTGAGGCATTTACACGCTCCTAATGATAAGCAGGAGAATATTCTCATGGATGTTTTTTCTTCAGAAAAAGCTTAACTAAGGGAGCTAACCCCGACCTGTGGTTGAATTTTTTCCTAGTGCTGGTGCAAGATAATTCAGTTTTAGGTGGTTGATCTGTGGTGGTTACTTTTCCATTAGTTAGATACATGTTCAGTTAGATATGACCGATCTTTAACTCTTTCCTGCATAGGGAACTAAGTATACTACCTTTGTGTGGTTTAGGGCTTTTTTTTTTATGTCTCCGTGTTCCAATGTTTACCTTATTTCATTTCCTATAGGGGAAGAAAATGTTGTTTTCTTTTGTTGGGTGTCACTAATTTGAAGTTTATATCAGTAAAATCTCTAACGATCTTAGACAAAAAGAGCAACTATGTGGTAGCAGGTTTACATGAATCACTGTTAAGCCGCTGCTATAATTTATGATTACCTAAATTGTAAAAGGGCAGGGGTTTATGTTTGTACAGTGTGCTTAATCACTACTGCAGATAATTATATATGTATGTATGTATTTAAGCATGTAAAGAATTTAGAAGTTACTCTCTCAAAGCAGATTAAAGAGCATAACGCTTACTGAAATTGCATAGGACACACTTTTTGAAAACAAGAGACAGACTCCTAGCACAAGTGGTTTTTTGGAAATACTACCCAAGATTATTGTGAACAGTAACTCCGTAAGGAGAATTAGCTTTGTAATTCACGCTTGGTTGTATACAAATGTACGTGTAAAGAAATATCTAATAATTTCTTCTCTTCTTCCTCTCTTTTAAGAATGCGGTCAGTATTTCTTTCTGATGGATTCCTCTGTGAACTTTCTAAATCCTCCGTCTTTGTAAGTGGTGTTTCACGTCTACCAAGTAAAAGCTATAGGGGTTGAATATGGATTAACCTTAGGATCTGAATTTGCTGTACGTAGCAGCCTGTTTTCTGACACAACTGAGATATTTGCTTCGTAAACGTTCTATTGCAGACACTTTCTTTTTCAGGCATTATGAAAATTTTCACATGCATGTAAACACTCAGCTTAGAATACTTCCGTTGGCAGTTGTATACACTCTGGATATTCTCCAGATTACAGCATTAAGATGTTTTTGATCAAGTTCATTTCCATAGCGTTGTGGCATTTAAGAGATATCAAGTCCCAAAATTCCTGTGAGATTACTATGTGTCATTATCTCTTTATTACAGAAGGAGAAACCAGAAAATTGAACAGCCTGACTGATGTGCCAGGAGAGGGAGCAGAGCAGAGCTAGGATTTGAATTCATATTTTTCAAATCCCAAATCATTGCCTCCGTTACTGGGCCATCTTTCCTCCTGCTCTCCCTCTAATCCAATACCTTTTATTGTTAATGATTTTTTTACATTTAACAAGTGAAAAAGAACTTACAATTTCATGCTCTCTCCTGTCTTATAAAAAATTGAAAATTTTCCTCAAGAAAATCATGCAATTATTAGTAAAGTCCTATCAGCATAGCTCAAAGCTAATTGAAATTTAACAGTCCTCATGATGATCTGGGTCATGTCAAGGGTGTTAGCATTCTTTAATAAAGATATACACTTGATCCTTTTTTCTTTTTCTTTGAAGAGCTTACAGACTTCTGTAACTTTTTCTGATAATGCTAATTGTGCGCAGTGAAGGTACAGTCATTGCAAGCGCTTGGGTAGTTCAGTATAGCAAATGTTAGCTGTAGCATTGATATTCTGGGCTTTGGGGTGTGTTAGCAGGCCAGGGTTCCTGGAGGGTTCATTTCTGTGTTGCTGCGTTACTGCTACCGTATGTTAAAGTCTGTGTGTTACACATCTTCAGCGCAGTTGCTGCCTGAGCACAGCCAGTTCAGGTAGGATTGTCTTAGAGGGTGGCAAAACCGTGAGCCTGCAGCCGGGCGGGCGTGCAGAATTTTGCAAGAAAAGCTTGGTAAGTCAGGCCTATATTCGATCGGGAATCACTCTGTCCCTGCACACGATGCGTTCATAGTTGATCTAATGCCTTGTGCATTGTGTGTTGGATCCGAGATCCTGCTGAGCTATGTCTGGATGCAGCACTGGGCACAGGTGGGATAGCATATTATTGTTTCACTGGGGGAGTATCTTTACTGCTACTGTTCATGGAAATGAACAGGAGTTTTGGATTGTAATAATTCGATTAGATGTGGGGAAGATTGAATTTCCCCTCTTTTTTTTTTGCTATTACATTTGAGGTTAGTTACTAAGTTGACAAGTCTGTGTTGTAACGTTTTATTCCTGTGTAGCTCGTGCACAACCAATAAATGACATGCTATGTGTGAATTTTTACAGATCCTGCAAGACATGTTAGAAACCATCTAACTAATGGCTCTTTAAATTTTGAATATGGGATGGCAATTTGAAAATGTATCTTTGGTGAGGAAGGAGAATGCTGGGAAATAAGAACAAATCTGTTGATGTCAAATGAAACATTTATCCGTATTCTACGTAGTTTAGGAGATTTAGAAAGATAAAGCAGCATATGAGTTTGACAGAATGCATTTTATTTGGCAACATTTACTCTTCCTTCAGAAATTGAACTGTACATCTCAGAACTGCTTCTGACTGTGGACCTTTCTATAAGCTCACTAGCAACTATGGGAGTGTTCTAGCACTGATCGCTGGGATTTAGCAACTTGGGATTTCTCACCAAGGAGTTAAGCCTATATCTTTTACAGTACTGAAATACATTTACATCTGTTAATGCATTAATGAAAGAGATTTGTCTGTGACCTACTGCAATCATACAGGGTAAATTTGGGCAGATGGGTCAAAGAACAGAGTTCTTGTCTGTGTATGTCGAGGGAGGAAAGCACCACTCTGTGACAGACGGTATGCTGGCGTGTTTTAGCTTCTCTCTGGAGAAGCAGTTGGCCAAGTGCTTTAGATGAGGCAGGTCTCCGAGACCAGCACACAGGTCATATTCAACTACCATGTACTGTATTTCAGTCTTGGATGTATCTCCTTTATACTGACAAAGTCAAGAAACCCATTTACCTGTATGTGGTGGGGGTGACCCTGGCTGGCAAGTTGCTCACTGCCCCTAGTGCGATGTGAGAGAGAATCAAAAAGGTAAAAGCGAAGAAAAAAAACCCTTATGGGCTGAGATAACACAGTTTAATAAGTGAAGCAAAGCAAAATAAGGAATTAATTCACTATTTCCCATTGGCAGGCAGGCGTTTCCCTGTTTCCAGGAAGGCAGGGCTTCGTCACCCATAACGGGAAGACAAATGCTATAACCATGAACGTTCCCCCCTTCTTCCTCTTTTCTATGCACTTCTAGTGCTGAGAAAATCATCTGGTCTGGAATATCCCTTTGGTCAGTTCAAGCCAGCTGTCCCAGCTGTGTCCCCTTCAACTCCTTGTGTACCCCCAGTCCACTGGCAGGGGAGGCAAAGAGAGGAAAAAGAGGGGGGGTGGGAGGAAAAGAAAACCTTGATGCTGTGCAAATGCTGCTCAGCAATAGCCTGACAATAGCAATAACACTGATGTGGTATCAACACTGGTTTAGTCACAAATCCAAAACACAGCACCATATGGGCTGCTATGAAGAAAATTAACTCTATCCCAGTCAGACCCAATACACTATAAAACTGCTGCTTTTCTTCACTGTGAAGTTTCTGCTTCCTTCATCTGCACCCCAAAGGACCAGATTTTTATGAGCACTTCTGGAAAAGAGACAGAGTGGTGCAATAGAATCACTGCAGGGGTGGTGGTTTTGTTTGAGGGTTTGGGGGTGTTGTTTTTTTTTTCCTTGAGAGATATTTTGCACAGCTAAATGACCTAGTTAAAAAAATAATATATATATATATATACACGTAGGGTCTACACTGAGAAAAGATTGATCTGAAATCCTTCACAAATTATGTTTTTATCAAGACCAAGTTGTTGTGTGCTATTGATTTTTAGATCCGCACAGTCTACAAGTAATAAAAGTTGCAACGCCAAAATAATTTAAGGTGGTTTTCTGTCTTTTGTATAAGCCAGGTTAGGATATTGAAGTACAAATCAATTGCTTTGCTGCTCAGATTCCATGAAGCCCAGAAGAAAATTTCAGCATGAGTTATGGTTTCCAAATGTTTGTATTTTCTGGTTCTGAGTCTTATCCTACAGGCAGTAGGGCTTGTTTTGTCTGACAAGCTTTCCTGCAACTTGGTCACTAGTAGTACAACAGATAGTTATAAAGAAAAGCATGCCTACACAAGGCAGAATCCATCACAGGTGACTCCTATCCTAACAGCAAAAATGTGAAATGTAATTATGCAAAAATCACTTGCAAATAGCAACATCTAGCAACATCTACACAGGTCTGAAGGTACAAGGGCAATGACAAAGTGCTAGCACTCCCATCTGTTTGTGGCTGGTCTGTATTCTCCCACGTTCACTGATGCACGCTTTCAGAGATGATCAATTTTACTACTCAAACAGTGGGAATATTCAGACGATAGGATTTGAATGTATTGGAGCAGAATCAGTTTCAAAGGGGTGGCTTTGTCATTCAAGTCAAAAATTCTGAATACGTGAATTGTGGGGCTTCAAATAATATGCATCTGCAAATATTTTATTCTAGCTCTTAGCTACTGATGAACACGCTAATAAAACAAAGACAGATACTACAGAAGTAATTTTTATGGCAGATCAATGCAATTTCTTATTACTGACTCAGGAATGTTAATTTAAGGAATGTGGTTAGGAGGATATAGATTTACAACCTACAGGTGTGCTTAAAACAATATACTCCGTGTTTATTTAATAGGTTGTAGGAAAAAAAAAAGTTCTTTTATACTTGATGTTTAACTACCATAGAAAATCTGCATTTGCATAACGATGCATATCATTACAGCTAGGGTTTTATTTGTGCTTTATTGTGTACTGAAGGGAGAGAGCAGTAAAATTCTTCAGAGAGTACTTGTAAAGCAGCTCTAAAGTTCACTTGTTGAAATGCTAAAAAGGTTTTGTACCATCTGATGTGTGGTTAAATGAAATAGAATGATTCTTTGTAGTTTTATGGATATTTGTATCATGTTCTGGTTGGCCCTAGAAGCCACTTCAATGTAACATGATACAACTCTTTCATGATTCATATTCTTAAAGAAAATAGACCATATTTAAATTTGCCGTGGTTGTGTCCAGTCTGTCCACGTGATATCAATAAATTATTTCCTTGGGCCCATTGGCCCCAAATGGAGGCCCTTGTAAACAACCCCCTAACTAATGCTCCTCCGTGATATCCAAGGGCTATCTCCATATTTTCTTGGGCAACCTTTATTATTGTTCCAAGTGGTCTGAAAAAGTGGGGATTTACCACCCATACTGTTTTGTTTCCACCCAGTGTGGAGACTTCAGTAACAGTGTGCTCCAGGCTCATTCCCCTGCCTCTCCTTTCTGTTTCATCCCCCTTCTCCTCCTCATGGGGTGTTTCTCCTGCTTCCCTCAGGTCTGGGAATTAAGTCCTACATGGATTCATGCTTTATTCCAGGTGGAGATATTGTCCCTTCTTTATATACTTTCTGGGCTTGATGTTAAAGGAAGAGAGGAAAGAAAAACAGCATAGCCCTCCCATTGCTTGTAGTGTAGGATAGAAAGAAGTCCTAAAAAATACAGAAAATCCACCTGAAAATATTCTAACCTGAAAATAAGCTTAATTCCATGGACTGATGTTCTCTGCAGTAAAGTCAGGAAGATTCTTATACCGAGAGCCATTCTTTATTGGGGGGATTAACTGCTTGAACTGATGTGTCAATGGAAGACACGGAAAAAGGCTGAACTGGAAGACAGAAAACGTTTGCTGATGGCACAATTATTCAAGAGAAATCATGTAGAATTGCAGAAAGATTTCACAGTATTGGGTTAGTGGCAGATGAAATAGTTGCTGATTAAAGGGCATGTGCTGCAGATAGCAAATGCAGGTTATACTGAGAGAAGAGGAGTTGGGTTCATTTTAAAGATAAGGGGGTCTGTGGGAAAATGCAGCCAGAACCAGAAGAGAGCTGTAACCTTATACCCACTTTAGTAGCAGAGCCTAGAGGTTATGGCCTTCCTCCCCTCACAGAGAGGAGAAGCGATGAAGAAATTTTAAGTGTGCAGCCAGTGAACCAGGAGGCTAAAGTGTAATGGAGACAGACCCACTAGTATTTCACTGGTGTGACTAAATGGAGAATTTTTTACAGCGGAAGGGGATTTATAGGCAGAATTCCATGGCAGTCTGTATTATTCAGTGTGTAAAAGGGACGAAATAATGACGTAAATGTCTGTTGAGACAGGATTATTCAGAACAGACAAAACTAAGACTGACTGGGAAAGTGCAGAAAGCTGAAGGATTCAGTGACAGAACAAAATTCACTTTCCGAATTTCATAATAGTTGGAAATCTGTTCTCGAGGAGGGGAGTGCATGACTATTATTGCTCAGTAGCCTTTCTTGGAAACATCAGATGGAGTTCTCAGAAGCATTAGTTCAATGCTTGACAGCTGTCAAAAAACAAATTGAATATTTAGCAATTTTCAGGAAAGGCATTCAGAGCAGCAAATACAGGACTCTCTCTGCCGGAGGTTGCATTGGTCTTACCTGTGCTCACTGTCAGCAGTTCTGGGTACCCTATGGCTCACAAAGGTGTGATCCAGGGTAAGGTGGGAGGAGTGATCAGAGGTATGGAATAGCTTCTGTACAGGGAAGACATTAAATACATGCTAGAGCAAGAGCTTGGAAAAGAGTTGACAGGTGAGTGAAATGGGAGACAAGTGATAGATCAACATTATTATTGATATTGATTTGAATATTGATATTATAATGATATGACTCATAAGGCAAGGATTATGGATACAATGAAATGATCAAGCAATGACTCATGAAAAGAATGGGTTTTTTCATGCTATACAATGCTATTCTACAGAGTTTTGCCACTGGATATTTTAGATGCAAAAGATAGAAGCAAGTTGTGCATAATTGTGTAACTTAATGTGCAGTAGTATTTCCTTACACAAGAAAAACCAGGATGCCCTCTTTGCAAATTACCATGGGAAAGACGAATGCTTATATTCTTTCATAAACATCTAATACAGATCATTGTTGGAAAGAATGGATTACTTTAAATGCTGCAACCCAGTAAAAGAGCTCTTTTATTCATATACGTATTTTCCCAGATGTGAACCTTAATGATTATTTATTAGGACATCTGGAAAAGGGAGACTTCTTCATCAGCAATTTCCACTGCTTTCAATATGCTGTTTGCTTGTTAGTCCTGACTTCCACCTAAAATTGTCCCAATACATTGGGCTGCCCTGGGTGTTGCGCTGACATTTCTCTAACATAGATTCTGTAGAACCATTTAGCAACTGTTTGACAGAAGACAGTTGTCTAGAAAGCTGATTCAAGCTGAATCGGAAAGCATTATCTCATTATTTAGCTATTTTAGGTCAATAACAAAGAAACTTTTAAAACTGTAATGCAGGCTTTGAAGGTTGTAGCACTGCAAAGATATCGCAACCTGTAATGTAACGTGCACATTTCTTTTTCTGTCCTATATGAATATGCACTGTGTTTTCCACATTTTATTTGAAAACATAGGTTGTGATATTCAAAGTTTGTTACAGTAAATGTGACCTTTGCATATCTGTTTAGCTAACCAGCTTTTAAAAATAACAATTTTCATCTCCTTACACCAATTGGCCCAGGATCTGACCTGCCCTGTTTGTAAAATTAAGATATGGTCAGATTTATAAAGATGCAGAGATCTCTTAACTGGAATGAATAGTCTTTTTGTCTTCAGATTGCTGACTCGTTGGGAGGATTTTGTCTTAATTATTCATAAATTCCAGTCTGTGTATATGGTACACTCACGTGAATGATTTCAGTGAAATCAGAGATTATTTACATTAATAAAGCCATGCATGAATGCACACATTAACAGGCTTGGTGCTGTCTGGGGACTGGTGACTTGACAACACTTTACTAAAATCTTACGTTGTGCCTCTCCGGAAGTGATTTCTTTAAACTATTTTCATTCTCCTTAAACACGTATGATAAGGTACGTGAGCATCTTTGTACTGTTCCTCTTGGCAAATTTAAACATTTTCTCTGATAGCGTTAACAGATGCTTAAAACTTTTTGTGTGTGTACCCTTCTCTGAAAGGTTCAGGATCCTCTTTCAAGGCTGCCTGCCTAAAACGAGTTAAGCATGGTAAGTCTCTGCCTAAAAATTGTGTGTTTCTGGAACTTGCAAGTGCATGCAAACTGTCTAGGGAAACCAAACAACTCACAACCTTCGTAGCAACTGTGTGATAGAAACCAAAAGGTGATTCTGGCATCTTTTTGTAAGATTTCTAAAGCACGTAATACTAGGCAGTAGCTACCTTTTCATATTTAAGAGAAAGATTGGTTTCAGTTTCAGAAACACTTAAAATGCAAAACAGTAATGAAATAGTCCTTTACGTCTTGGGAGCGGTGTATTTCACCTGACCCTTGATATATGGCATTAGAAATGTATTTATGAATTTAGCGTGTAGCTCTTTGTTATGTTATTTTTGTATACAAAAATTGTAGTGTATCTATAAATATGTAATAGGAAATTTAACGATAGGAATCAACATTTATGATATTCACTGGCTTTTAAAATGTATTTGTTGAATTATGATGAAAGAAAATTATTTAATTCTTTTAAAGTAGCAGTAGCTTTTGTTAGAAGCCATTTTCTGTTGAATTGAATCTGTTCATGTTATTTGAGATTCCAGAATGTTTTATTAAGGTTATATGACTGCCTTGCAGAAATATGGTGTGCTTTAAATTCCAAACACGTGCTACAATCTTTAAATTTGGGTCACCTTTTATATAAACGATATTTGAAAGCATCTATTTTGATTTTTCATATGTTTTCTCTTTTTTTCAGTTTTTTTTTTCAGTTTTTGCTGTAAGCTTAGAATTCACTTCAACATACTTTTAATTTTGTTCTCATTTGTTATCATTTTATTTTATTCACAGGAGTATCTGTAAGAGATAAGAAAACAAATGAAATTTAATAGGGGCGTCTCTGAGTTTATGTCCACTATACCAATTTTGATCTAATGTGGGCAAAGAAAAACCCAAAGCATTAAAAGCAGCATTAGTAGTATCACAAATAGCAAGACAAGAGTAAAACTTGAGAAAACAGAATCTTACAGACATATCTTCAGTGTGCGTGTGATGGGCATATCTACAAGGAATTATTTGTTGTCTCTGGTGGCCCGGAGTCCCTCCTGAGAGGGAGGACAAGACATAAGGACTTCTGCTACGAGAAAATTTCTTTCTTTTGTAGAACTGGCGCCTGCCTCTAGCAGAGGATTTGTTTGCCTGCAGAGCTGCTGGCCGTGGCGTGAGAGGCACTCGTAAGGGTGTTGGGTTAGCAGAGGTGCAGCGGGTAAGGTCTGAGTGCAGCAAGCACTTCTCACACTCGGCTTGGGAGGTAGTGTAAAATGCTGTTGGATGGCAGCTCTGTGCTTTGAACAAAGCAGTGCAGATGAGAAGGAGAGAAGGGTGACTTGTATGAATGAGTTTGTGTAGGTTCCCTTTTCAGGCAGATGAATTCCCAAGAATTCTAAACATTTCAAAATCTATGTTCCTGTCCTTGCAACAGTTTATTTAGCAAACTGATACAATCAAAATGCAAAACATCTGTATACCTGAGCTTTTAGCGATTAAGGGGGTATTCATAAAGGTTAAATTTAGATTAGTCTTACTAGAAATAGAGGGTCTTCTGTGTCGTGGTTCAGAGAAAGAATATAATTTCCCCTTTATAGGGACCGTTCCACTTCTGTTGATTATAGAGGGAGCCAAGTAGGATTAACTTTTCTTCAGACTAAAATTAGCCATTTTAAATAGCCTCCTAAATAGGGAAGAAGTTAGAATCTTGCATCTTGCCTGTCAGTGACTTTCAACAACTGCTATATATTGTTAAGGAGAATAGTACATTAAAGCAGATGTGGCATGGGCTGCTGCCTTACCTGAATCTGGTATGAGATTGAGATCGCGGTCTTCCTTCAGACATTTTAGTGTGGGCTATTATGTCCGCGTCAATCACTGCTTGTTTTGCAGTAGAGGGAATTCACCGAGGTAGGGTAGGGCAGGGAGTTATTGCAGCTGTGTCTTCTACCTGTGTTTACTTAGCCTGCCTTTCCTGGAACAGGCTTCCTTGAGTGGTGGTTGATGCCCCAAGCCTGTCAGTGTTGGAGGCATTTGGACAATGCCCTTGATACCGTGCTTTAACTTTTGTCAGCATTGAAGTGGTCAGGCACTTAGACTAGATGATCGTTGTAGGTCCCTTCCAACTGAAATGTTCCGTTCCGTTCCAGTGTTTTCTTAATGCAATTACTAGTCATATAAGCTGATGTTTCCGTTTTTTCCAAAAGGGGTTGGATAACATCACAGAGCGTGTTGCAACTGGGAGACAGTTTAGTGAGCTGCTGTTCACTTGCTTCAGCTTTCTTTGGCTACCTGGCGTGGTGATGGACCTCATCTCTTTCGGCAGTAAGTCACTGAAGAAAGTAGGGGCCTGCACTGATGCCATTCACTTGTTGCTTCTCAACTGTTTGTTTCCAATTTCCATCTAAGCCTTGGTGACTGAGGAGTGTTCTCAGTCTTTCAGTTCCTGTTGTAGAAACTCTTTAGTTCTTGTGCATTTACTGTGCCTCGAGGCACAGGAGTAGAGCTCCTTCTGTCATGCTACTTTCCTTGCACTCATCTTGGGGTTTCAGTAAGGTCTTGGAACCTTGCCACATGGAATAGAAGAACCTTGCTATGTACAAAAATCTTCTTCTGGGCAGAAGGGACATAAACATTCTCTGTAGAGCCCAGAATTTATTCTTAGTATAATTGAAATCTTAACAGTATTATCAAATAATTATTATTAGGCCAGATCTAGTTATTACAGAAAAAAAGAACAAAAACCCAGAAAAAAGCATTAATTATTATTATTAAAATTATTACAGAAAACCACTCAATAATTATACAGTTAAAAATGTTGTATGTACACTTCTAATATCTACATCCTTTTCCAGTGTTGTGCTCCCTCTTCCACCCAAGGAAGTTTTGCTCAAAGAAAAAGGGAATGGTTTGCAGCAGGTCATCAGTGTCCCAAATGGTTTAATATCTGCATGGGGATGGACTTATCTTCTCAATCTCCAACTGAAATCAACCCATTCTCTCTTATCCTGCCCGTAGTGTATTGTGAGATGGAGACCGCTGACTGTTTCGTGGATATTGTTAATATCATAATATGATCAATGATGAATAATGATAAATATAATTAATATGATATTATGGTAAATGCCACAATTTTTTTGTTTGGTTTGGGGTTTTGGTGGTTGGTGGTTGGTTTTTTTTTTACATCAGCATTCCTAAGTTCAGCTGAATACATGAGAAGGTTTTTTTTCATTTATTTTTGAAGTAGATTTGGGGTGTTTATATAATGGAGAAAAACTGGAGGAAAAAATCAATTCACCATAAGAATTCAGGAGCAAAAAGCAAATAAAATAAAGCTAGCTGCATCATCGTTATTATATTTGAATGCAGCTTATTAGCCAACTTTGCGATTTTGTGAAAGGCCTTATTAATGATTCCTAAATAAGCAGACTTTGCAATGTTGATATTATCTGTGATCCATTATTGAATCAACAGAAATAAACCTGCTGTCATTAGCCTAATTATTTAGATATGATGAAACATAATGACTGTTTTAAGTGCAAATAAGCTACAGTTAGCAAGTGACTAGCCAAATAAGTGAGGCAGGATAGCAAGGGAATGACTCATAGGAATGGGAAGTAAAATTGAAGAAATGCAAACACTTATTAGAAGAAAAATACACGGGATGTCATTTCTTGGTGTTATCAGTCCATGTGAGAGCAAACTGCTGGTCCCCGAGTAGATAATGGTGATATTGTTTATTGGATTTTTTTTTAACTGTCCTGCTTTGCCAGAACATCTGTCTGAAGTGAACTCTGAGCCTTCACTGCAGCCTTTGATATATCAGGTTTGCCAGTGGTTATTGCTGCATCTGTGACTTCTAAAATTATCTACAGCTGGGCTGGCTGGAGCCGAACAGTAGCCAACTCTCAGCAATTTGGCTGGTATACTGTCTTTCAGTGGAGCAATCTGGGGCTAGAAGAAAGTGCCTGTAAGGTGAAATAACAGTTTCTGTTATGAGTTAGGAGAAAAAAAAAAGAGAAGGGAACTAAATTAACTTCCTGAAAGACACTTGTCAACTGTAGTTGAATAACAGCTATTTTGAATGTCATCTGATTAACCTCTTGATTAAAATAATTTCCTTTTTATAACCAGAATAGTTACATAAATACAGAAAAATATAATAATGTAGAAGATAGATTTAAAACCTATTTCTGACAATCTAGTTAGGGATAGATGTTTTTGTGACTAAATGTGTTAGGAGAAAATAAGAGCCACAGGCATCCTCTCATAGTTGTATGCAGGAAGCTATCTTCATGCATAATTTTTTTCCCCATTAGCTCTAAAAATAAGGAAGATGCAGTTGTTTTGTGTGTTGGTTTGGGTTTGTTTGGGGTTTTTGTTTTTTCATGGTATCAATGTAAAACTAGTGACAAGAGTTTTGGCAAGAGATAACCAGATACTGTGTATCTGTGACCTTGTAATTTATTAATAAATTACATTTTCTATTTTATTATGGATTATATGACTTTAAATATCTGCAAGATTTTTTGTAATTTTACCCTAGTTCTATTCTAAGTAATTGCAAACTGGAAGTTCCTCTGAATAATAGAATAAATAGGTCCTTTGCACTGAGTGTTTAAAAAACAAACAGACAAAACCCCCAAACCCAAACAGAATCAGACAAAACTTCCACTATTTCTTGGTCCAAAGTTCAAAACTTAAGAAAAAGAAGAGAGTCTAAACAGGCACTCTGAGCAACCTGGCAACCAGTCAGAAAAGTTTGTAGATAAACTTGGGTTATGAGAAATGTTTACTTTAGACTGAATCTATTCTGCAGTAGACTGAAATATTTTGGAGTGCGTGTGGACTGTGTGGGTATCCGTTGTTAAGTGCATATGCTTCGTGATTCTTCCCGCATGTGTACATGTTGCTTTTATGTGCATATTCTTGGATCAGAAGCAAATTATAAAGGAACTGATTCATTATGGTAAATGTCTGCGTGAAGCAGTTTCCTACAGTTTGATTGAAGGTTTCTTCTTAATGGCATAACTCTTAGGTTAATTCTTAGTTCCAAATCCTCCTCTTTGAGTGTTTACAGCCCATTAGGATTCATCGTCTATTTAGCACACAAGTCTTACGTGGTATGAGTACCTTTTCTTTCCCATGCTTCTCGTTAGGTTATTCTCTTAGGGTTTTTTAATTGATTTTTCTAATCTTTGTGAAGTTCATTTAGAAAGTCCATTTGGTACTTTCATATGAAAAGTGCTAAATGTGTATCATGCAGAAAAGCACATGCTCTCCACCTTTAGTTGCTAACGGCTAATCATGGGTTGCAATTCTTGTTTGTTTTTAATGAGAGCAAATTATCAGTTGTTGAGCCAGGAGAGAAGCGTAGATGGGCTAAAAAGAAAAATGTGGTACTAGTACTGAACTTGAGGGCACTGGAGTAGAGAAGATTAAAAGATGGGATTACCAGATGTGATGGTGGTGTATAGATCGTAAACTGGGAAGTTAGCTAAGGAAAACAAATACGTAACAAACAGATCTGATTAGAATTTTTCAGTGCTTTGTTGCAAGTAGACGAGATATCTTAAAATGAATTCTGCACAAGAAATATGTTGCTTTTCAACCAGCAGTGAGATAGTGAGTCCCTGTCTCTGTACAATAAAAAATGGGTTTCCACTTAACTCAGTCGTAGCTGCACTCAGGACAGAGAGGCTGTGCACTGTTCATCTTACACCGAAGCCGACGGAGTCAGTATTGATCCAGCTGCTAAATTGGGCCCTTGCTGCAGCAACTCAAAGACACTACTGCAAAGACATCTCTGAGAAAAATGCATGAGATGATGTAAACTTTCTTGAATTTTGTGAACAATCAAAAAGCATGAAAAATGTAGGTTATTTAATAGTACAATTTATTGTTTAAATATACTATAATTTCTGTCAGTAGGTGCTAACCTGAGGGTTAAGGAGCATGGATGGTATTTTTTACTTTTATTTCTGCCTGTCTGTTTCCTTGGGCATTTCTTTCCTTTTTCTGTACTTTTGTTTTCTATCAGTAAAATTAAGATAACAGTTAAGCTAAGTTAATACTTAGCTTCCTTTTGTAAGGTGCATTGATTTATAGACAGAAGAAATTACTTTAAAAAAACCCAACAAGTATATTATGTAATGATCCTACATTTGCATTAATACTGCTATATTTTTATTTTTTAAATACTGAAATATTAATAAAATAATCTTGTATACCTTTCTTAGTAAAATTTTCTTAGTAAAATGAATTCAAGCTTTCATAATGCAAATAGGATTCTAATATTTTGTATTTGATGAATTTAATTATTAGGTTAAAATATTATGTCAGTATTTTCAGTTCTAATACATGCAATGTTATCAAATGCCATACACCAAAATTCTTATTCTGTCTATACTATCAGGGAGCTCATTAATAATCATGTGAACAGTATTGGCCTTATTATGCTGCTCCTGTTTATTTCATTTACCATTTCTATAGACTTGGATCATTTACCTTCTATTTTTATTATTTATTAGGTTATCTAGTTCTTTCAAATATTCTTGTACCTTTTCCTTTACAATTATCTTAATGTATTTTAACTGAAAGGTTTTCTTGTACAGAGTTGTAAAGTTTTTAGAGAAACTTAAGAACACTCTGGCAAATTTAACCCCTAGATTATTCTTTTGGGTTTTTAAAAATCTATTCTTCCTGATAAAGACAGTAGATTGAAACAAATATTATAAATAGAAAATCATTCAGGACTTCCTCATCTGAACTGTTCCAAAGGTAAGTTTGTGAATCAATTTTCTTTTCAAATTTTTGTTTAGGTTAACATGCAGTTAGTCTATAGTGTAATTTGATAAATCATCTCAGTATTTACCTGATGGAAAAGCAGCACAACTACAAAAAAACTCAGCATATTTCCAGATCTTTAGTAATAGTCTGTTGAAAAAATGTGTGGTTTCTAAACCAGAATTCATTTGGGATGATGTGTGGCCCTGGTGCTGACATTATCATTTTCCTTGCATTGAAACCAGAACCTCTTAGATCCAGGCAATTTCGATCCTCCTCTTTGTACTCATAATTTCTTGATTGCCCAAAATAAACTCTCTCTTCAAGTCTATAAAATCATTTCAGCAGTTACATAATTTCTGATAAATCAGCTTCTGGTTCAGCACCCTGCAGCACTTACCAAGTGTTGTCCTCTCTGTAGTACACTCTGCATAAGCCGGGAGTGAACCACTGGCTCGTGAGAGCTTAACTGAGCTTCTGTTGTAGTGGATATCTATGAAGAATTAAAATGCTAATGATTTCAGAACTTTGTCTAGTGTTACACATACCGAGACAGATGTGGTGAGTTGTACTTAATTTCTCATTTTAATGGCTTTTATGTTGCTTATACTTTTGCATAAAAGGTAGATAAAACAGTGTCTCAGTTGATATAGTTGCATGTGTCGTGATACCAGTTGCACAAAACAGTTTTCTTTCTGGAAAAGTTTAACCTCTATACTCATAAATACGACAGAATCATAATTTTCAAAATATACCAAATAGGAAGCATTGCACAGAGTTCTTAGGAAACCTTTTTGAAGTTGATGAATGTTTCACAGAGTTTATTTACAATACGTATAATAAAGTTTTGCATAATTCAAGAGTGTGCTATTTGATCTTGCGGCATTTATTGAACTAAGAGTTTTTATAAAATGCATAGACAAATATATCAAACCAATGGTAGAAGTACTCCAGGGTAAAGTATATCAACTGTCTGAGAACTCTGGTCTAAAATACTACTTCAGATTTTCAGTGCCTATGATGCCAAATACACAATGAGCCTTTAAAAACAATTTTCACCTTTAAAGTGATTCCCCTATCATATAGTACAAAAAAAACCCCAACAATGGTAGTAATAAAGATGAGAGCTGGTAATGCATAAACAGGCACATTATCAAGATTTAAGTTAATCTTCAGTAAATACTGCTTTCTGGGATTATTCTTGCAGATCTACAGTATAAAGAGTCTTTTGGGAGTCACTCACTACTTCCCCTGCATGGGGAGGGGTGGGATGTCATGAAACACATTCCAAAAATGAC
Source organism: Grus americana (assembly GCF_028858705.1). Taxonomy (NCBI): domain Eukaryota; kingdom Metazoa; phylum Chordata; class Aves; order Gruiformes; family Gruidae; genus Grus; species Grus americana. The sequence goes on from NC_072866.1 coordinate 4,007,382, forward strand.
TGAAATCCAAACAAAATGCTTTAAAGATGAAATTTTTAAAGAAATCCAAGAAAGCCGAGTCGTTGATTCCTCTTGATTTCCAGTCAGAACAGTGCTGAATTCCCTCAGATCCGGTAAAATCCCAACCATACAGTGCATTGAGGGGGCGCGCTAGCTTGTGGGGGTCAGTGGGAGAAGTGAAGCTCGCCTGTCAGCCATGGAGAGAACAGTTAAAATATCTTCAACTGCTAGAAGATTGTATCCATATTCAGACTTCAAGAGTGAGCTCCAGTTATTCAGAAGTAAAGTATTTATACTTTCTTTGTTTAATTTTCTTTTCTTAAATTCACATTCTCTCATGTTTCCCGTTACTAAGTGGGTGGTATTCCTAAGCAGAAAGAGCACTCATCCAGACAGAAAAACAATAATTTTGCCTGTGCTTTTCATTACTTCCTTTGACATATTTCCTTGATTATACTTGGTCCTGGTTTGTCTGGTTCCGTTGGGGAGGTTGTTCATGCAGGGGGGCTGCAACAAATTCATCTACAAAGGCAGTAAACTAAGCTCATAATAACTGAAATATAACTTGAGACAGAATTATATTTTTTTTGCAGACTTTTTTTTTTTATTTCAGATTTTTCTTTGTTTAGTTAATGACAGGTAATCATTACAGCAGCCTGTGGAAACAAGCATTGTAACATATGCGCATTATTCACAAGTCACCATTATTGTGTGTAAAAGCGAAAAATATCTCCCAATGACTTCTATCACCTCACAGTCTGCTCAAACCATTGGCATATTGATGTTAGGACAAGAGACGGGTAGAACAGAAAGCAACCTTTGAAAAATTCATAATGTGAGCTTAGATGCATACTTGGATTAATTCACCAACCTCAGCTGATTAACTGCTGCTGTTAAAAGTTTTGGGGGTCTGATTTGCGTCTGGGGTTTTTGCGTGGTGTTCTTGTCTTTGCCTGCCAAGTTCTCCCAAATGTCACTAGTTGATTTCGCATCGCAGCCAATCTCCTTTACTCAGCCTGCTTGTATGTCAGTTATATCTTTATGCTGCTGTGGGCACGAAGTAACCAAAAACTGAAAGAAAAATGCATTAGTTGTTTCTTCTTTGGAAGATGTTTAAGAGTTCCATTGCATAGATGAGGAATAGCAGAATTAGCAATGGTGTTTCAGCAGTCAATTTTCTTCTTCTTATGTAGAATTCTGTAATATGACATTTGAAAGTATATGTATTTCATTCTGTGATGATATAGGGACAGTGACAAATTATTTTAATATATAACTTCCAAATCTATGTTTTGGCTTTTTTTATTAACTTTCAAAGGCCTCTGGTTCAGCAGCAATACATGGTTTTGCATGTGTGTGCATGCAAATAGGCCCACCACAGAACCCCGTGTCTTCTGATTTTGTTGTGGTAGAACTCCACGTCTGATTGTGCAATGGTTCAGTGAGGGCATTGGTTAAGCAGTCATTAGCCTTTAGATGTGAACTCTGATCACGTTATTAGAATCACGATTTTAAAATAATGGAACTTTTGTAATACTAATGTAATACTAATGAATGAATGCGACTGAGGATTGTGGAGATTAGGGGGGACCACAAATGTAGTGAAAATCAGTGATGGTACTGAAAAAGTAAAAGAAAAACTGTGTATTAGAATGTAAAAGGTAGACACCAAGTTGAACACGGAGCCAGCAATGTGCCTTTTGTGGCAAAGAAGCTTAATGGCATCCGAGGCTGCTTGAGGAGAAGTGTTGCCAGCAGGCCAAGGCAGGTGATCCTTCCCCTCTGCTTTGCATCTGGACTTCTGTGTCTAGTTCTGGCCTCCCCAGTACAAGAGAGATGTGGAGCTACTGGAGAGAGTCCAACAAAGGGCCACAAAGATGCATAAGGGACTGGAGCATCTCTCCTGTGAGAAAAAGCTGAGAAGAGAGCTGGGACTGCTTAGCCTGGAGAAGCGAAGGCTCGGGGGAATCTCATCAATGTATATGCATATGTGAAGGCAGGGTGCAGAGGATAGAGCCAGCCTTTTCAGCAGTGTCCAGTGACAGAACAAGAGACAGCGGGCTTAAACTGAAATGCAGGACATTCCCTCTGAACATCAGCAAATATTTTTTCACTGTGAGGGTGACAGCACTGACACCTGGGATCTCCCACCTTGGAGCTATTCAAAAGCTGGCTGGACACAGTCCTGGGCAACTGGATCGAGGTGGCCTTTCTTGAGCAGGTGGGTTGGACCAAATGACCTCCGGAGGTCCCTTTCATCCTCAGCCAGTCTGTGACTCTGAGATTTAACAATGCGGAAGTGACAGTGTCACAGGTTAATGCGCAGTATTCATGTAACCCACTTTTTAAGGTCTGATGCCTCTTCTTGCATAATCATTAAATACTTGAGTAGGAATGAAAGAAAAGGAAACTAGAGAATATTTTACAGTGGGTAGTGAATGACTTAATTAAATTAGCTAATAGTCATAATTCTTCATTTATATCAGCAACTGCCCTTCCCACTGTGATCTCATAACATTCCACGTGCTTAAATGTTGTAAAAGGTAGGTAACGTCTGTGCCACAACTGTTAGGAAATTTAATCTTTTCCTTGTGTGAAGGATGAACTTTGAATTTAAATGAGAAGAAAATACCCTAAAACAGACAACAAATGCAATGCAAGCTTCCTAACCATAAGCATCATTTAGTACCAGGGAGAGATATCCATTGTTAGAGATCTTAAAAAAAATAATAAGAAAAATAATAAAAAAATAGCCCAGCTCTATCAAGGACAGCAGAAATAAAATTTGAACCTGTCTTGGAGCAATAGAATGGAGTAGTGAAATCTCAAGGTGCCATCTGCCCTTATTTAAATACTTCTTTAAAGACAAGGTTTGGGATTCTGTTGGAAACTTACATTGTCAGCTGAATGCGTTGAAAAGATAACAACACTTCCATGCAGAACTGAGTGGGATCCGAACTGTTTTAAAGCAAAATACCCTTATCTTAAACAAAACAAAGACCCCAAAACCCACAAGCCAAATAAAAGTTTGAGCACTGTAGTCTAGTGTAGCCAAATTGATTAGTTCTTTGCTTTTCCTTCTACCTGCACTGCTTGCAAGAAACACTTATCTGAAAAAGAATTTTCACTCTGCTGCTTTCCTTGCTGTGCTAATCACCTGTATCTGAAAATACATCTTCAGAATTGTTTTATTGTGACAGGTCAGCAGATAAAAGCTGGATACCAGGGGGTAAATGGCACTGACTAACAGGCTTTCTTTCTGTAACCTAAGCAATATTCCAGAAAAAACTTGGTTCATCATTGGTGTTAGGTTTGAAAATATTACTGGAAAATGAAGTCCTATACTTTGTTGCTGGAGGTGAGATTTTGACTTACGTTCTAGTTTTCCTGTCTCTCAGTTAATTTATGTGATAATTACCACCACAGTTGACTGACCAAAATCTTTAATGATAAAACTATAGGAACCTAGGCACCATGGTGAGATTGAGCTATTAGTGTCTTTATGTGTGAGAGACACAGAGTGTGCTTTGCCTTCTAATTTTTTTTCTTTGTCACATAGCACAGAGATATGCAATGGAAATGCAAGTATTGCAAAATGCTTTCTGCTCCTTGGTTCTAGGTAGCGGATTTCTTTTGTACCAAAGTGTGTAGCATTTCTATACTGCCGATTTCACCAGTTTCTCATCTCTGCTTTTGCAGTATCACCTACCCTAAATGGGAGGTCAGAGTCTTGCCAAGTAGTTGCTATTCTGGTGTAAGAATGTACCAGAACTTCATGGGCATTCTGAGATCTGAAATACACTGAGGTATGGTCGTGTGCACAAAAGACATAGCTGGCTACATTTCTGTCTTTTTCATGCTTGATGGCTTATGATCTAACAGTGCTGTGCTATATATCATCAGTAAAAGGTGATTTCCCAGGTTGAACTTAAAAATTACTGAATTATTGATGCATTTTAAGCACGCATTAATGGCTTGGATGTGAATGTCTATATTTAACATAACCACTAATAATCTGGGCTTGCTTAGGAAAGAGTATGGTCAATTATTTTCCCCACTATCTTATGTTTGTTTCAGTACAAACATGATTTATAATAATCTGCTTTATTAAAATACATTTTTTGGCAAATTTAGTATAGTAGAACAGAATGTGTATATTAATTTCCAAGACCTAGGGATGACTTGAATCAAAATGTTGTCCTTGCTAATAGTTGACTGCCTGCCTGCACATCAAAAAAAAAAAAAAAAAATAAAAAAGAAAACAGTATCTTTGAAAGCACTGAGCCATTAGTTGATACAGAACAGTAATATCACAGCTTCAACAAAAGCATTCTTCACAGTGGAGTCCGCACATCTAAAGTATCCAGAATTTCCTAATATTTTCTACTGGACCTTACATACCACTCTTGGTAGTAAAATCCTGGAATACATATGGAAATGAAAATAATATTTTTTTCACTGTTGGCTGCATCAGGCAGCTTATCTGACTGAAGATGAATCCTTTTTGTTAAAGTTAGATTTTGTTTGCATCAGCTTGCCCTAATGTGGCTGACTATGCAAATATGGGGCCACTAACACCAAAATACAGGAATCCAAAACCAGTGCTGAGCAGAGCACTGGAGAGGGCAGCCCTGCTGACTGGGTAACTGTCTCTGTCCAAGACAGTGTTTGAACCTCAGCATAGTGTTAGAAAAGTCAGAAAAGAGCCAGTGCACCCTCTTTCCTCATTTCTAGAGCCTTTTCTGCTTAAAAAAAGCTGCCACCAACAAAAAAGACCTTGAAATCGTGATTTTACACAACCGGCAGGGACTCAGAAGTTGGTGGTCAAAGCTGCTATCAACTTAAGTTTGCTTTTAAAATCAACAATATATTTACAGCAGCTACTCCACGATAGCCAAGGTTTCGAAAGCAGAGTGCCAGAAAGAATCTCATGCACAGACCAATGACAAGAAAGGCTTTCTTTAAGAGACTTCATGAGAACAGTCATTTATCTGGCATCATTTTTTGTCCTAGCTGCCAGCAGCCTTTCTGTGACAACAAGGCATGAAATTTACCTCCAGCCTGGCATCCTGTCTGTGTTTACTCAGTTGGGTAGGGAGGCAGCCAGTTAAATAATACAAAGTGATTTTCAACAAATTTAATGTGCCTTATCTAGTTTTATATCTTAGAGGAGCACTCTGATACTCTTAACTGGACTTCGGTTTGTGATTATTTTTTTTTTCCCCTGTGTAAAAATATAGCACCTTACTCTTAGTGAAGCAATCTTGTCAATGAGGATGGGAAGTTGATTTGTGCTACCAGACTCTAGTGTGTAAAGCTGAGGGATTAGTGAGCTATTGTAATATTCCCTGCAGAACTACTTCTCTCTGAATGTAGGTTGTGGGTAATAAAAGTTTTTGTATATTATTTTGGGGAAAGAAAAAGAGGAAAAAAACTTGCAATTTCTTTCATTCATGGAACCACCAGCAGCAGCTGTGAGTGCGCTCAGTCTGTTCTTTGGCGATACTCCAAATTGTGTTGGCATTTCCTAGCTAATTTCTGGTTTAAAAAAATCCAAAACCAAAAAGCCCAACCCCACCACCCCCTAACGAGCTAATCCACTGCAAGTACCAACATCTCTGTCCTTGTGTATAAAACCCCTAGTACATTTCTCAACCATAAAATAAATTGTACAGTTGCAGCATTTTTATTAAACTGGAAAATATGACACCTAGCTCCCATTGTCTTCTTTCTACCATGTGTTGGGTTTGCGTGGCAAGGTTTTGGTAGCGGGGGGGCTACAGGGGTGGCTTCTGTGAGAAGCTGCTAGAAGCTCCCCCTGTGTCTGATAGAGCCAATGCCAGCCGGCTCTAAGACGGGCCCGCCGCTGGCCAAGGCCAAGCCAATCAGCGCCTCTGTGATAACATATTTAAGAAGAAGAAAAACACTTAGAGAGAGAGAGCTTTTGCAGCCGGAGAGAGGAGTGAGAAGATGTAAGAAACTCTGCAGACACCAAGGTCAGTGCAGAAGGAGGGGCAGGAGGTGCTCCAGACACCAGAGCAGAGATCCCCCTGCAGCCTGTGGTGAAGGCCATGGTGAAGCAGGCTGTCCCCCTGCAGCCCATGGAGGAAGGATGAGGGGGTGTAGCGATTCCACCTGCAGCCCGTGGAGGACCCCACGCCGGAGCAGGTGGAGGCACCTGAAGGAGGCTGCGGCCTGTGGGAAGCCCACGCTGGAGCAAGTTCCAGGCCGGACCAGTGGACCCGTGAAGAGGGGAGCCCACGCCAGGGCAGGTTTGCTGGCAGGACTTGTGACCCCGTGGGGGACCCCACGCTGGAGCAGTTTGCTCCTGAAGGTCTGCACCCCGTGAGAGGGACTCCATGCTGGAGCAGGGGAACGATGAGAGGAGTCCTCCCCCTGAGGATGAAGAAGCGGCAGAAACACCGTGTGATGAACTGACCGTAACCCCATTCCCCGTCCCCCTGTGCCGCTGAGGGGGGGAAGGTTGAAGCCGGGAGTGAAGTTGAGCCCGGGAAGATGGGAGGGGTGGGGGGAAGTGTTTTAAGAGTTGATTTTATTTTCTCATTCCTCTACTCTGTTTTGCCTAGTAATAAATTAGATGAATTCCCTCTCTAAGTTTGGTCTGTTTTGCTCGTGACAACAATTAGAGAGTGATCTCTCCCTGTCCTTATCTCGACCCACGAGTTTGGGGTTGTTTTTTTTTTCCATCCTCCTTTCTCCCCTCCCTGCCTTACTGAAGAGGGGAGTGATAGAGCGGCTCTGGTGGGCACCTGGCCCCCAGCCAGGCTCAACCCACCACCAAAGAAACAAGCGAAGTATAATTTGAAAGAAGAGTTGTACATCTGTACCTCAGGAAAACATTGTAGTAAGGAGCTGTTTCTGATACATTCTTCATGTTCTCACTGGGGTTGGCTACTTTTAATACTTCCTCTGAAAAAGCATCAAAGCCTGAAGGATGAAACAAAGAGAGGAGGAGAGAATAAGCTCAATATTGTCAGAACTGAATTTTCTCGAGGCTGTTTTCACACTTCCTCAGGCAATCAGATTAAAAAAATATAGCAGCCTCTAACATGAAACCCAGTTCTTCAGTCTGATAAGATAAATCTAGACAGGCCAAGAAATCTTTATTTCTCTGCAAAGTTATTGGTTCACATCTCATGCTCATACAGTAGAAATTGATCTTTGCTTTCAGAGGAGGAATTTTTTTGTCAAGCACGGGTTAATTTACTTAGGTTTTTTTCCTGCTCAATGAGTGGTGTTTGTTTGTTGTGGCGTTTTTCAGGCTTATACTAAAATGTCCCTTAATTCTGCTGTGAAGTTTTTTTCCCAAGAAAGTACTCCACATTAGTATGAAAACATATACCATAAGTACTTTTCAGCTGTGTAGGCACTAATCTAATTTTATCACTTTAATTTGCAAGATAATGTGTTTCCTCTCTCAGTGTTGGATTTAGACCTATTTTTGAAAAAGAGTGTTAAAGGGAAAACGAGATAGGAAACAGGACTTTGCGAAGTTGAAGCTGAAAGAGCACGAAGGATTTTTCCTCCTCTTTGTCTTCGTAGACATACATAAGTAATCCTCTGACAGGAGGGATGCCAGGAAAAAAAATGCAGAAATACGTCTGTAATGACCTTTGCTACTAAAATTAACATGTGCCTCCTGCACCTGTTCGGAAATGGTTTAGTATTCTTCTGCCTGACTTCAGAAAAACTGGGTAATTAAACAGTACTTTCATTGAAGGTCAACTCTGAATTAGTAGTTCATTAAATTATTTGTCATGCTGAATGTTACTCCTGGTCACCAGAAGTACTGAATTCAAACACAGAGCAGAGGAATCAAGTCTAGTTCTTGTGCTGTCATTGCTGGAGAAATTTGTATCCTGAGTTGTTAGGTCACACGGCAGGGAAGAGCCCGTGTGCCCAGCACAGAAAACACTTGTTTGCACAGGGGTTGGTTAGAGATGGTATGCTCAGAAATGTCTTAGGACTGTGATGCCTGCTCATATTTCAAAATATGCATGTAATAGCATAATTGTCGTTTTCAGGCCCTGGAAAATTAGTTTCTGTTGAAAAGGATTTCTCATGTACTGTCGTACCATTTACACCAGCTACAAAGAGGACCTACGTCTTTTTATTATAATTTTGTGTGGCAGGAAAAGTTTGAGACAGAACAAATTATGACTTAGACACCCCCAAATTTAAAGGACTTGCTGAAACAAACACAATTATGAAATGTATAATTAAAAATGACTGTAAATACTGCAGCGTGTTCTGAGATGTGGGCCACTTTGCATCACATTTTCTTGCAAGTGAGAGGCAGCAGTGGATTTCTGTAAAGTATCACCTGTGTGTTCTGTCTTAGGTTTCCAGCATTGGTCTTCAGCCTTATTCTCCCATAGTTATGGTAACGAGAACTTTTTGTCCTTGATTCTGTAGCATTCACAAACATATCAAAACTTTAGGTGCAGACACAAAGTACAATTTTTTTCCTACCCAAATTAAGCATTAATTTGCTCTGTGCTTTATTATTTTCAGTACCCGCGCAGGGCTCTCATTTTAGAATCGGGCCTTATTATTTCAAAGCAGCTGGCAGTGTGGATGTAACCTGTGCTAGTACAGCATCAGTTTGATCGGAAACTCTAGCAGTCGCGAGGACGTCTGCTTATGGCTCCGACTCCACAGCATCAGGCCCAAAGGGCCTGCAGTCTTTCTGTCCCTCCAGGTTTCATCCTGGCTCTGCACTTGCAGAGAGGGAGATGTTAGCCACTGGGGCATCCTCACTGCCGTTGTGCATGCCTAGATTAAAACTGATCAAAACAGCTCTTCAATATTTATCATACTGTACATATAATGAAACTCTCATACCGGTAATTGCTAGGAGATTAAACCTTTTCAAAGACACATTTAGTGAATACTAATGTCCTCCTCTCAAAAGGAGAACTAGGGAGGGAAAAAAGACGACGGACAATCTTTTGGTGTTCCGGCACTGTGATACCAAGGAAGACATTGTTGTGTGTTGAAGGCCCTCAGCATGGGGTTTTTGTAGGCCAGACCAGTCTACAGAGTCCTCCATGAAAAACAATTGTTATTGCATGACAGTTCTTGTGAAACAATTCAGTTCTAGACCTTGACTCATTTTTGAGAGGCCCTGATTCATATTACTAGTTGAACTATTTTGCTGTTGTATTTATGGAGGGAGGCACTTGCATGGAAGAACACCTCTGAACTAACAAGTTATTGAAGTCGTTATGTTCTTAACATTATTTCTTAAAGCCGATCTTATCCTTCCTGGTTCTACATATATTTTCCTGCTACCTGGTTCAGTGTGTATGTCTTCTTTAGTAAAGTTTGCAGAATAAATGAACTGTAGCACCAGCCTGGCTGAGGGGCTGAGCTGTGCCCTGCCGTGGGGTGGCTGGAACCAGCTGGAACCAGCCGGAACCGGCCAGAACCGGCAGTGTCTGGTGGGGGCAGCCCCACCCTCTCCTCACAGCAGCCCCGCTGCCAGTGCCTGGGCATGTAAGGCCAATATACCTTTCAATAGGAAGGATGGAAATGTAGCTCTGATCTTTCTGTTCCTGTGCTTGGGGAGTTCTCTACTGCTACTCCATTTTCCACTTCTCTGTTTCTATCACTTACTGTGTGGGTAAGAGGCAGGACAAAAGAACTGGTGGGAATAGAAGAGTACAAGACCTTCAGGAGAGGTTCGTGTGCCATCTGAGGAAGTGCTTCAGCAAGCGTGAAATTTCCCCAGTCTAGCATGGGGGGACAAGTTCAGAATATACTTCCTTCAAATGCCCTGCCAAAAAAAAAAAAAAAAAAGTCGTTAAAAAGGAGAGAACAAGCAAGAAATTTATATGAAATTTGATTCTCTTTCAAAAAAGAAAATTTGGGAAAGGGATCTTGTTTTTAGCAACCCATTTTATAATTAGTTTGCTAGCCTAGTAATACTATGTATTTTTCAGGGCCAGATTATGATTTTTCCAGTCAAAACTGTAGTGGGCTGGAGAATGTCAGTGCACAGATCAGTGTTCTGGCTGCCGCTGCCTGCTCTGGATGGGAACATTCAGCAGCACAAGATGGCAGCTACTCTGCAGTTTGCTCTATTCCTCTGACCGTCGTACGCCGTAGATGGTAAGCTATTGCAGATGGCATTGTGGCATCTCACTATGGGCAATACCATAACTGTAATTTGTTTTTCTGTACACAAAGAATATAAAGTACAGATTAAGTGATAGACTTTTTCCAGTGCCTTATGCTACAGTGTAAATGTTGACGTAGTCCAAACCCAGTGTGTTATTAAATACTTTCTGCGTAACAAAAGAAAATATGTAGAATAGACAAGAGAATACGCAAAGAATCACAAACAATTGAATGGCAAGATCAATAGATAAACCATACAAATTAACAACTAACTATTTTCTCTTTGGTTTCTTGAATAAGGAAGGCTAGGTAGACTTTATTAATGTGTTTTCAGACAAAGACATGTCCACGCACAAAATCAATTGCTGTTGGAAATGATATTAAAACAAAGTAGAAAAGTATGTTTTAGCTGGTCAAGAAGATGGAAACTTCAGAAGATCTTTGCAAGGCTCACTGAAGAGAGATGAAATTTTCTGGGGACTTTACTGATAAGTTAATGTCCATTAGACCTCCTAAGCTCTAAACAACTTCTAAATTAACTATACCCTGTGAAGGTAAAATAAAAATCTAAGTTTTCATTTATATATATTAAAGTTACAACTGAGATCCATGGTTTTATTGAAGTGCCTCAATCCCATTAAAATCAAGAGAAATTAGATATTTCAATATCTTTGTAGCAGAATCTTAAAAAATTAGGTTTATTACAGGCAATTTAATGAAAGCACTGCTGTGTGTGCCACAAGTGACAAAAAAAACAGGCAAACCACTGGAAAAATGGAACAAAACAGGATAGGAAGCAGTTCTGAAGATTTAATATGTTATGAAATCAATTTAGGAAGTATTCCTATTCTGCCATAGGATGCTAACAAAATGTCATTCAGTTAAACTGGATGAAAGCAGATGTAAAACCGAGGAAAGATACACGTTGGGATATAGTGTGGAATTATCTACAGTACGCAGCACAGGAAGAGGTCATTGCAGGCAAAAACTTGCGTAAGATAAAATAATACTGCATTTTCGGAGCTGCCTCAGTGCTTGTCAGCAGTATGGGAAGAAATGGGTGAATGGAAAACATATACCAGGGTAGAAGTGTGGAGGATATGGGCTGTTTGGGTAGCCTCATCAATTTTTCTGTCTCTTGCTGCTTGGGGCTAACTCTGCTCTGGTATGGTATCCTGTAGGTCTGCCTTGGTGAGGCTGTGCTATAGACTGGGACTTGACCTAGCCTGTGGTTTTGCCTCTGCCACTCACATCCCATTGCTAGTGGTTGGTGACTTTGCTTTAAGACAGCGGAAAGTAGACAGCAGGTCTTCGAGTGTCTGGTAACAGTCTCTTACCTTAAAAAGATTACCTACTTTCCCTATGCCTGAAGCTAGCCCTGAGTATTACATTGTAAAAATACAATTTAAATGTTTTGCAGTATTCTATAAAATGGTTTTGTTATGTGTGTATATAAAAATGTGTTTTATAAATGTATATAAAAACTGTAATAAGCTTAATGAAAATTAGGAATATCCTGGTTCTGAGAGTAAGCCAGCTGACAGGCAGTTGGAAGATACGTTGCTATATAGAATTTAACTGTTAATCTTTAGGTTTTCTGTAGGTCATCTAAAAGCTACTGTTGTAGATGAACCACTGTCATGATTTTATGAATACTGCTGATGTTCCTGATGTATGTTATTTCTACTTAAAACTTCTGGGAACTGACTGGTAAACATCTGTGTTATGGAGAGGTAATTGTTACTTGCACCATAATTTTCCAGTTGTCTGGAATTCCAGAATGAGTCGATATATCAAAGAACATTTGCTTGTGTGATGTTCTTTATATTTCTGACTGACCTTTAAATGCTCTGAGAAATGTTTCTGGAAGAAATTTAGGAATTACCTGGGTAGAAGGAAATTTTGCTATGAAGTTTTCAGGAAATCTGGCTGTGATTCATATCTGTTTATTCTTGAACGTTGTGTTCCCACACAATAAGCCTACATTTTCCCTTTGTTAAAGAAATTATTCTGTAGGAAGGAACCTCTGGAGAAGACAGCAAAAATACACCTCAAATGGTGGGTTAGTTGTAATGTTTTTGTGCTGTGCTTACGCTCATGTTTCCAAGAGTTGATTTGATTCTGTAACAATTTTATAGATGCTTAAACTGACAGAGTTTAAATACTTGATTAATGAGTTAGCAGCAGAAAAGGTCTTGTGACTTTCAAGTCCTAAATCTTGTGTTGTTCCAGAGTCTTGCTAGAGAATCTGAAAGCGTGTCTATTTACACCTGGTCATTCTCTCTTCCTGGAAAGAAACAGTGCATTTATGAAGGCATTAACTCACAGCAGATCTAAAACTGGCTACAGTTAAATGTAACCCCTTTAATTTAACAGTAATGTAGTTCACATTGTATTATCATCATGACAGGAATGTCTATCTGTCAAGACAGGCAAAAACCCCCCGAAAATGCATCAGCATTGGTTTATATGCTTTATATGTGGAGAATATGTGTTGCTGATCCCAGCTGAACTGTAAGGGCATGAGCATTGCATGTTAGCAGTGAGGAACTATGGACCTGGCCCAGTATAATGTGTTGGCAAGGCTTAGGTGTCTTTTGAAAGCATAGAATCAGATTTTAAGGTAAGGTTTAAAGTTAAATGTGGACATTAATACATTGAAAATTCATCTCTCAAAAATAGCTCTGCTGTCGGGGGAGAAATATAATGGCTGAAGCTCAGTCTGTGGTGACTGATGCAAACAAAAATGAGTCAACAAGTTGAGAGCAAAAGTAATATAATATGACTTGGGCTGCAAGCTGGTGAAAACTGTGGGCTTGGACTATGGATAAAAAATACTTTATTTATAACAAATGAGGCCATTCCCAATGGAAAAATGAAAAGAGAAGTAGTTTCTACAGCTCAGTCTGAGATAAGTCTGGGGGTGCAGGATACTACTGTTCAAATCTTGACTTTGAATTGGACTCAAGAACAGTAATAAAACCAAAATTGTTCAAATAATTTGAGAAGAAAAATCCCTTCTGTGCTCAGGCTCCCTATTTAAATGTTCCTTAAAACAGCATTTCACTCTTCTACCTATGCTGCTGAGTTTTTAATACATCTATTTAAATGCAAATTTTGACTTTTGGTCTGTAGTCATAAAAATGTTTGACACTGAAATTTTTATCAGAAATGTAATTTTATATAAAAGCAGTAATGGAGTGGTAGGCCACAAATAACAGAACGATGCATTGCTCACCCAGTTTTGCAATGTGGGGAAGTGTCCCCTCTAATATCATCTGATGAGCATGATTGTTTCCTGAATGCTCAAACTTATTTGAATACATGTGATTCATGTACTTTTAAACCATACTTTGAGTATTTGCTTGTGCACCAAATCCTCCCTAAGGACTTCTTTTCTGTCCTCTGAATTACCAGGATGGCAATCCTGACAAAGTGTCTGTGTGTATCTTTGGGAAAGGAAGGCTTTCTTCCAACCTAACTTTTTTCTGTTCTTCACAAGCAGGCTTAATAAGAGACTTGACTGGATAGCAGGACGTTTTGCCAGTGCGATGTTGAATCAACTGCAGATTACTCTTTAGTTGCTGCTGAATATGTCATTTGTATTTCATTTTTCCCACTCACTTGCAGACACTGCTGGCCCTCATTAGTACCACTGTCTGGGGTTATGGTGGCCAGCAGCCATGGTGTGTCTGCCAGGACCACAGCTGTTGAGCAGGGCTACAGCTGCTCATAGGGACTGAGCTCCAGCTGCAGCAGACGAGGTCACATTTGCCAGAATTGTTTTCCTGTCTGTCTTGATATGATTGATATGGCAGTGTCTAGTGATAAACAAATCAGTCACAACAGCATCAGACCCCTAGTACCTTTGGCTCATGGTTTGGTACAGCTCAGTGGTGGCACTGCAACCACATCTACTGCTACTAGTCACAGGTTTTACTTTATGAAGCATTATGAAGCATGCTTTTCCCATCTGAGTGGTGGGAAGAAGTTTTCCAGTTTGTATTGGCTGGTCAGTCATAGGCAGCATAGCAGAACATGGTGCCAGCAGTGAAAGGAGCGTTAATCCCGATCTTGACTTCTGAGGAATCAAGAGTTTAGAATGTCTAAACACACATCTATTTTAAAGAAACACTATATAAATAAAATGAGCAAGCTTATAGCATGCTTCACTTAATTCTAGTATTAAGTGAATGTAGGTGACTGCTTTCATTTTGCTTATTGTTTAAAATAATTTTTGTATTATCATGGTGAGGATAAATATAAAATGTTAGATATTTTATGGTACTAGCAGTTAAAGAACGGAACACGCCTTAGGTTTTGCACATTCTGCATTTTATGTTCCCTAGATGCCCTTGTCATTAATTACATACTTTAGATTCCAAATTATAGAGGATCTGAAGGGCACTGTGCTGCATTTTCATTTTCATCATCTCTATATATTTCCTGAATTTGGATGGGTTACAAAGTATTATAGAAGACTTGAGCAGTATTGAAACCATTTAAAAAATAACAGTAACTCATCAAGTATATCAAATAGTCAGACTCCTAGCTGTTTGTCAAAGAACAAGTAATTTGTAAGGGAGGAAAATCTTAGCATTAGAACCAAAAGCTATTTGACTGCATTGAGACTCTGGAGAAATTATTTCTTACACACTTTATTCAGTAAGTTCATAGCTGTTTTACCTGCTCACTGAAATGATCATGGGGACTGTTTCATTGCAGTTCATCTCTCCTGATTGGTTTTACTTTGCTCTGGTAAGATTTGTTTATTCACTGATGCTAAGGTTGAAGTGTGCTGGATCATTAATCTAACTGTTCATGGTTAACCAACTTTTATGCTGAAATGGCTTTTTTGTGGAACACATTTTAAGGTTTTGAAAATGCTGGGCATTATTTTGCTTCAAAAAATACGATTTGAGTCTGGTCATTATACTTTTGAGGAGATATTTTGCTCTCTTTTCCCCTTTCTCTCTCTGCGTATAACTGTGTAGAAACAAACTAATCTTTTTTTTTTTTTTTTTTATAAAACACTGCATAGTCCATTTCTGCTTTATTCATGTGCAAGGCCAGTGAATGTCCTCAGTGTATATGTGGGGTGCTTTATTTTTAAAATGCTTGTGTAAATTGCCTGACACTTATGTTTAAATGTTTGTATATTGAAAACTAAGTATTTGTGTATGCAGAAATACCACACTAGTGGTTTTCACCCCTAATTCTAGTCAACCTTTTTTACTTAAGCACTAAGCAAGTTTGATAGTGTAGTCATGTATTTAACACTGGAAATTAATTCTAAAATTTATCAAGATACATATTCAATGTGACATGCACAGACCAAATTTCCTATAGAAAGTTATGATCGGTGTCAGCCAGCCAGCCAGCCCTGAGGAAGTTCCTCTTTATTTGTGCTAGCCCTTATTTATGTTTTCATCAATGTTATGGCCTTAGTTTCCAGATTCTGTCTTCACCTGTCTGGATGTTGAGAGTTTACGTGTTCTCAAAGTCATCAAAGCATGTGAATACTGCTCTGCCAGTTGAGATCAGAGTCCTGGAACTACAGGTACATGTAGCACCAGGAGCATACCTTGCATCTGTGCCAGGTCCTGCCCTTGGGTCGCAACAACCCCAGGCAACACTACAGGCTTGGGGCAGAGTGGCTGGAAAGCTGCCCGGCAGAAGAGGACCTGGGGGTGTTGGTCAACAGCCGGCTGAACATGAGCCAGCAGTGTGCCCAGGTGGCCAAGGGGGCCAACAGCATCCTGGCTTGTATCAGAAATAGTGTGGCCAGCAGGACTAGGGAAGTGATCGTCCCCCTGTACTCCGCAGTGGTGAGGTCACACTCAAGTACTGTGTTCAGTTTTGGGCCCCTCACTACAAGAAGGACATTGAGGTGCTGGATGTGTCCAAAGAAGGGCAATGAAGCTGGTGAAGGGTCTGGAGCTCAAGTCTGATGAGCAGCTGAGGGAACTGGGGGTGTTTAGCCTGGAGAAGAGGGGGCTGAGGGGAGACCTGATGGCTCTCTACAGCTACCTGAAAGGAGGTTGTGGTGAGGTGGATGTTGGTCTCTTCTCCCAAGTAACAAGCAATAGGACAAGAGAAAATGGCCTCAAGTTGTGCCAGGGGAGGTTTAGATTGGATATTAGGAAAAATTTCTTCCCTGAAAGTGTTGTCAAGCACTGGAACAGGCTGCCCAGGGAAGTGGTGGAGTCCCTATCCCTGGAGGTATTTAAAAGATGTGTCGACGCAGTGCTTAGAGGCATGGTTTAGTGGTGGCCTTGGCAGTGCTAGGGTAACAGTTGGACTTGATGATCCTAAAGGTCTTTTCCAACCAAAACGATTCTATGATTCTATCTCCTAATGTCCAGGAGGATTTTCAGATCATGTATTGTTCACATAAGCCGTTCTTGGACACCAGATTTAATCCAATTAGCCTTCTTGACCCCCCTTGTCATGTTTTGCCTTTTAAATTACATAAATTCTCAGCTTAACTTTTATTAAATTTTTATTAGTTATTTTGATCATGGTGTATCAGTAGAGGGGATGGAAGTGGGAGAGACAGTAGCTAAAGCTAAACCACGGTCATAGCCCAGATGAAATCCAGAAAAAGAGAAATCCTAAGGTGAAGACAGAACTATTTTTATTAGCAGTTTATCCCCTTATGGTGACCTAGATACCTGTGCTGATCTTGGGGAAAGGGGAAGCATGTTATTACCAAGCAGTGAGGGAAGCTATTTGTGCTGATCTTAGGCTGCAGAGGAAGCAGAGGCATAAAAGAAATGCGGTTTAAATTGACAATGTGAAAAGGGAGCTTGCATGTAACAGCTTCAAGCTGTAATACTGTGTTTCAGTCCTGTTTTAAGATATTTAGTATATATTTGATCTCATGTATTTTTTTGAAGACATCAATATTTTATTTCGGAGAGGGAAAGTATAGGCAAATAGATTGTTGATGGTAAAACATCTATCACCTGCTATATGAAATGAGATAGCACATATTAAATGTTAAGGTTTGGATGCAGATTTGTGGTGCTTGATGCTATGCCAATATATTGTTCAAGTTTAATTGCTTGAAGGCATCCACATATAAACAAAACCACTCACTATTTGATGCAATTCACAGATCAAATTACTTTCAGTAGTCAGCATGCCAGCCAGAATGATGGGTCAGAGCCAGTGTGCTCTTAATTTCTATGTAGTGTTGAAAGTTAGGCCTAGCAGTTGTCAGGATTGAAAACAGTTTGTGAACTCCACAGTGTCGCATAGATGTCACACCCTATGCGACTGCAGAATGATGGGTTGACATTTATTTAGAGTAAGGCAATATGTGCACATTTAGATGTTAGTCACATCAATTCCTATATGGAAAAGGCTTCTGCAGCGTTGGTATCCTTAACTGAAAATAAGGAGGCAGGGGAGGATAGAAGTAACAGAAATAGGTGTTTTTCATCCTCCTTTAAAGCCTTCACAAAGCATTGCTGGATTTATGCCCTGCTGGCAAAGCTGAGTTATTTTTATTATTATTACACTTTTGCTACTATTAACTGGACTTAGTAGAAGTCCAGTTGGTAGAAGTAAGGTTTTGCTTACTAGGAAAAGAGCCATCGTAAATACCAGGAGGTCTGAATGAAAGAGCAATTTTTAAAGAGTAAAATCTAAGAAATAAAACATCTACTTTCACTTTTGTGTTAGTCCTGTTATAGCTATAAATCCTAATTCAGTGCCATAACTCATCTCTCTAAGATGTTGATTTTATAAAACTGATGCTAGGACAAAAAAACACCCAAAGGTGAATTAAAATCTAAATCTTAAGATATCACACAAATGTTTGCTATTTATACTGTCCATCTGTTTATGATGCCTTACAGATAATCAATAAACACTTGCTAAAAAAAAAATCCTGTTGCTTTGGAGAAGTACAGCATTTAGTACAGCTAGAAATTTCTGTAATACCCTAGCGATGACAGCTCACTCTGCATGACTGCATTTGTATAGTCGTGTACGGATAAGAGCAGATGAATATTTTCTAATAACTGAATAGTCAAGAGACTTGGAAAGCAAGAACAAAACATTTCTGTCCAAAACTTTGTGCTCTTGGACAGAGTGCCACTTGAGGGCTGCACGAGGTGGGGAGTGCTGTCTGCTGTCAGTTGCACAGATGCTGATTTTTCTTGTGGAGGGGAAATGTTTGCACGTTGCTGTTGAGGTCTGGAAGAAATTCAGTTTTAATTGCTGGATGCTGTTGAGGTTTGGAAGAATTTCGGTTTTACTTGCTTTGATGATCAACAAGCTGTTGTGTGGAGCTCCTATTATTGCACTCCACGTTTTTCCTCCTTGTGGGCCTTTCTGTTGCCATTTTGGGCTTTTCAGAGGGTTGGTTTCAGTGGGAGGTTGGTACTGTCCTTTGGTAGAAAAAATACATCATAAACTAGAGAATCTACAGATGATTAATGTAGTATCACAGCTAATCAGAGCTACAGTAGTACTTCACACATCTGATTATCTATGTTTGTAGTAGGGTTATTTTCATTAGGGAAGCAAGCCCTAAAACTGTAATAATCAATTAAGTAGATTATTATGTGCAATTCTACAGATGTGGGTTGACCCTCTTTCTCAGTATAGAGGAGAAATGGTCACTGTCATGAAAAAATTCTTCTTCTATTTGAGCAGGTCAATGAACACTTAAGTGTGTAAAACTATTGAAACATTATTTCTCATTAACTTTTCAAAATTTGCAGAATGCTCTTTTTTGTCTGTTTTACAGCTCATGGTGAGCTTGCATGGTACAATCTGCTAGCTAAATCTAAAAGGGGTTTTTTTCGGGTTTTTCAGCTACAAGCCTTTATCTAGTTTGGGTCTGTGTGGCTACTTTTAGCAAGGTAATAGAATCTACCTCCTGAGAAATCATCATAAAAAATGTTAAATGCATTGTTATTACATTAAATCTCAGAAAAATAATTGGCCATTTTGAAATAAAGATTTTCTTACTGAGTGACTTCTGAGGCTTACAAAAGTTTAGCCTAAACAAAATTGAAATAAATATGATGAAAAAAACCCTGCAGCACACAAGTTCTATTTATCTTAGTCTATGGCTTTTAGTGTTCATGATACCTAAGAGTGAAATATGTACTTGGCCTTCAGTCAGATTTTTGGAGGGTTTTTATGATTTCTTTTTAGAAACTTGAATTTCTTTGTATCCACAAGTTTGTAAAGGACATGTATTTGTGAAACCACAGTAAAATGAATAGTTATGCCTTTTCTGAACTCGGCAATGTACCGAGATCTTCTGAAGGGCTCCTAGTAACACATCTCATTGTAGTAAAGGAATTTTTGAGATAAAAGTGATAGCCTTCATTTTGGTGTTCAATGATTTGGTTTGGATTTTGTATTTAAAAAAAATTACTCATGAGCATACTAATTTTATGGATCTTAGTGTTTGATACTGAGCTTCCACAAATGAACTAATCTGAATGTTCAGATATTTTTCCTATTGTTACATGCTGTTCTTTTCACTTCCTCATGACTGTTTTAGACAGAAAAGTTTAGGGAGTTTTAAACCATGTGTTCATCCTGGTCAAGTTTAAAACAGTGATAAATGATGAGTTGAATATCATAAATTATAACACAGGGCATCTTTAATCCTTTGGAAGGTAAGTTTGCAAGTTAATTGTTGGTTTTCATAGCTTTTATAAGTATATCAATGTAATGAATTTTTGACATGCTGAGAAAAGAGTAAACAAATTCAGTTTTGAATGTTAACAATTGCCACACCTGTTAATTTGTCTGCTTTGGAATTATGAGCTCTATAGCTAGCTGCAAGGTAATCCACACTCACGAGTATGCTATTATCTGCATAAATACTGGTTCTGTGACAGCAGTGACTGAGTGATTAGCTCAATTTTAAATTGGATAAATAATGAATAAAAGTGCTGTGTTTCATTGAAATTGCAAGTAAAAGCAGAGGGGAAGAAGATGTCTTTGTGTGGTGTCATGGAATATGTTCTGTTGATTTTTCAATTGGTTTAGCTATAATTCCTGTGATGATATCGCATAGTATAATCAGCAGATTATACCATCCGAAGTGGTATTCCAGAAGTTGCGTGTAACTATATTCATTTATATAGATAGACACCTTCAGTCTGACATTTATTACTGGCTGTGCCCAGATCTCAATGTTAACTCTTCACTAATATGCTGTTGCAGAGATAGGGTTTACAGTCCCTGGCGTGTGTGTTTCAGAGACGTGCGTCCCTAGAGCTGTCACGCTACACGCCCTGCTTCTATAGCAGGATGCAACATTTAACCATGTTTATTAGCTCAGCTTTTATTCATATAATATTGTCACCTAGAAAATGTCCAAAGTACTTTATACAAAAAATGTGCCAAGAATATTTAGTAATGATTTGATTTGCAGTTGGAAATTGTTGATTGTGGTCTAGCCCTCATATAGAGTTCAGACTAGTTACTGAAGCCAGAATGGAAGAGACGTCATTTTTTAAAATCATTCTGTCATAGCCAATATCTTTCAAATTAGTATAAAGTGCAATTCATACAATTTCAGAAAATACTGTTTGCATCTTTTTTTCACTGTTCCTAGATTTTGAAAAGTTACTGCTTATGTCTCAAGGAAATAATTAAAAGCACTGTGAGAGAACAAGTAGCTCTCTGCACAAATATACAGCACCGGTTCTGCATGAGAAATAGTGCTGAACTTTGTAGGAAGAGTATTTTGAATGAGTCCAGTTGATAAGCACTCTAGAATCAATATTTCATGTTATTCTACTGTACAAATATAACACTGATAGTGGCAGTACTACAAGAAGCTTAAAACACGTCAATGTCCCAGGCAGTTAGCATTCAGTTGGCATATCCAGGAGGCAGTTACTGGATCTCTTGCTGTTACTTGGTTAGGGCACCGTATGATTGAATGGTAACACCAGCCAGGCTTACAGCATCTCTAGATAAGTCTTTCTAACCTTCTCACTCTTTGCTGGATCCGCACTGTGAAATTTCTGTAGAAAGACTGATGCTGGGTGTTTCTCTTTTCCTTAAATTGAAGCACTATGTTTAAAGGATTGATTTTAATTCCTTTAAATAAAAATTTGTTGCTGATCTTGAAATAATAGACCAACTGCAAATATTGTGCTCAGGGAATTAACTCTGGTTTTGAATCCGATAATTCTGTGTAAGGAAGGTGGGTACTTTTTGGCATTGATATTTATAAGTTAGTGGAGCAATGGAAAAATGGAATAATGAATTAGCAGGAAGTCAAAGAAGTTGGAGGAACATAACTGGTGCTTATGCCCATTATCATTGCAGTTTTTTGACATTTAAAGTGGTTTGCAACTCTTGTCTTATTAGAGCTAATGCCAGACAATCAGTCACCCTAGCACAGCAGTTCTACGCCAAACTGTTGGTAATGCTGCTAATAATTGATGTGCAGCAGCAGAATTTATAAATGAAATTAGCTCCCCAAAGTTTAAGTATGACTGTGATTGAAGTAGTAATGATAGAGTTCATGCAAGTACGTTTGCCATTTATCTAAATGTATTATTACTGACAGTGCTTTTTCGTTAACATTTTGTTATCCTTATTCATGTCATTGTTATAATGTCCTCTTAGATACCTGCAAATTACACTGGTTTGTACTTGCCTCTGATCCTTCCTTCCCACTCCCTATACATCCTTCTTTGGAATTAATTTATGCAACATTTGATTTTTAAGACGTCTGGGACATCTCCAATATATTCAGAGGAAAGTGCTAGTAACACAATTGAGGAATAGCTTTGGTTTTCTCATAAGTGAAGGCTTTTCCATGCTTTATCAGAAAGGCACAATATCAGTATTTTAATTTAAAATTCAAAAAGTTGGTTTTGCCTGCAAATGAATGTGAATAGAACTAGAATTTCTGGCAATCCAGCAGTGTATAATACTTTGAATTCATAATCAAGAAAGCCCCACCTCACCGTTGATTTGATCATATCTTTAGCTAAACTTGGGAGACTCTTTTTTGAAATTGTCATATAAAAATACTGAAGGAGAAATAATTTTGGTGAAGATTCCATGATAATCTGAAAATAAATTGATCAAACAATCTTAAGCAAATATATCATGATAAAAACCCAAAACCTGTATCTGTTTTCTGAATCTTCAAAAATACAAGTTGATTCTTTCATTTTGTGATGATTTTCTCTTGTTCCAGTTACTTCTGCATGTAGAGATCTTAAAGGGCTGTAGGACAGAAGGTTTTCAGTATTAGTGAATCTCAAAGAATTTGTTACAGAAAGATAGTCAGCTCCATTCTATATATCAGAAAACCCAGGAATACTTTGCAATGAAACAGAGTTAGAACTGTTCAAATTATCTTGGTATACTTTAAGGATAGCTAAGTACATATGGTTTGTTGTAAATACATATGGTTTGTTGTTTTGTTTTTTTAAATAGACTAATTGCTCTGAGGAACTATAATGAGATTTGAAAAGGAAAAGCTTTTATTTGTGTGTGTGTTTCTCATCACCAGAGTATTTTTTCCAAAGTTTCAGTAAAGATGGGGAAAAAATCCAGCAAGTTAAATGTGACAATGTGTATAAATTTCTAGAAATGCTTGTTTTTAGAAATCCATCCAACTCTCAGCACTGACTTAATGTTAGAGCTCAGAACTGAAACAGCTTAAAAAATAGCTTATGATTTAATCCCTTTCCAGCCACCAATTAAAACAGCAAAAATATTTACAGTGCATCTACTGTATACCAAGTGAATGGTATACACTTCCTAGCCTGGCTGGTATACTTTGGGGTTTTTTCGTCATGAGGAAGCTGAAATGCAGAAATACAAATGTGATTTTAGAAGACTGCGCCTGATTTCAATGGTGCTTATTTCAATCTCTGCAGCAAAAAAACTGGAGGGCTTCCAGTTTATTCTTTTTTTAGTATAATAGCCCTCATCTTCAAGCACATTCAGCAGATTCAATATCGTTAGTAGACAAGACAAAAGATTTCAAACAGGATCACTATTACTCAAAACATTGTAGAATATAATTTATCCACGTACGTGGTTCTGCCCTTATGGCAACAATTGAATATTGGGGCCCAAAGGAGTTAAAAAAAGCTGTACCTTTGACTCAGTTTTTAAATCTTTTCATGTTTAGTATTTTAAAACAGTGTGAATGGAGGTTTTTCATCTGGGGTTTGTTGAAGGAAGGCATGTGATCTCTTGTGCAACTTTTTTTTTAAGTGTTCTCTTTAATAACGTGTTACTCATGACATGAGGTTTTGGTTGCTTCATTGAATGCAGTTTATTCTTCTAGTGTTCTGTCTTTACTTAGTAATGTACTAATTGATACACCAGACAAGCTCGGTAAAGTCAAGGACACAACCTCCCGTAGGTTTTGCCAGGCATCTAATTTATATGAATTTCCTATAAATCGTAATGGTGATACTTTAATCGATTAAAATTCACCTGGAAATTTAGTGACAAAAGACCATGTTTCTTAGTTTTCAAGCAGTGAAATGTATAACTTTCAAAAGACAGTGATTTAATTATATGACAGTCCATTCCATCTGCCATGGTGGCAGTGAGCGAGGATGGTGAGTGTGGGACCAGTCCAGCTCTTTCTGATGTCAGTGGCAAAATGCTGAAGGGAGGTGTAGCACACCGTGCTCCTAGTGCTCTGGTTTGTGTAGGTGTAAGCACACACCCTCTGTTGAAGATTCTTGAAAAGAATAAATCAGTAATTAGATGTAGCTGTTTAATACTTGGGAGGTTTTAGCCATTAGTCATTTCCATGTCTATCTTTCTGTCTCTGGAAACACACTCTATTTAAATCAAGGGAAGTAGGATTTTTGGAGAGTGACTTTGAGTGTTCTAATATAGGAGATCCAAAGTCAGGTGAAGGTTTTGAAAGAGCCACATCCATGTTCGTCATAATGATGTTGAGGTCTTTATAGCAATGTAACCACTATCTTACAGTCTCAGATATCTTTCTGTGAACTTTTCAGAATGCCAAAGTCTTACCCTCTACTTTTTTTTTTCAGCAGGATCTTTGATCTCACTTGATAAATATATAGAAGTTGGGGTGTTGAGCTGAAGCACAACATTTAAGGCAATGTTGAGGAAAAGACAGGGAAATCCATCTCTGCTACAGCTGGCCTCCAAGTAAGATGCTGAAAATAAAGGACATTTGCTGAAATCTCAGAAAACCTGTGATTTGACTTTTCTATTTGGTTTGTTTGTTTGTTAAGGACTCTGTGGAGAGTCTTTATTAACACAGTCCATAAGCTAGTTAACAAAAAGTTAACAGCAGTAGTTTCTCTGGTTGTAACAGTAAGGACAGTCTTTTCATAAAAGTTAATCTTCCTAAGCAAACAAATTTTAATCTGTGGGTTCCATCTTCTGCTGCTTTTTAATAGTATTGCTCTTTTAATATCACTTCTTTTCTAACAAGATCATACCCTACTCCCTCAGGCCATGTTAAAAAGGTCAGTCACTGAGTGGTATTTTAATTTAAATAAAGAGTGAAAGACAGACTGGTTTTGCTAGAATACTAAAAGATCACCTATTTAAATCTTCCTTTTAATGTCTGTTTAACTATCTTTCTTTGAGATTTTTTTCTCTGACCTTCAACATAATTTAAACATAATTTTAATTCATTATTCATGCCATTAAATACTGAAACCTGTTTCTTTCTGCAGTTTATTTCTTTATTATATGCATGTTTTGACTTTTTTTGTTTGGTTCTGTCATGACATTTTAAAAAACAGTACAGAAGAATACTTATTTGGGGGGGGGGAACCCCAATGTATGCACATTTGAATTACATCAACAACGTTATTAAAGATAAAAAACAAGGTGGCAGGGGAAAGACAGTTCAAACTTGGGGCCTCTTACCTTGATAAAGTCACTTGAAATGACACTGGTCCTGTGCTGCTGTGCGTGGGCTGGTAATGGGCTGCTTGGAATGTTCTAAATTTCTGAAGTGCTTCAGCTTCACACAGCGATTACTGTGGCAGCTCCACTGACACCCTGACACCAGCTCTACATCATTGTTTTGGCTTTTCAATTTTTTTCTCACTTAGTAATTGAGTTTCATGACTTCATGCAAAAGATGGAATGAACTCCAGATAGTTATGTTATTACAGATTAGCCGTAGTGATACTGTGTTTTATGGAGACTTGATATGCTGCAGAAAAGCACCAAAAACTAATAACACCGAATAAAGAAAATAAATTAAGCCCTTAAAATGATGTATTTTCATAGCCAGGGACCAGTTTTTCAACCTTTACTGAAGCTGATGAGCTGGTATCTCATTTGTTGTACCCAAGTAAGAATTGCACCCTTTTGAAGGAGTGTGAAGAAGATACATAGATTCTCATTGCTGCAAAACACATGCGCAATTATTTTTTTATTGTCTGTCAACATTCAATTATTTGAGTAATATAAACTACTTAGGTATCTTTCCCCACTTGATTCAATGGCCTTAAACGTGGCACATTCACAAGCAGTACTGTTGGGCCAACAAAGAAAAACGCAAGTATTCTGTTACTGTCTGTTTCCAGAATTTTTCTCTGACAGTCTTTAGCAGAAAAAATTAATTGGTGAACCTTTTAAGATGAGTACAGTGCAATATTAAGGAAGAAAAGGTACAGAAGAAAACAAGGTTAGGTCATAAGAGTGAAGTGACATAGATATAATATTTTACAATGTTCATTTGGATTTTTTTAAAGCAAGGCAGAGAAAGAAAGAGGTTCACAAAAGCACAAAGCTTCACAAAGGTTTGGGACCAGTTCCATAGCTGCCAGGAGCACAGATGCCACGTGACTCCCATGCATTTATCAGCCCTGTCACAGCGGCCTGCAAATCAGCTGGATTCCCTCGCAGCTCACTGAGCCGTAGGCCGACACATGCCTGTGGCTTTGCGTCTGGCTCCGTAGGGCCACTGTGGCAACTGCTGAGTAGGCAGGTGTGTGACATCCTTGCCTTCTTTCTGCTCCCTGTTCTGGACCGCATCCAAGAAAATGTAGTATAGGACAATGACAGCTACAAGTGATGAACTCAACGTACCCCAGGTCCCCTGTCCTATTTGTGGCATTTGGTAATAGAATTTAAGCTCAAAACATCAGTAATGATATTTTCCTGTCCCTAAGCACACTTCAGGTAACTTTGCATACACCACTAACCAGCCCAATAAACATTATCAGCATTTCCATTAGCTTCTCATAATAATCCTAGGAAACTAATACTCCCCAGTGTGCCGTTCAGTTGATGGCCTGTTTGCTTAAGAAATACCAGCATCACCCCTGCCAAACATCGGATTGCCAGTACAAATTAATGGACTCCGTAGCTATGTATTCAGTTAATGGAATCTATATATTCAGTCACCTAGTAAGACCTAACTATGAAATTTCTTCCCCTTACATTGCTCTTTGAGAAGAGTTATTGTACCAGAGCTAAACTGGGGTTAGATGCTTTTATCCACAAGATATATGTCTTTCCCCTCCTCGTCCCTCTCTTTTTTTTTTTAATGTCCTCCTTCCTTTCCCACCTCCCCTTTCAACAGTTTGAAGGAAGGTGACAATTTGTGGCAAGGTTAGATTTTTGTATTGCTTGTTGACACACTGCATTAGGCCACAATTTAAACAGCAGCAGTAAAATAACAGTTTTCTGGTGTATCATTCTCAATTTTGTTTTGCAAAATACTGTCTTAATATTATAATAAATAGACTACATGTCTTGGACTATATGGCTGCTCGTGTGGGCTGGCTAGGTTATCCTGTTGCTTTTACACTCTTTTTTGTTGCTTTGAAAATTGCTGGTATAATGTTGAAGCACATGCAGTTCAATTCTTCACATGTTCTTCATTACAAACATTTAAACTGTGAAATATAGGTACATCTAAGGTTGCCTACATTTTGTGTCAAGCCTTATAAGGAAATATATGCAAAGAACCACTTTATTGGGGGCCTAGACAGGAGGAGAAGAAAAAAAAGAGCTTTAGTACTATGTATATTTTGAGTTTATTTTAGTGTCATCAGTGTAAAAATAATTCCGTTAATGTTGCTAAATGATATTGTACATATGCTTTTTTCAATTTACACAAAAGTAGTATTTGCAGAAAGCTTAAGATAAAAAAAATCCTTAGATTCTTCAGAGAGATGAAATTCCTGTTTTCATTCCAAAAAAACAAGATGGATAATCTGGAGCTTGTAAAGGGGCTCATTTAAATTAATTCTTCACAAAATTTTTGTGTATTGATGAGCTAAGCTTTCTTATTAAAAAATGTGATTGTGTTAAGGTAGATTCTTTGGTTTTCCAAGATTCAAGAGTTTTTGTTTGATAAATTAGAGCTCTTGGGATTCTCAGCACAGAATTTCAGAACTAGAGTCATTTTACATCCTATTGATAGTACACTGATTTGCTTTATTGTATTAGACAAGCAAGGCTCCCTCTCCCTTGCAGAGCAGCCGTGTGGCACAGAACCATGAACCTTGTATAAAACAGTTATCTGTCAACTGTTCTGATTTTTGTCAGAAATAGGCTTCTACTCTACTACTGATCCAGTGGCAAATCCACTGGCTTCCACTCTACTGCTGATCCAGTGGTAAATCCACTTTTGTTTTCCCTTTTCCAACCAAATCATATGTGATTTCCTAACAACCAATTAGTTATGCTATCTGCTTGCTAGGACTGAACTTCAGCTTGTAGTGAACTGTCTTTCTTAACGTTCATGGCCATTTTGATCTCCGTGAAACCTGGAGTAGTAAAAAAGTAGATAAAATCCAAGTGAGTGGCCATTGAAAATATAGAACTTTATTTATTACATTAAATTACCAGTGATGGGGACATTGAAATTTGTCTTGTTTCAAGAATAATCAAAGATAATCCTCTACTCTTTAAAAAGCAAAACCAAAAACTTGCTAGCTCACCCATCATGTGAGTCATTTGCTGATGGCATTGAATCATTTATCTGATTTTTAAAAAATAGTGAATAAAATGTTCACAACTAGGCAGAAGAAAATTTTAAATTTTTATTTAATGCTTA
This sequence comes from Grus americana, assembly GCF_028858705.1. NCBI lineage: Eukaryota > Metazoa > Chordata > Aves > Gruiformes > Gruidae > Grus > Grus americana. The sequence continues at coordinate 4,035,559 of NC_072866.1, forward strand.
TCTTCTGTGCATCTAGACACAGAAGTAAAGACAATAATGCTAACTGAATACATACTTTAAGTTTTTAATGGCTTTTTTGAGGAAGAAGCTTATTCTGCAATTTTTTTCACACCCTAAATGTGTATATATATGTATTTTAAAATATTTCAAAGTGTCCAGTGTACTATAGACATAAGCCTTAAGCCCATCAACTTCAGCTTTCTTTCCACAAGAACAAATTTTTCTAGCATGAGTGTATCTTTAACCGAGATGGAAAGTCAGTATCATTCTTTTTGCCCCAAAATGCTTTATTAAATATATATATTTTGTGTGAGCCTTTGCACCTACAGAAGGTTTGCTTCCCTAGATGAATTAAAACAATCCACACGTGGGTATAGAACCTATTATTTTCCCAGCAGGATGTTAAACTCTGCTCATCAACTCTTGCAGAGCCAAAACACTTATGAAAACCATACAGGTGAAGGAGCTGCAGCTCTAATAACCACGGGTCAGCACTTGATCTCCAGCCGGTAAATTCCCCCCCCTTCACAGAAGCTTTGCTCCTGAGACCTGGACGCTTTATGCTGCAAATAACTTTTTTTTTTTTTTTTTTTTTTTTTTTAACCTATGGATCAGAAATCAGGCTCAACTTTTTCAGTGAAGCAGACACAGATTCTGCCTGCATCACAAACCTACTCTCAAAGTAAGGTCTGGCAGCTGCTGCTTTTTTGTAGACTTATTTTTTGCAGTGTGTTACTAGGTAAGCCATTTAAGTAAGATACCACTCCTACCACCCCCCCTCTGTGACTAAGGCGATTCCATTAGTGTGTTGTAAAAGGCAGAAAAAGGAAGTCAAGTCTATCAATATTAGAATATATTTCTTAGTGCAGAGGGGGATTTGGTAAATCGGTTAACCTACTTGTATCATGAGTTATTCATAATGGTAGATTATACTGATAAAACCTCATAATTCATATTTCTTGCTTCTACTTCTCTGTATTTTCCCCCAACTATATAAGCATAGACTAATACCTAAAATGAAAACTGCAGTGATGATGATTTTAAACTGAGAAGATTTCAGAAAATGAAAACTAGCTTGTAGTATATGTGAGTTTATGAATAAATTAGCACAGGGTGATCACTTTTACCAGAATAGCTCTGAAACATCATGCCACCTACACAAGAAAAACCCTTTTTCATTTAAGGATTTGATTTATTATCGTACTTGAGCATGATTCTAATGTTATGTGAATATTGTCATTAAAACTGCTTAAAATCAGATGTGTTAAATTATAATGCCTACTGTTGCAAAATAAAACCCAAAGAAATGGCACCGTTTATATTGCCTTTGTCACTTAATCTGTATTATATGATATTTTAATGCCCTGTTATTTTGAGATGTGGAAATCCATGTTAGCTTTTACACTCATGAAGCAACTTTGTCTTGCTATGGATTCCTCCCTTTTTGCTGATCTTGGATTTTCTCCACCTTGCTATTCATTCCTCTTTGTTTGCAGTTATGGTTGTTAAGTGATTTACCATCCACACAGCTGACTGTGCTGCTTACAATTCCCATGGACCGTAAATGTTTTCCTAGCACTTGTTCTTTTTATTCTGTAGTCGGTGTTAGCTTTCTAATTTCATTTATTTTCATCACAATGCTAAGATAAATGAGAAAGGTCTATGAAATACCTCTTGTCCAGATCATAAAACAATAACTGATAATGTTTAGAACAAGACTTCTCGTACCTGTGCCTTATTTCAGACTTAAAGAATTTCACTGACACTTTTGTTCAGCATCTGAAGCTAGCCACTTCTGAATTAGGCATCGCACAGCTTTGACCAGCTATGCCATGTTCTATGTTTTTCTGATAATACAAGATGCCCTATGTTATTAGTCTTTTTACTGCAGTGATTTTTACTGCAGTGATTCACTTCGAATCAGAGGAAGGTTTGGGTTGGAAGGGATCTTGAATGTTTTATGAGAAAAAGAAGAAAAACATATTTAGCAAAGATCTGAAGTAGAGTTAATTTGTCTGCTGGTGGCACTGAGATGCTCTATTCAGATTTGTGAATGCTATGGACACCTTTATCAATATATTGATGAAGGCCTGTGGGAATCTATTAAACAAGTATTTTAAAGAAGAGATTCCAGAGTACTTTGTAAGTATTACACTCTTTTTGTTCTGAGCAACTGAAAAATAAAACAAAAGAATTATTTATATTTTTAAGTGAAAGATCAATTTTACAGGATGCCCATTACAACGTGAAATAATAAATGATAAAAGGTTTTCTTTAACGGGAAATAAAAATGTCATGACATCACCAGAATATATTGCAGATCAGGAAAAAAAAGCAGCTCTTGCCCAGCATACTGATAAACAGTACTTCTGTGGTTTTCTCCTGTAGGAATGAAGAATGTATTTTCTCTTTTTGTCATATGTTGTTATATATATACACACGCAAAGGTATATAATGCAAAAGAAGAGTTTTTTCATCAAGAATGTCCGAGAACTGCATCCCAGGCTGTAACTGTTGAAATTTGTTCATTAGAAGTTCATGGTATGTTGACCTTTTTTCCTTAAAGCGTTGTATTAAGTACATTTCTTATCTCTGTTTTGCATGACAGATTGTTTAGCATATTTCTTGTATGGAAGAGTGGCATTGAGTGCCACAGAGACCTCGTTTAGCACTTGCAGACATAAGCAGAATGCGTTTGAAAATGTTGCTATGCTCTCTAGTGGATAATTTAGTTATAAATGTGTGAGAAATTAATATCACCAACAGTTATAAATTTATATTTCACTTAACTGAAAGACCTCCAGTAAGAAAAGTAAGACCTTCACCAGTAGAGGGGCTTTGCTGAAGTGTAGGACTGTGTCTGTATGGAACAGCTCACAGATTTTGGAACACATATTTCATTTTTGCCATACTTTGGGAGAGTCCATAATCCACAGCGGTTTTTTTTAAAGACTCTAATTTTCAATGGTACAGGCAGCAAGAGGATTTTGTCCTCAGCCTATCTCAGATTATGAGAGATGTCTGCTATTAGATGCCTCCTCCCTCCCTGCTTCTAAGGCAGTCTCTTTTTCTCTAAGCTGTTAAAAAGCAGATTTTAAAATACACTTAACTCATCTTGGCCAACGTAACCCAAAAGTTTACTTTTATTAGTTTTCTTCTCAGTGAAAATTTGTGATGAATTTAGTAAGATGCTTCGGAATTACTGTATTTGCTTCTATTGTCCAAAGAAAGTCATGCTAGGTGCAATATAAGGTTCTCAAGAGGTGAGTGAAATGTAAAATTATATGCCTTGTGTCGTTAAATATTCGTGATTTAATCACTTTCCTTTCCAAAATCAGTTTGTTGTGATAGTATTTCTACTTCTGCCAATCACTGAATGGGATTCTTTTACTGGAATTGATAATCTTGGCTCGGTTCTCTGCTTTCTGCTATCCTGTGGTGTGCACGCTTCTGATGAGCTGTAGAGATTGACACAACAATCACTTCGCTGGCATTTCTATCCTTACTTTCAGTGAAAACTGAGCCACAATGGTTTTGGGTTTTTTTTGGTTTGGTGGGTTTGTTGGGGTTTGTTTGTTTGTTTGTTTGTCTTTGGGGTTTTTTTTTTAACTCTATAGAATCACAGTGAACAGTGTTTGCCAGGGAGTCTGACCGTTGTGATTGTACTTCTAGTACTATTGTTCTCTTTATGATTAGGAAGTGAACCTGCATTTGGCCCTTGTGTCTCTGTTCGTGTTTTGCTTTGTCTATTCAAATCTTTGTGGTCTGGTCTGTGTTCTTCAGTCTTTAAGCAATCATTTTCTCTTTTCTTGCCAGCTCAACTATCACTGGTGGTATCATGCAGACTTCTCAGATAGTTCAGTGGCAATTTACACTGTGACTTACACTGTAATTCCAATTGTTCTCTCCTTTTCTTGGCCTGACAGTCATTCTGGATTGAAGGCACGTCATTTTTGCTTATTTGAGTCAGTTCCAGCTGCCTTAAATTTATTGAGCTTCTTATTATTTGAAGATTTATATGCTAGAATTGGCACAAGTGAAAATGTCTTTCCTGGGAAAACTTGATTTCCAGTGTTCTGGTGTTGCTACCTAGTAAATTAGCTCCTTTGCTATGGGTCCAGAAGAACTGTATATAAAGATGGCTAGAATGGTGAATACATTTTTCTAATGACCAGATGATTGGAGCAGCAGATTTCAACAAAACAACACCCTGTTCCATTTTGCAAGACAAAACAATTAGTTCAATCTTTATTGCAGCTGATATCCCACCTCCTGTTGTCAAGTTCTCAACTAAAAAGCTGTGAAAACTTTTCCTCTTGTTTCAGTCAATGTTTTCACAGGAATTCTTAAGTTCTGCTTTTAGTTGATGCTGCAGAAATGTAGCCATCTACATTTCTATCTGTCTTTGCTCACAGGTGGATGGATAGTAGTTTGGTTGTTATTGGGTTATGCCCATGCAAATCATTTCATATCCCTTTGGATATGGTAAAAATTATTCTGGTTTGTGTAATTCTATTAATCAGTGTACGGTATATGATTCCACAAGAGAATTAAATCTTGCTGCATTCTCACAGCTCTCAGATTGTAGATTTGGAGTAGATTTAGAAGGGTGCTATCTTTTCAAGTCTTTGATGGAAAGAAGTTTCCCTTCGTACACATACTAGCTGCTTATTGTTCCAGGTGATTCATTTATGACTGGTCAGATACCTTTCTTTTCTGTCTTTCTGTTCTGTAAATATGCAAAAAATATACTAAGAAATAGGACAGAGAATCTATTTTTGCCTATGGTGGTGTTTTTCTTTTCCGTGGTTTTGTCATTTAGATAAGACTTAATTTAGTTTCAGGTTTTATGCCAGATTTTGAGGTAATGAGGAGTTGTAATTTTACCCTTGTTGTTTCATACATTCATAATAACAATATTAATATATGACTTCAATAAATACTGCATAGATTTACTGGTTAGAAAACAATGCTCATATTGTTCATTTGCTTGGGGTGATGTGTAGTTACAAGAAACGTAAACAAATACAACTATGGAAGATTCTGTTCTCTTGAAATATTGATAAGTCGTCTAAGGATGCAGATGGAGCAGCCATCTAAAAAATCGTGAAAGGGATATGTTGAGAAATCCACATAGTAGGTGTGAAACTTGTATGAGGAAGACATTTGCGTCATGAAGAGCAGCTAAAGTCACTAACTGAGTGTTAGAACGGCAATAATAAAATTACCAGAGCAGAGTTGATGTGATGGTCAAGTCTATTCTCTAGATGTGTATGTTAATAAAAATAGATGAATCTTTAAGTAGTGTAGTGCTCCAAAAATCATTCTACTCTGACTTCAGGTTTAATTAGTGAAATCACCCAAACCCCACAGTTCTTAGCGTAATACCAAAAAGACTTAATGATGTGTGATGACTCACAAGAACACAGGAAGTTGTCTTATCTTTTGTAAATTAAGTCTTCCCCTTCCCACCTTATTAAAAGATGATGCCACCTTACTGTCAAAGCTTTGGTAGTCAGAGCATTCCAACTGCTTTTTAAACAACTGATCTAAACAACTTCTGTAGAAAATACTGCTGGCCATTGTTTTTGGCATTCTAATTCAAATAAATCTCTGTTGCTTTTGTATTTTCCAAATAATCACCATCAAGATGTACTTGCTTGTCTATTGAGGATATTAAATATGTGTGTGTATGTAAATATGTATGTAATGTTTATTCAGGGCAGCAGATGTTCTGGGGAGAGAGAAGTAATTTGAACTGTGTATGCAGCACACAGAATGGTAACTGTTTTCCTCTCCTATCCATCTCTTTCTCCCCAGTTTATTCTTGCTGCAACATTAACTCAAGCCTAGCAATACACTTTCGGGAAACTTGCTCTCTTTACTGCCTGGTTCTCTCAACACCTGTCCTCACCCCATTTCTCTTCCTTAGTACCATATCTTTTACTTTTTGTGCTTGCTCAGTTAGGCTGTCTGAGGCAGTGAAGGCTGTCTGGAGTCTCATTCCTTGTCCATTAACAAGTTCACACCACAAAATATTAGGAGTTCTCCCCACTTGCCACCATTTTTACTACTCAAATCAAGTTACCTCCAAATGAATCTCATTTACCTAATATACTATCTTTACCATCTTTTCTATCTCCTTGACTAATTGATACTGGCTCAGGTAAATAAAAATCTTAGGTTTTATATGGAAAGATAGAGAAAAGGATTGCAGGGTATGACTTTTTAAAATTGAATAGAAACATCTGGTTTCTGCTGCTACAGGTTCTAGATCAGTTAGACTTTGCAAATAATACATGGATGGTAGCGCCACATCATAATGTTTGAATTTGCTACTTCTGTACTGATGATCAGGCATGAATTGTTAGCAGCAACAGAATCCAGGATCTTCAACACTGTGCTAAACAAGCAGTCCTGTATCTGCTTGCTATCAGGGATACAGCCCTCCATGCATGTTGGAGGTACAACCTGTTGGGGCAGGTAAGGAAATGAGCAGAACGCCCTGCAGCTCAGCACCGGCTTCCCAGGGCAGCAGCAGGAGGTGATATGGAATAATGGTACAGTGTATTTCTTTAAAAAGCCCCAGCAAATTTTTGGGAACCTTTCTGTTATTTCATATATAAAAATATAAATATACAAAACTCAAGCATATATAAATATATTTTATATGTATATAAAATCACCTAAGTCTCTGTTCTTTCTAACTTTCCACTAAAGTGAGATATGACATACTTAACCTTTGAGTAATATTTTATTACAACAGGATATAAAATTGACTTGCAGTTTTATTATTACTGTAATTTTAATTGAAAATTTTATATCCACAAATTAACTTTATTCAGTTGAAGTCAATATGTTGCCCTGAGTTGTCTCCTAAATTTTTACTGGTTTCCTTCTCTGTTGTTCAAAGTGTGAATGCCATTTTGTTTTCCAAGTAAAATTAGCACTTAAACTAAAATGCTGTAAAAACATTATTCTGAATGGTAGGATTGAGGGTTTTCTTGAAGACAAGAGAGGGGAGCAAAGGCCATGAAATTATCTGAACCTCAGAACATACTAGAAGTTGGTGGAATTTGGTAGGAACAATAATTGTAAAATCAGGAGGGGAAAAATAGTGATAGTAGAATGAAACAATAGTGTTGACTTTTCACATGGTTTTAAAAAGAATTCTGATCTCCCTGGGAAAGCATTTTCAGTAGAAGTTACTGTCTGGAGCAAGGACCCGAGCATAACACTGTGGTGAAAGTGTAATTCAGTGTTTCCTCGTTTGGGAGAATGTCTTTCCTTTAGTTCCATATGTTGGGCTGAGCAGAAACAGCCAGACTCTGGCTCTTGGAAACGCTGCTTTGTATGCTGGGTGCTTCAGAGTATATGCTCTCCTTGTTCTCTGTATTTCCACAAACTCTACTGTTCTGTAGTGACCAGTACTGATTTTGTTAGGCAGAGGGAAGTGGAGCACATGGCTCTATTTGACACAGGCCACCTGTTTATTAGTCCCGTAAGTAACGTATTGAAGCTATATGTGCCTCCTCACTTGTGGACTGGCATCTTTATTCCATTGTCAGGTTAGAGTGCTCACTGTACAAGTAATAAGTTCTTTCATTTTCTGCTATTGAGAGTGGAGGGAAGGATTCATAGCCTTGATGTCCAAAATTATACCCCAGAAATCAGAGTTAACGTTTCTCTCACACAGATAGACCTCTGCCTGCACTGAGTGTTAGTCCTAGAGCATCCTGACAGCTGACTGCACTGAGCACCTTGCTCAATCTACCTGCCAACATGGATCTGCCCAGTCTCACTCCTTATGTGCCAGCTTTGTATCCAGGAGATTCTGTCATCCTCAAAATACTTGGTCTGTTTTCCCACATTGCCTGCATTTTAGGAAATTCATACTGATTCAGATTCCGCAGGACCAAATTTCTGGCACCCAATTTCAAAGTTTTGTCTGGGGCCACTTTCTTCAGTGCTGCGGACGCAATCGCCACAGACACAAGGGAGGAGTGCTGACAAATCACCATATAGGCACAGAAATGTATTTTACCCATACTGCAGTTATTTACTGAGTTACTGTACGGGAGTGTGTGAGGCAGTGGACACTCTGTCCCCTTGACCCACCAAAAATGTCCAGTGTGCCCAGGCACAGGGAATGATGAAGCACCAGAATACACGTCCTCTTCCTTTTCCTGGTTTTCCATTTTGAAATTTATTTTTCATCCCATTGGCAGCCTGCCATCTCTGACCTGGTGCGAGGCAGAAAAGAGCTGTTCATGTAAGCTTTACATCGCTTTCTTTCTAGGGACAACGTAGCATCCATATGTTTTGATCTAAGGTTCATGCTGTTGAGACAGACAAATGAAGAGAAGTGAAATATGCGATGAAATTGCTTTCATTACCTCTAGTGCACAACATATGACAGCTTTGAGAAATCATGTGTTCAGAAGAGTTATTATTGTGTCATCAGAATTAGTGAAATAAAAGTAAAGACTTTTTATTTTCTAACAGATTATTTTCACAGTGGTTGTCCAGTATTAACCGTCACCTCAGTCACAAGGTCAGTAAGTTCATGTCAGGATGCTTAGTACACTGTGAAAGCCTGTAATGCTTTTTTGATTGATATTTTTCTTGTCCTACAGTTTTGAGTAGAACATTTGCAGTCTCTGCAACCAGTGCTTTGCTGTCATCAACAGTCCACTTTAGAATTCTTCAAGGAGAATTACTTGAGGAATGGCATAGAGCAGGTTCTTGCTATTGTGAATATTGAACTTATCTGAAGCATATTGTGTTTTTTTATTGGGTACAAATACTATTGTGATGGGTAAGACTTACAAATGGGTAAGTCTGAGTTAGAGAAAATTTTCTGAGTTTTTACTTACCAAGATCTAATGTTGCTTTGTGTTCAGTTGTGCTTTTGGAGTATTAAAGCATTGGAATGAGAATTCTGCTCACTAAACAAAACAAAAGTTTTTTTCCACTGATAGACAAAAAAATACATTGAGCTTCAGTTGTTTGGTTTTGTTGTTTGTGGTTTTTTAAAATGAAAACCCAAATAAAACGTGGTCATAGAGAAAACTTCAAAAATTATGGGTATCGACACTTCAAGTGACCTCAGTACAATTTACAGTTGTTCAGCAGGAAAAAAAAATTCCCAAAATTTTGATGTTCTAACTTATCTTTAAAAAGAATCCACAAAACAAATAGAACCCTGTCTGTGCATTTTTGTTCCTGGTGTACTTTCACTACTCAGTAATGAACAAGACATAAAGATGATCGGAGAGTTTATCCAGAAGTAAAAATACAGCAATGCATCCTAGCCCTCATACTTATTCAGGTTGTATTTTCCTTTAGAAAATTCTTTCATGTGCCAGTGGAATATCAGAGAGAGATAATGATCTGTCGAGTAGGAGCAGTGAAGTAAGACTCTCAGTCAATAAAGTTGCTCAAAATGCAAGCCAGTGAAATAATGTATTGTCTGGTACAGCTGTTCAGTTACATATACGTCGTTCAAATAATTTCAAAGCTTATCCTATACACAAATGTTTGGGTTTCAGTATAGCATACCAGAAATGAACTGTCATTTATATGTGTTTACAGTAATTTATGACAGGGAAAAAATTGAATTTTACTTCAAAAATTTATTCTGAACCTCATACTAAACCTACTTAAAATAAAATGTATCCCATTAATGCTGAGCTCAGCATAACAATCATTCTTGTAGAAGAATTCTATTTTAAAACTAAAGCTAACCAAAAAGCATTTTTGTCAGCAGAATACTGAGCTTTAATGAGAATTTTAAAATCTCATAAGTTGGGGTTTTTTAATAGTTCAAAAGAGAAAAAAACAGTATTTTTTCATGGTGAAATTGCCATTATATATCGCATTGCCTGCTGTAATGGCATATGTTGCCTTGACCTAAGTTGATGTAGTCAATGTAATCAAATAGGTACTATATAGTTCAGCTAAAAATAGATAGTAAATACTGGCTTCTGAGAAGCCTGTACTTTTTCTCTAATATTACTTAAACGGCCCAGATTATTTTTTTTTTAATTTCTTGCCACGTTGTATGATATTGGCAGTAACAAGAAATGTCTCCCTTAGTAGTGGCATAATTTCTTTTAAAGTTTTGTGTTTGTCAGAACCAGAAATATTTTGCCACCTTAGTGGTTTATCCATTTTCTAGAATCTTTTCATGATATTTTACATGCAAAGACTGTGCTGTATGTAAGCTGTGCCATGGATGTTTTTTATATACCAGTAATAAAATCTCCAGATTTATTAGGTGACTTGGAGTGCCATTGTATCCGATTAGTATCTCCCTTACAGAATAATTTCTCAGAAAACATTTGCAATTTGCAAAATTACATATGTAATTATATAAGCTTTGGGGTAATTATATGTATATTTTAGTTATTTAATACATTTAATTATGCTTTGTTATGGACTGTTTACAGCGGTTCTCACTGAGGGTGGAGAGGAGAGAGGGAGGGCAAATGGAGCTGAATGTGGAGTAAAACCAAGGGAAATCTCATATTAAAGATTCACCAGTGAATCTTTGTAGACTTTATGCAAATCCAGCGGGTATTTTGTGAAAGTGTTAATGAGTGTCACATCCTGATTACTGCAGATTTCCCCTTACGTTTCCAACCGTACCAAATCCAATTGAAACTGCTAAAATTAACACCAGAAGTCCACAACAGTTTGTCAGAAAAATGTGTGAAATTTGATTTTAAAATATTGTGCCCTAATTATTTTTGGAAACATTATATATAGATGTGGATATAAAATATGCTGTATACATTCCCTGATGGATGACAAACTTAACATCGGCCCCCTTAAATCCTTCTAAAGGACCATCTATTTCTGAAGTATTTTTTGCATCTCGCTACAGAGGAAACCGTGTAATTTAACTGCCCTGGCACCGAGGCTCCTGTTAGGAATCGACTTGTTTCCCAACAGCTCCTAGGAGCAGGCCTTTTTGCCACAGCATGTGCTGGTCCTTTGCTTTGTGCGAGGCATGGCCTGTGATGTATGAAGTGACTCCAGACTCATTGATTTAGTTAATTGCAAAAATTACAAAGAATGCAAAGTAAAAAATCAAATTAATTTCAAAAAAATTTAAAAAATCAATTCATGAATATGTTTCCCTTTACTTAACAGTTATTTGCAGGATTTTGAACACTTCAGGCAGTCCGCTTGCCTGTCTGCCTGTTATCTTTGTTTTTCGTTGTGTGGGCAATCTCTCCTCTGAACCTATCTCCCAGCTTTTGCTCGTTTTCAGTTTTTGAGACGATTTCATGTTCCCTTTGCTCTCTTTTTACTCAGCCTGGCAAACGCATTCTGTCTTTAGAATTGGGCCTAGAAAGCCCTTACAACTTCTGAAGATATCTTCAGTGGATAAACGTGGGGGAAGGGAGACTTTCATAACACTGATATGAAGGCATCTGGATATGATAGCAGGCAGTTGGTTATGTATCTTTTATTTAGCCTGTCTTTATCTGCCAACTTACTGTATGCTGTTAATATAATTCTGAATGCCTGCATATATGACAAGTCATGACCATAATGAGCCTGTTTATTTCAAGATACGTAGTGGCATCGTTCATTTGCACATTAAAGGAAACTTTGCTGGAAGAAGCCAAATTTGAGGCTACAAAAGCTTTGTGATTATTGTAATGCTAATCTGTATTCAATCCCATATATAAAGTGTCACATCTCGCATACTTTAAAAAATTAATTAGTCAACTGTGTTGTGCCACAGATGAGCAGAAGCAAGCGGTTGCTTGCATCCACAAGCTGTGACATTCTCTATGCCAACATGACTTTAAAGGAGAGAGGGCCCACAGTAACTGAGCTGGAGGTGGTCCCATCTTCTTCCTCCTGCCTGATAGTTCACAAGGTTGTGGCATTTGTGTGATTGTTTTATATTAAATGATGACAGTATGTTTAAAATATGTCAGGTAACGATCCCTACAGTGCTTTAGCCTGTATTTGAAAAGATATTTAAATCTTCGCATGCATTTTAGTAGAAAGTATATATTGTGCATCTAATGTTAGTGACAAAAGTATCATTGAGATGTTTTGCAGTCAGGAAAGCAACTGTAAATGTAAATAGGTTGAATAAAAATAAATACAGCTGCTTATTTGTCATTAAGAATAAAAGATGCACATTTACCCAATTTCTCAACAGAATTGCACCTCCATATGCCCATAGAATTGCACAGGAGGAGTGTTTCTTTGCCCACTTCCTGGGCCAAAATTTTTCTAGAAATCTCTAAGTAACTTGCCTATCTATCTTTTTTCTGCTCTGAGATCACTGCCTGTACGTACAGGTAACATGTCAGACTCACATCAGTCTCACGTGGGGCTCTGCTCGCTATGTTTGCTCAGGAAGTAAAGGTAGAGTGAAAGGAGGGCCAAATTCAGACTCCCCTGGGTGTATGTGTGTGACAGGCAGAGGCCTCGATGGCCCCTCAGTGACTTCCAGTTGTGGTCTTGGGACTGGAAAAATGTTTTCTGTTGTATTTGATGTTATGAGTAGCATTCAGAGGTCCTGTTCTGTGGAACAGGCTGTAGTTCATCATTTTGATGAACTTGCACAAAATGATGTACAATGGCAAGCAATTGCACTTCCAGGCTTTTTAGATATTTTCCTTTGCATTTTTACATTCCCTCTTGCACTGGTATGGCGACTGCTGCCATTGCTGTATTTCCTGGTCACGTGGCTCTTTAGACAAATTAACCTTTTGCAGTTTTACTGAGGAAACGATTTGCAGCAATACTTTGTGAAGTAAAAAAAGACTGCAGAATTGGAAGACATTTTGAATTCACAATACAGAAAAAATTGTGTTTTCTAGATGTTACTAAACAAAGAACTGTAATTTGTTTGTGAATAACATCTAAAAGCAAATCCAGGTTACCTTTGAAGAGAATATGTAGTGAAGTATTGAAAATCCATGTTGCAGCCTTAACTAATAATCCTTGTTCATGCCAAAATATTATTTGCCTTAGTAATGTAATTGTTGTGAATAGTTTAGCATTTCAACAGGGTTGAGAATGTGTGGAAGCACATAAGGAATTATTTTGCTTCAAGACTTTAGAGAGACCTGTTTCTTCTTTTTAGAGACCTGTTTCCTCTTCATGTTGGCATTATTGTGGTGTTTCACAATTAAACATTGTAACAACCTGAAAAAAATAGTGGATAGCCTTAAAGTGAATGCTTCTGATAACTGTTTTTTGGTGCTTTCCTTATACTTGAGAAAAATGAGATACCTATTTTTTTCCTTGATCTGATGCATCTTCAGAAACTTTGCTTTATTTTAGGTCTCTGGATAAGTAAGTATTTTTTGAACATGACCTGCTAAGCATCAGTGGCTGTGCAAAAAATCACTATCCTGTGGAATATGCATTTTGGGCTCTTTTTAGGGGGGTAAATACAGCAATGACGTGTTATTTTTATGACAGCTTTCATAGCATTTATGCAAGAAGCCTTTTTTGCAGCAAGGTTTGAAGTAACATTTATTATATCAGTACTAGTTTAGTTGCACCAAAATTGCACAGAAATAATATTCCTCTTACTGTTTTACTGATGGTGCTTGATTTCTTACACTTGTTTCTGAATGAAATTAGGCATAATTTTCTCATATAAAGATAACAAAATTTGGCATTTAATACTCTGCAAAGTTTTGCAATTAGCATTACAGTAAAAGCGTGGAAGTGCATGCCTTTGATGCTTGCAGCATAGAAGTTACCTCATTTGTGAACTGCTATAATTGTATGTATAGCCAAAACAATACTAGAATGTTCAAGAGGGATTAGCGACATCAACTTCAATATACTTCCTTGAAAAAGACAAGACAGCATCAACTAATAATGCAAAACAAAGCATTTTAGATGGATTGACATTTACAGATTCCTTATAGATACTATTTGTGAGCAAGGGGCTAAAGAAAAAATACTGACATTTTGAATATATAGAAAAAATAATTTGCGAAAACACCCAGTACTTTGTATCACTGATTCTTCTGAACATCACTTATGTAGGTCTAATGCTAAACCCATTTTTTTGTGTCCTCTTGTAATTAGTCTCGTTGTAAAGTTAGCGATATTGTGGATGCTTGCAGGATCCGGCCCCTGGAGAACATTTTAAATTCTGCTCGGTAGAGGAAAAACTCGTGTTTTGTGGTTGCATTTCTATTGATAGTTCAGCTTTAAAAATCCTTATCATTTAGATTCTCTCCAAAAGCTTATATTTAGCATCAATGTAACATTATGAATTCTCAAGTTTAGGTTTCTTTGAGCTTCAATTGCCTTGTTAGGATTGTGACATATGATTGATGTTGTGTTTCTTAACATGTCGGTCATCGCCCTTAGACTCGCACACTGTAACCATAAACCATTTTGGAATAAAAGTGCAGCATGTTTATCATAAATTGCATGATATTTTTCCGTCTGAATATGCTTCATTAGGCTTACCTCCTGTAATACTACTGGATCATTAGATGGCATGTAGAAAGAAATCATTTCAGCAGTAATCAGTCAGGCATGGAGGGCCCCCATGTGTTTGAGTTATAAATGCCTTAAAGATTAAACCATATTTCACTATCCTGTATAAAAATTATTTGCAAAACTGTACAGGTGCAGAATTACCTTCTGCTCATGATGCTACTTTTGGATTTTACCAATCTTCATTTTTCTTCAAAGATTATGTTGCTTTTTAATAGTTCCCTTAGCACAGGAACTTAGTTCAAGAAATTAAGACTAAATCAATTGCACACTGAAGCTTTTCAGCAGGAAGCTTTCTAGTATGACATGCATACCTTTGCATCAGTTTTAAGAAACTCAAACAAGCCACACCGTTCACTAAAAGGCACCTACATTACAATTACTTTCGTCTATTTCTCTGTGAAGTAATTTTCTTTGTAAAGTGGAAAATGATGTAAGGGCTTAGATAATCAACTAAATTTATTTAGAACTGTTGTAACATGAGACATAATGTGATGATACTTTTCTGTACTATGCAAAAATTCTTTGAAAATATTTCTTTGAAAATCTCAAGTGAAAAAGATGGAAATCAGGAATTACAGAAACCTCAATAGCCACTGCCATCACAGCAGTGTTTCAGTTCATTAATGTTTGTCCCTGCAAGTATAGTGGAAAGAACAAAGGTTAGAGTTCTTCCCCGTGATAGTGCCTATGTGTGTAAGAATGTCATGACAAGGATCTCTAGTAGCTGAACCATAGCAAGAACTTGTTCTTCCCTGTTGCAGTTTCTTACTCGAGCTTTTGCTTATCCTGTAGATCACTTCACAGGGAATTTAACTCTTGGTCTTGGTGTTGCTCCATAAACATTGTTGCTCCAATGCATGTTGTTCCACACAAAGCTGCTGAACTATCCATGCTGTCAAACAAGGGGATGGCATCCCAGATAAGGTTCTGCAAACCGCTGTACTCATGATTCAAAGGCAAGCAGAGGCATCATTTAACCATTAGAACATTTAAAGAATTTTATGCCTTGTTCATACGTGAGGTGGAAGAAACAATCAGAAGACCAAAATTATCCACCATTTAGAGAGTATGGTGAAAATGAATGTATAAACGTATACAGGTTTTTTAATCAAGTTAATTCTACAGACTGAAATGGGACTTTACTATTGTCTCTTTCTTTTTTTAAGTGGGATATAGAAATTTGGACTATTATTTTGATTGATTGTGTGATCATGTAACACTAAGAATGGGCAGAGATCAAACTCGGATTTAAATGACAGAACTATAAGCCAATCCATAGTATTTTGTTGATTGTAGATGATAGGAGATGGTGGTTTAGTTCATCCATGTTTAGATAGATACACAAGGTGGTTGAATTGGAGTTTCTAGTATTTCATTGCTTTAATGCTCTGAAACATATTAAGTCTGGCTTAGCAGTTTGTGTTTATTCATTTTCAGAGCACTGCAGGGTCATTAATCCTCGGGGCCCTCCTGAGAAGTAAGAGGTAGGAGATAAGCACTGTAAGTAGTAGTATTCTAATCTTACAAGTGGGAAGACTGAGGAGATGAATAATTTGGTCAAGGCCACACAATAAGCCAGTGTGAGCTCTGAGATTTGTTTTGGCTATTAGCCCAGTGGTCAGGCCAGCCTTTTGCAACATTCTACTTTTTAAATTATACACTTATGCCTTATTATTATTACGATGCCTTAATCATCCCATAGTCTGTCTAGGCAGATAGTTGTCTTTTCCCTTCAGGTAATAAGGTGAGCATGACTACAATAAAAACTTGAAAACAAGGAAAACCTTATGAAATCACAATCTGAATCTAATACTATTTTGTATATTTTCAATTTTCATAGAACATAATTTAACTTTGTTTCTCCTGTTGTGCCAAAAATGGGTGCAGTCTTTGACTTGTATATGCAAAAAGAGAATGATTAATAGAAATCATTTTCTTAGAGATCAGTTTGCTAGTCTCCTTTTTGATTGCAGACCAATGATGAATATTTAAAGATGTTTTACTGAACTTTTCATTATTTTTGAGAAATAGTATATGTGTGAAAATACATTTTATAGAATTAGAGAAGTCCTCTGAGCAGTATCCTGGGAATTTTTCACCTTAGTATAAGCGGTTATTTGTTTACAGTTTATAATTCCAGTTGCATAAATAGATGTACTTTGAAATAACAACTTATTTGGGTTGGGTATAAGCAATGCTTTTGTATAATGAAAGACATCAGTTTTTAGAGTCTATCCAAAACAAGCATTTTTTTTCTCTGCTCCAGAAAGGGGTTAATTGCTACATCTTGTGGAAGATGTTTAGGTTTTGCTTCAGTTTCAACCAATCTGTCTTAAAAATAACTTAGTCTGCAATATTGTTATTTTTAAGCAAATTCAGAATTTTACAAGCAATTAATCATTAGTTAATCCAAATGTTAACCATTTTGTTTACATGGGATTAATCAAAATAGTGAAGCCCTACAAACTTTAGCACCATGTCTAATATTTTAATAAATACTTAGTATTTAATACATCCATCAAGACATTCCATAAATGGATTACCGAATGTAATCTGTTCTCCTCCTGCCCACCTTCCTTTCCCGCAAGGCTGTGGTTTGTAGCTAAGCTAGTGTGGAACTGCTCTTATCTGCAAATAAAACAAAATGACTTCATTGAATGCATATACTGCAAAGCCTATCAGGGATACAGCAAGGGGAAAAAAAAAAAAAAAAAGATACAGAAGGGCTTTAACATCTTGTAGCAGTACATAGAGCGCAGCATATTGAAAGTCGTAAATACTGTCCCACAGACATTTTGAATAATGTAGGTATAGCGTAAGTAATTGGAAGTGCTTACATTCTGCCTTCAGACATTTCATTGCTCGTGAGTTAAAATTGGTTGTCAAGTGTGGACTCGGAGGACTGTGCAAGGTGCCCTACTCTGTCATGTGGTCCATATTTAATGCTTGAAGGAACAAGGAAGGGACACGTGCAGCGGAGAGCGAGCGGGGCCGGCGCGGAGCCGCCCGTGGCCCGGGCGCGGAGTGTAAAACAGTTCGCGTGTCCGGTACTCGCGGGGAGAATGGCAGGGAGCGAGGCGTAGCTTACCCCGCCAGAGCTGACCTTGAAAGCCGGCTGCTTTGCCCGGCACCGCGATCCCGCGTGTAGCGGTTTCTGCGGGTGCGTAGCGGATGCTGCCCTGGGGCTGGGAGCCGCAGGTGCGTGTGCCCCCGGGCAGGAGAGCGGGACGGCGCCGGGCGCAGCCGGGCCGGCCGGGGCCGCGGGCAGCGGGGCGCAGCTCGCCGGTGGCCGCCGCTCCGCCCGGCTCCTCCCGGCGCGGCAGCAGGACGCACTTGGCAGCCGACAATGAAATCTTGGCAGCTAATTGCAGGCGTGGGAGATGCCCTTCAGGTAAGGCAGAAGCAGGTTTGAAAGAATTTGGAGGGGGGGAGCCAGCCTTTGCTAGTGACGGGGAGCGACCCTGAGCCCCTGGCTGGGATGCGAGGGTGGGGAGGGGGATGATGGGGCGGGGGGGGGCAAGTTGGCATGTTTGGCTGCTGTTGTACAGCCGCCGCCAGTGGCTTCCCAACATGAATGCGGCGAGGTTAGTGTTTGCGTGGGGCTTCCGGCTGCGTGATTAGAGTGGGGATCCGAGCCACTGGTGGAATAAAACCCAGGAGCAATGGGAGAGCCATGCTGATGGGCTGTCGTCTAATCAAAGGTGTGTCGTGTGGAAACTCACAGGACAGACTGCGGGGCTGCACTTCATGTTCACATTATATTTATCCGTGCATATATTTATAGCTGTGTTTATGTATATGTGTGTGCACGGCATGGGTCTGTCTGTGTGAGTACGTGAATGCATGTGATGGTTACTGAAAATAAGATGTGCAGGGATTATTTGTCCTTCCTCAGTGACTAGCTGAAGTTTATGTGAACTTCAAAGAGCTGTTTAACTTTCTTTTGATGGGATATATATATTAGCATTTATATGAAATACGGCAGGAATCTCATTAGAAATGGTTTTGTCAGATGAATTATTGCCTTTTAGTAGACAGTTTACAGGATTCCTGGCCAAACTGATTGCTTATTTAACTTTAGGGTACCTGTATATTATATGTATCACGATGTTAGAAAACACAATTTATATGAGGATTTTAAAGTTTTATTACTGTACTTGTTAAAATATCTGGGATAAAACAACAACATTTTCTTAATAAATTCAATTTAAACATACAGAAAAATTTAGCTAACAATCCACTTATATGTATATAGATTTAAAAAAGCAGAAATAGAGTATAAAAGACTGGGATTTAAAAATGCATATCAGTTGCCAGCCAGATATAATTGCAGAGTAATTTAAATATTTTGAATGAATTTAGCAATTTTCTTTCTTTAAAAAAAACCTACATACTTCAAAGTGTGGAAAAAAATGTTGAGGGGAGTAGGGAAAGTGGGTTTTGCTGGCTTTTAAAAAAGGAATCTCTTCCATACTTTAATAGGAGTATCGTATTTTTTAAAAGACTTGCTGTCACGTGTAGGAGACTGTGGTACAGTCAAGTAGTGGAATGCTGGGCTCTGTGCATTTCAGACAGTAAGGGTTTGGTTAGCAGTTTAGGCACCATAAAATCATTGTTTTCAGGACTGTATATTAAATTCTACCTCAAGTATTTTATTTAGATGGGTATTCAGGAATTTAGTAAGATCCAAAACAGTCTTTGTATTTGTCAGTTCTATAGTGATAAGGAATTTGGTCTTGATACAGACGTCATTAGGATTTATATACCTATTAAATAGAAAGTTCACAATTATTTTTGCTTATGAAATACTTTAAAAAATTGGCTTATGTACAGTACATTGGTTTCAGATTTATTTCTAAATTGAAGCAATAGACGTGTAAAGTTTGAATGTCTTGATATTCTGTTCATAAATTACAGCTATTTTCTTATGCACGTTGTTGATATGTTTTTGAACATGCAAAGAGATTGACTTCTGAAAAGTGAACAAAACCGCTATTAAGTAAACAGCATTGCCTTGTCTACAGAAAGAGCAGTAGTGGAATATGTTATCACTGTTTTCATATTTGAATCATTTAATTGAAACAAAATGGACTTTTGGTTTTGATCCTTTATAGATGCTTCTCTGAGTGCATGTGCAGTGTCTGTGCCAATCATCAGGTTTATTTCCTTTAAACCTATGTATCTACTAGGGATTTGATTATCTGTTTGAGTTTTTCTCCCTAAAGCAGTATCAAATTGTTTGGTATTTTAGATGATGTAAACATACAATATCTCGCATTCCCATTGCCTTCCCTGTAATATGTGGGCAAGAAGTTATATTTAGTCAGTGCCAGCTCAACATCCAATATACTGATACCTCGGCAAGTGTAAGTAGAATTAACGATACCCCTTTCCACGCATAGTTTTAGAAGGATTGAGCTTAATGTTTTTACCTATTTCTACATGAATAAATAATTTAAATCAGAATAACATAACGACAGATGGATGAAACAACTTTATTATTATTATGTAGCAAGGTGTTATAGTCAGTCTTCCTAACTTCCAATCAGTTACTTCAGAAGTATCTTTATCATGGAATGGTTCAAAATCTTTTAAAGAAAATTTTCACATAGGGTCTCAGTTTTGCTCAAAAACCACAAAACTTTTCCAGGAACAAGTAATAAATCGTTTTATTCGGTGATAAGCCATGTGGTATTCTAACAGCTATAAAAGGTCTAGAAAAATGTCCTTACGTGTAAGGACTTTCCCTATTGTCATGAAAAATATTACTGTTAAATGTTAATAAATTTTATTAAGATAAATATATTAGAAATGGCAAATGAAGCATCAAATGGGAAAGGAGAAGGAAAAGAAGTATGTTTAACTCTTGCTTTAAGTTATCGTGGCAGTAATTGTGAAAACATACCATGAAAAGTAAGCCAGGGGAAAAAATGTGTAGAGAATTTTAACCATAGAAAATACCTTATCTAAATTTTACTTCATATTTTAGTTTAAGTAACATGCTAAGAAGGAGTTATTTTTAAGATAGCTCAAGCCTACTAAAGTCAAGCTTTTAGTTGACTTCAGTGATTTTGGAGTTTTTATTAAAATGATTGTGTCACAAGATAGTATAATAGTATAGTAGAATTTAGAGATGGGAACAAAGACTACAGAGGGCCTTGATCACTTGAGATGATTTTTCACTGTTTTGGGGGTTTTTATGTGTATCTTAAGACTCAGATATGATTTCCAACATCATCTAGGAACAAAGCATAACTTTTGAAATGTATTAACTTTATGTGAGAATAAGGTTTACTTTTCAAAACTATTATTCTGCCATAATAGTCATATTTTCAATCCATCTAAGAATTAATTTAGAAAAGGTATCTGCCTTTAATTTTGTTTTGGAATACGTTGCAAAGGAATAGTTCTCATAAATTGAGTTGTCAGGAAATAACAAATTCAGTAGAATACACTGATACATAGATGCTCTATTTTCACAGGTATATCTTTTTGCACCAAGACATACCATAAGTACATAGTCACCAAACAGAAGAAAAGCACAGGCTTTTCGTTTAAAAAGGTGCATCATAAATATGTTTTCTCTAAAATTTAAATGCTGTGAGATTGCATTTGGGCAATATACCAGACAGTTGGGTTAGCAAAAAGAAATAAATGTGTGACAGACTCATTTCTGGTAGCATTTCTAAGTTTGTCTGTGAATAAAGTCTAATTTTATAGCCTGAGGTCTCTTGTGAGCGGTGGAGTTCTGTACCTGTAGGAAAAAAAAGATGTTAAAGAATGCAGCAAAGTTGCTGTCTTCAGTGACATCGTGCACTCACCACTTTTATTTTACTTGAACTTCAATGTGGACAGTGTGAGAATGTGTTTGCTTTGGGGGATTGGAATAGAGTGTAAGCATTTCTGCTTTATATTTGTCTTCATCATGCCTGCTCTGCATTGGATTTCAGTTAACCGTGTTAAATTGCACAGGCTGCGATTTCCCTTCATTGTCGTTGGAAATAAAGCACAGTATGGCTTCTTCCACCAGGTTGCAATCAGGGACTATTTTTGTTCTGTAGTTAATTACAGATTTCATGCACAGCAATAACGCTTCTGGAGAGTGATATTTTTCTGATGGTCAGGAATATTTAAAAAACACTGTAGTATCACAGAGGCTTATTAGTTGCCTTTCACAAACACGGAGACGTGCACAAACTTTTTTAAAGTACTAAAATGGAGAAACTGCTTGAGTCAGCAATAACATCCAGATTCAGCAAAACTGGGTTATGAATTCAAGCAATTAAACATGACAAAAAGCTCAGTTTTACTACCTTGACTTAATATGCTTCCGGTATGGTTTTTTTGATACATAAAAGCTTCAAAATGTTCTTTTCTGTCAGGTGTTCACAGAAAAAAGTACACCTCCAAAGCACAGAAACTGTTGAAAATCCTCTTGCTTTGCATTTGCACCTTCAGTTTTTATTTAAATATTTTTTCCTCAGG
Source organism: Grus americana (assembly GCF_028858705.1). Classification (NCBI taxonomy): domain Eukaryota; kingdom Metazoa; phylum Chordata; class Aves; order Gruiformes; family Gruidae; genus Grus; species Grus americana. The sequence goes on from NC_072866.1 coordinate 4,057,549, forward strand.
AGAAGCAAACACTAATAATTTCTTCTGTTTAGTATATGTGGAGTTCAGCAGATACTCGTTTATGTACCTGCATTTTGGTAGAGACAATTAAAACAAACTAGTTGAATATATAGGAATTTAAAAAAGTCTCTTTTAATAGTTAATAAGTATTAAAAGTAAGATTTTCCTAAAGATGATTAGAAATCCAACCAAAATTTTTATGTGGAAGGCCAGAGGATCCATTTTTTTGTGCTTTTGCTTTTATGTATTGTATTTTCAGTAATTTTAAGCAGGTTTCCTATCTAGTAATTATTTCAAATTTAACTGAGTAGAAAAGGGGAGAGAAGTAGCCAGCTGTAAGTCTTGGTACTAATGACTAATGGACCAACCTGAGCCTGAACAGAGCTTTAGCAAAGATTATCAATTCACCGCTTGTATCTTGGAGCGTGATGTAAAATGTGAAGAAGAACCTCTCACCCTTTGCAAATGGAAATTGTTCTGTCCACTTGTGCTCTGGTGCTTTCTGGACAGGTGCTTATGGGTTTTTATCTTAAGTGTTTCCCTTGTTAAAGTTGAACTTTCTGATTACATGAATAATAGTAATCCAGGAATGAGACTGATCCTTTTTTCAGGTAAGTGAATTGTAGCTTATATGAGGACTTGTTTCTGACTACTAATTAGCCTGAATCTAATGGCTTTCAACTTTAACTGTAAAAATGTATTACAGCAAAGTGAAGTGAGAGACAAATGTGGCACATCACTGCTGCTTATTTGGAGAGTTATTTGTTGCTGAGAACTTGCACTATTACATAATGCTCTAACAGAAATAGCATCATTTCAGTGAATAATGACATTTAGGATGAAACTCAGTATCTTTGAAGAACTGCTGCCACACTGGAACAAGTCTTTTAAGAACATGACATTTAGATCAAGCCCTAATGGAGTATCGTGGCGCTCTCCTTTTGTACTGTTTTACATGACTAGTATGTTTTTGTGTTAGCATCAAGTGTTCACCTTTGTAAAATTACCCTTCTGACACAAGGTGTCCTGTGGTATTGTAATCCTGGGGACTGCAGCTCAGCTCTGGCCTCTGATTTTTCGTGACCCAGCTTTTTAATGTGTGATATCAACAAGTGGTATGTAAAAGGAAGATTCATTTTTCAGAAGAATCTATCTGCTGTCAGCTGTGTATGCAGGGAAAGTTTGATATGATTGTGATACAGTGGAAACTCAAACTATTATTTTTTTGTTAGAATATTTTGCAAGACTAGATTTAAAATTAATACCATCTAATATTTCATTTGAAGACTTTTGATATTTTAAAAACGTATTTATTCATAAGGTCTGTATGGTGAGCGGTGACATAGTCTCCTGTATTTCCATCTTGCCGGTTAAGCCAGCACCACATGAGGCTGTAATCCAGCACTAATCTTGACAGTTACCAGGAGAAGCAGGATACCATTGCCTTGGCCAGGGAGCAAAATCACCTGAGAACCAGATCTCATTTCAAATGGCATTTCATTCTGATTGAGAGGCTTTCCCAGTGTCAGCAGAGTCAAAAATCCAGCCGTGGCAGACTGAACTTTGTATCAACACAGAAGCCATGAGAATCAATGTAACTCCATTTTGACCATCATATTTGAAAGGATGAGCCTTTTCCTTTGTGATAGTTCTTTCACTGAGCCACAACAGGAAGTAGTATTTACTAGAGGAAGATGTTAAGAATGGCATTAGATATTTTACTTAATTTCTTTACTTCCAATTGTGTTTTCAAGATATCTCCATCTCTCCAACAGGTATCTATAATTATGAAATCCAATTCAGCACAGTCATGTAACAGCTTAACAGAACTTCTGTTTGCCCAGATTTTAGACTCATAAGAACAGAGGGTTTTACCAACTCCGTGTGGTAGCTGTGGTTCACCGATTGCACCTCTTCTTAACACGATGACTTTAAGGGTGGTCTTTAGAGCTACAAAACTGGGGTCAGAGAAGAGCTCAGTCTTGAGGTATGTTACAGTCAGTGAATTGTCAATGAAATGAAACTTTAGAAAGAGTGTGCACCTGGATGCTGATCATCTTTTGGATAGGTACAGTGGACTGAGCTCCTACGCAATGCTTGCTTGTCCTGTAGGAGGAATAACTCCATTCACCACATCATGCCATAACTAAAAAGAAGCAATCTTCTTAAATGGGTAACTGCAAACAATAAACATCAACCACATTATACAGCTGTTATTTTCTCACACACTCTTCCTGTAGTAGCTGTTAACTACTGAACAATGACAAATAGACTAGAGCTTAAGCCTGTTTATATGTTAGTATTTCTTCTAATTAATAGAAGTATGTTTGTATGTTAGTGTTTCTTCTAATTAATTATTATGATTCAGACCTGGGGCAAGGCATTCTGAAAATGGGAGGCAGTGCGGTAGTTCTGCTTTCATTCACTTTCACCTAGGCATAGCTGAGGAAGCACTGCACAAAGTTCCATCCTGATGTTAAATGAGGTATTTGGCAACGGTAGAAAAATAGCGATGGAGAGGACCACTTTTCCATGTCAAGTCCTGCCCTACTCTCTGAAAGGATCATCATTACAAGTGTCATTTGTGATAGACATCCATCTTTAAAAACTGTCAGTAAGTGAAACGCCACTAACTCCCTAGACTACCTGTTCCAATGCTTAACTATCTTTACTGTCTTGAACAGTTATTTTTGCTAGACAAATGAAAATCTCCCATGCTGCAGATGACCGTAGTGTTTCATTTTCTCAGTGGACCTGAAGGAAAAAAAAGGTCCCTTTTCTCCCTGTGGCAGTCTTTTATGACAGAGATTCCAATTCAGACCTCAGGTTTATGACCCACACAGGTTTTGATTTCCGTATTTTGGTTCAGCCCTTTCTAGCTATTATTTAGTTTGGGGATCTTTACTTTTAATCTAAGACATGCTTCTTTGAACATTTTGTGTTTAAATAACAACATTGAATTCAGATAGTGTAACCGATGATTGGGAAACAAATATTGGCCATGATTTACAATATAATCAGGATTATACAATGATTATTGTATGACATTATTAGACATTTGAGACACTGATTCTCACAGCTGCCTTGAGATCTCTTGGACTTCTTTATGAGGCAGAGGTTGTAAGGCTTATCATTTTGCTGAAGTCACTAGAAAGTTTTATTCAGAACCTATTATGCTCCTAAATTTATAGAAGTGTGTATATGTGGATATATGTGTGTGTGTGTGTGTGAGCATCTGTCTCATAAAAAGATAAAAGTTAAACATTTTGCTGATATATTCAAGAGCTGATTAGCTCTGCCTGCTCTTGTTTCACATCAGTTTTCAGAATAATTATTACTAGGTACATTTATCCTGTCAATATAACCTCACAGGGCAAGTGGGGGGGGAGAAAAAATGTAAGACAAGGATTTGGAAGGCAAGTCTTTTGGAAGAAGGGCTCTGAGATGATGCTGGTATCATACTCTACCTGCCCAGTTTAGCACCTCCACACTTAGAGGGGGTAGATCCAAGAAGATCTGAAGGAGTGTTCTTGCATAACCTCCTTCCAGCCTGTATTATCCCATGATCCTGTGTTATCAGTTGGGTGCACCTGGCGAGCAATGGGTTATTTTAGCGACTGAGAACTGAGGGTAGAGCACAACAGTGATAAAATGGAGGATGCTTCTGTAATTTTGGAAGATCTGTGTACCTATGGAAAATGATGCAAATCTATTCCAGAAATTGGTAGTAAACTCTGTTTAGGTAATGAACAGCTAAATGACTAATATTATAAAATAATTGCGTGTGAGTCATTGGCTAGTGTATAGTTTGACTTTGGCTATGCAGTAGAACAAGAAAAGTAGAGGATGCAAATTTCAACTACTCATACGCTGTGAATATATGACTCATGTACACTGTCTTGTGCATTCATAGAAGTGAGGTGGATGGGCTGTTCTTATTTTCTTCAAGCTTTAGCACTACGGAGGAGCCAAGGGCATTGTGCCTATTAAGATAACAGAAGACAAAGATGGATGAGGAAGGTGAGATTCTTATGGGGAATTATCTTTAAAAATGGCATGCAGGATGTATACGTTTATTCTCCCAAATCTTTATGTCTGTGAAGCATAAAGATTGTGAAATTCTAACTGGATCCAAGCAATTTTTTTCAGGCAGTTATTTCATTGGGGATGGGGAAGAGGGTTAGGTAACTAAAAATCCTTTTTATTTTAACAAATTAACAAATTTTATCAATATTTTAAGAAAACTGGAAACATGAAAGAAAAGAAGAAAGAAGGAGCATTAGAACTTTGGCATGTTTCATTTTTGCATTTTAAAAGGGAAAAAGGACATTTTTTTCTCCCTATTGAGAAATTTCCTTTTTATTTTCCTGCATGATGTAGAACAGCAAAATTACTTGGGTTTTACTTGATTTAGTAACTAATGTTTCATTTGATCTTTCAAAATTGCAGACAGTAAGACTGCATTTTTTGCTTAAAGGGACAAATTCTAACATGCAGTTGGAGGAAACAGCATTGACATGTTCTTCTCCATGTCTGCAGTGAGTAGAATGTGAAGCTGTGGGCTTAAATTACACATAGGAAGATTTAGATTAGGCATTAGAAAGACTTCCTCATAGTAAGAATACTTAATATTTCATTAGATGAGTTAGGAAGATTATGGGATTTCTATCACTGGTAGCTTTTAGTAAAGGGTGGAAAGAAAATATCAGAAAAATGCAGCTATATGCCTTTGTATGTGAAGACATACTACATAAGTAATTTATAACTCTCAAAACTTGTTCTCATTTTTGTATATTCCTTTTACTAAAATAGAAAGTCTTTCCCAAACCCCAAACTTATTTTCCATTCAGCAGGTGGATCTCTCTTATGTGTCTACCAAGAATTTTTTTTTTTTCAACAAAGTTCTGAATCTGCCCTCTTGCTATTTTTACACATGTGTGAGGCAAGGCAATGAATCAGTATTATAAATATTTTCCCAAGAAACAGAGGTTGGAAAATACTGGACTTCTGCAAAGTTTCTGATAAAATCTTGGATCTTCCATTGGGCTGATTTTTTTTTTTTTTTGGAGTTACAGTGCAGTAAGAGGTGTGTACTACTACAATCCCTGCTCCCAACTCCCCTCTCAGGTGTTTCATCTTATAACGATGTGATTCCTAGTGAAACTTGGAAGTAATTTACCACTTAGTTCTGAGAAAAATTCGTGGCCTATATTTTTGGAAGCACTGAATAATCCTCTCAATAAGGGTCAAGGCAGGTATAATATACTTAGATTTGGATACTTTTAAAGAATTGGTTCTATATAAACTGTTATAAAATCTATATTACATATGAGGGCTTCCCTTATTCCTTTAGTATTGCCTCTAGAATTTAAAATACAAACATATAATCTAAAATAAGCTATTTTTAATGTATTTTGCTTTATTTATAGAAAGTAATTTTTTCTTGTGACAACTGCACAGACTTTCCCATCTTCTATTAATGATATAACATTAAGGTTTATGAATAAAAAGCTGATTACACAGAACATATTAGAGCAGTTGAGACTTATTTTTACTATTTAAGAAGTGTAAGAGTGCCTTGGGGCCAGAGAGGCCCCATTGTGCTATTTTCTATGCAGTGTTCTATGCATTCTATATAGGAACCAACAGCCTCTGTCAAAAGATGAGGAAACAATAGTGTTGTGGTTTAACCCCAGCTGGCAGCTCAGCCCCACGCAGCCACTCGCTCACTCCTCCCCTGGCGGGATGGGGGAGAGAATTGGAACAGTGAAACTGAGGAAACTTGTGTGTTGAGATAAAGACAGTTTAATAGGTAAAGCAAAAGCCGTGCACACAAGCAAAGCAAAACAAGGAATTCACTCACCACTTCCCATCGGCAGGCAGATGTTCAGCCATCTCCGGGAAAGCAAGACTCCATCGTGTGTAACGGTTACTTGGGAAGACAAACGCCATCACTCCAAACATCCCCCTCCTCCTTTCTTCTTGCCCCAGGTTCATATGCTGAGCATGACGTCATAAGGTCTGGAACATCCCTTTGGTCACTGGGGTCAGCTGTCCCAGCTGTGTCCCCGCCAACCCCTTGTGCACCCCCAGCCCACTCGCTGGTGGGGTGAGGTGAGAAGCAGAGAAGACCCTGACTCTGTGTAAGCACTGCTCAGCAGCAACAAAAACATCCCTGAGTTATCAACACTGTTTTGGTCACAAATCCAAACCATAGCCCCATACTAGCTACTGTGAAGAAAATTAACTCTACCTCAGTCAAAACTAGCACAAATATGTATTAAAGGAGTATGTCCCTAACCAGTCAATGCCCACAGTTGGTTCTTGTCTTGGGAATTTTAGTTTACAAACAACTGAAATTGAAGTTGCTTGATTGAGTGTAAGCATTGTGAGAAGGATAAACATGTCGGACACTGTCTCTTTTTTTTTGTTTGGGTGTTTTTTGTTGTTGGTTTTGGTTTTGTTTTTTTTAAGCGCTACTAGAACCAAGAACTAGTTTGGCATAAGACAGAAGATTGTTTTAGAGGGAACTGGAATCAAATCTGTGAAGACAGTGCTCTACCAATTTCTTTCTGAAAGACGGGGAAGGAACAGTAGGGAACAAAGTCCCAATGTGCTCCAGACTCCTTTTTGGTATCACGCAAGCCTCTGTTGTGTCTAGCCATAATTTTTCTAATCAGCTTTTATCTTTCTCTGGACAGACAAATAGCAAAACATACTATTCAGCTTAGAAACAACATCATTTTGAATGAAGCAATGCTCCTATTAATTAAGTTCAAAGAAAGCTGTAGTTTAAGAATAGACTGTAGCAAATAGGAAACTGATATGGAAACATTAAATAGCAGTCTGTAATATCTGTATTAAAGAAATAGCTGCCAAGATACTTATTACTTGCAGGCATTTCAAACTTCAACGGGTTTATAAAGAATTTAATATTTTCATATGCTTCAGTGTAAAGCCATCTGTTGCAGTGACAGAACAAAGTGTTGAGAACAAGAACAAACGTATGTTTATGGAAGTACTCCATGAAATGTTAACAAGAAAGGCACAAGATACGCAGCAGTATCTTGTAAGAAATGGGCAAGGGATTTGAAAAAACATGGCAGTCTTCTTCAATATTTACAATTATGATTTCTTTTCTAATTTCTTTTTGTGTAGAAGTGTTAAAAAATAAAAGTCTGTCAATGCAGATGGTAAGGGAAACAGGAATACTGAGTGAAATCGTGTTTACATCCACCTTTTGTAGTTTTTCATTTTTCTGCTCTCTTTTCTTACAGTTTTAAGCTTATGTCTAGGTACATCAGTATATATGTTATACCTTACATAGTGTTTCATACATCTGCTGCTCTTTTTAGTGCAGATTAAACAGCCTCAAACACTCGCAGGAGCTGAACTTTACTAGTACCTTCTTCCCATCCCCTGTTTGGGACAGATTTTTATTCGTGACTGCACAAAAGAATGAATCACATTATGGTGTTTGAAGTTAGAAGTTGATATAGTGTGACTTTTAACCTGTCATACCCCAAATATGGGACACAGTGTGGGCTAGTAAGAGATACAAAGAGATTATAGGGGGAAAAATGGTACTGAGACATCAAAAAGAAAGCAAGTGTTCAAGAAAAGTTACTTTGAATCTTTTGTCAGTGGTATTGCAACAAGAAAAGTCTAGTTCTAAAGAATCTATACAGTTGGATTTTTAGTTATAAGGTATAAAGGATATATTTTACAGTGATTCTGTTATCTTCAGGCCTCCATTCTCTCTACAGGTTTGGGTGACTGGGAGAAAGGATTGAATTAGATTGTGCCTTAGCAACACTATGAATTTTCTAGAAAGTGTATTTTACGTTTTAAAATGACAGGTCCAAAAAAGATGTGTGCGGAAGGGTCGTGGAGCGGGTTATGGTATAATTCCCTCCTCCATTCAGGTATAAAATCCTGCTCTCTGAGCAGCACACAGCTCGGTGGACCAGTTACTCAGTTTGAATTGGCAGCATTCCACACTGATGTGGCAAAGGGCAGACCTGATTATTCTTTTATGAGGGTTTTAGATTTTACTCCAGTCATCTATTTTCTTAATGAGATTTATAAACATAGCATGGATTAATTTTCCTGGGCCTTCAAAAACATAAGCCAGTGGAATGCACAGGTGAGAGTACACAAATACACCCTGAAATAGATAACAAACAACAAAAGTATTCTAGTGTCGACAGTGCTGTCATTCTGCATTAACAGCTAATGTTCATATTTCATTTTTAGTCAGGCAGTCTGGAAGTTTTGAATGTATTGCGTTGTGGCATCTTTCAGCTATACTAAGTTGTCCCATGATATCCTTAAAGGAGCAAGCAAAATGCGAAAGTAACAATGTCTGAACTTTTATTTGAGTTCCGATAAATACGCAAGTTTTCAAATGTGTACTTAGCAACAGTGACATCTTGTGGCTATTGTGGAGATCCTAGCTCTGGTTCAGTCTGAGAAGTAAATAGTTAAAACCCCTGCAATTTTATCAAAACAGTCAAATCACATTATGTAAATACCTGTTTCGAAGACCTTCGGTGTTGGCTGAAGTTTCCAAGACCTCTAAATGAAGACGAAGAACTAGGCAAAGAGAAATGCAACTCCTTGATCATACTTGAGCTTATTTATTATCTTTTTCAGCTTTGGCAGAGCAGGGCAGTGGGTACCAGATATCTCAGATGAAGGTGTATGGAACTGTCTGAGAAGCAAATCTACTATTAGTCCTCATAAAGGTTTATTTTGATGTTTAATATTGAAGGGATGAGTTTGTCCCTTACGGCAACAGGTTTTAGTCATCAGGGTATAAAGATTTAGTTCCGCTTTGAACACTTCTTAAATTTCCATGAGTATTGAGCTTTGGCCACACACTCTGACAAAGAGTTTTACCATTGTCTTTTACCTGTTCTATTTAGAAAAATCTGAACAGGTTGGATTGGTAGGAGGGGAGATGTCGTCCTGCTTTTCTATTAATTCTTATTGCACATTCCTGTGTCCTTTTTTCTGCAAACTAAATTTTCTAGTTCTCTGTGCCATCTATTGGTATTTATTTTGACTCTGCTTTTATTTCCTTTAAAAAGTAAGCAGCCTTAGTGTTATTTCTCTGGTTTTCATATGAGAATTTTTGGGTCTTTTAACCAGGTCAATCTTCTGCTATTACTGTCGATGTTCTCTTGGACCCTCTTTTACAGTTTTCCTGCAGACTGACTAGCCTTCATGCAACTGAAACAGCTGTGTCGTTATTGCAAATTATAGGAAAAGTTCCTAGTAGGATATCACATGCCAGTAATTGTTTTCCTCTGCCAAGGGGTCCTGACTTGTTGTAAATAAGATTTACAAAGTATTTGTGATGCTGCTGAGATTTTCTCTTACTGCTAACAACAGAAAAAATGGCAGTGAGTATTTTTTCTGCTGATGTAGTTTCTTCATCAAAGCATAGTCTCTTTCCCATTGTATTGCTTCCAAAATATGAATGTTAATTCATATATAGCCATGTTAATTTTCCAAATATTTATATGCTACCTACATGATGATTTTTTTCAAGGTATTTTTTTTTTTATTACTGGGTTGGCTTTTCTTGCTCAATAGACTAGGCCCCTCAACTTATTTGACTTTTATTTTGATGAAAAATGGTAAATGGTGATATGATTATATTCTAATGCTGCCCAGCATGAAATGATTTTGAAAATTATTATCTAATGAATTCTACTACACCATTAATTGACTGATACTAGCAAAACAAACTTAAGGATTTGTTACATTTACTGATAGTGGTTTCTGTAGAAGTTACAGAACTACAAGGAGAATATTGAATATAAAGTTTCATCTAATAGAACTGGTTCTCAGAATGTAAAACACTCAATAAAAAAAGAGAAACATGCACAGTCCTAACGGATTATATCAATAATCTGAGTGGGGTTTGCTTCTCTTTGTTGTGGAAGTTCATAGTGGCCTTGGAGAAAGGGCTGACTCAAAGCAGATCAGCATCCTGGGGCACGTTGCTATCGCATCTGCTGTGAGCAGGACCAACAGGCAAATCGGTAATTCATGTGGGGTTTCTCCTGTCCGCATGTATGTGCACTGTCTCTTCTCAAAATGTTACAAAGACCTGCCACTTGTCAGACAGTAATGTTCATAGTTTTACTTAGTGCTATTTGTTTTCTGTGTAACATTGAGCATCGTCTTTATTTGATTTTCTCCTAGTAGTATTTCCCAACTGTCAAAAATTTATTAAATTGTTAGGGGAAAAAGATTAAATTTTCCCCCTAGAAAAGACTAGTTTTATGGTAGCTTGTGGTATACTACAGGTACTCTGTTGCCTGTTGGTAATTAAAATTGCCAGTAGGCCCCCAACTATTCTGCAGGAGATACTACTGTGAAGTGCTCTTCCCCCATTAATAATGATTACAGCTGCTGGTTTTGTGGCACCTAACACAGTTGATGTGTACTAATTTGTTTGAGCGTGCCTCTCAGGGAAGATCAGGGAGAGGATCAACTAGTTTAAGTGTACTTACCAGGCTTAGGTATGAGATAAAGTACCAGCAGTTTGGGTATGGACAGAAAGAAAAATTGAGGTACCTTAAGCTACTCTGCTGGGAAAAGGGAGGAGGGAAGAAGTAAACAAATAACTATAGGTGCTCTGGTGGTGGCAGAGAGATTGAGAGGGATATGTGTATTCAAAACCGCATCCTTACACATCTGCGTTATGCTTGGATAACAACACAAATACTTGTATTCCTTTACAAACGTAACTGTTGATGCTATTTTCCTTTTGTCTTAATTTCACATTGTAAGTAAGGTTATGAATCATGCCTGTTTCTCAGAGAGGTGGGTTGAGCATAAGCACCTTAAAAATTGTGAGGAACTTGTAAAGCTGGGCCTCTAATAGATAATGGTGATTCATTGTCCTTCTGTCCCCTCTTTTGTCAGAGTCTTGCTGATGGCACTGAATTTCAAATGGAAGAAGAGAAATAATTTGAAAATTTTCCCCCCTCCCTAAAGGAATAAATGCCAAGTGCAGAGCTACTGATTAAAAACGTATCTCTGAGGAGCCTAACAGGAGCTAATCCTTAGGATATATTTAACTAACTTCTAATCCCTTTTGCTGGTAGATGCATTGAGAGGTAAAAGTTTCTTCTGTTTGCCATAGCTTACCTAGTTCTTCACAGAGTTAGCCTTTCACTTACTCCAAGTTAGCCCTTTCTTTCTTCTGTCTTGAAAGTTGACAAACAATTATGCTTTATTAGGAACACCGTTGTAATACTTAAAAAGTACTTATTGCAAAGAATAAAACAAAATTTCAAAGTTTACTTACTGTGGAGGCACTAGTTAAATAGTTTCTCTATTTACTTGCACTTCTACGGCATAGCATGAGATCTCTTGACTGGTGGTGATAATAGAGGTATTATTTTCTCCCCTTAAGCAAAATGATGTGTTCCTAAAGTAATTCGCTGCAGTGCAAATTATAACTGCTCTTTTTGTCGTGACAGGGCTGTAATCATCTTGTGTCACTGGTCACCTCTCTAACGGCTTATTGGTTCTCAATGCTGTCAAGTGAAAGTAAAAGAAGAAAAAGAGGAGCATTTTTCTTTAGCTGGTGCCAAGGCTTTTGACGTTTACATATTGTATTCTCTATTGTATGTAGAAAATAAGTTGGTGATTATTGGAATTATTTTTATATCATAGAATAATTCGCTATTGAGTGGAACTTGAAAGCTGCTTGGAACATTAAAAAGCATTTATTGTAGGCTGATTTATCTATTATGCAGTTTCTGTGAAATTTTTTAGTGTCACGTCAAGTCTACATCATGTATCTACATAATTAACATAGATCAAGAAGAAAATGGAAAGGAGAAGTTGTTTTAAGTGAGATAGTTAAGCAGTTAAATGTTCATTGAATTGCAGTCTGAGACCTTGTGGGGGGCGAGGGAAGGGTATTAGGTTATAATAGATACAGGTAAAGAACTATTTTGGTGCATTTGTTTGGTTTTTTCATCAGCATCTCCCATGTGGGTCATGATTCCAGTACACAGTCTTGTAATCTCCTGCAGTGGCAATGATTCAGCTTAAAAATCAATAGGGCATGAGGTGTTTCAAGTTCTCATTATTGTAATGTGTCAACATCACTTCAGTGACCCCAGAGCCCTATGTTGGCTGATTTGTTCTCTGATTTATTGTGCAATCTTGTAGGGCAAACTATAATTTCACTTGCAACCAGAAACTCTACTTTTATGGTTTGTGCCCCAGTCTCCAGTCATTAGGATGTTCAGAGATAATCAATACCTGTGTTTGCTACTGAAGGTTGAATGAAGTTGTCAAGCAGCTAAATTACAAAGAATGCAAACAAAAGATCGTTGTTATGGCTGAGCAGACCAGGACATGTTTTTATTTAAATTTTCATTCTCTTTCAACAGATTTTTTTATTGCTTAGCACTGTCATAATTTATATTGCCCTATATGTCTAGAAGTTTCAGATCTTAAATTTTGTAGCTGTAATTACTTACTGTGCCACTTTATCTTTAGGTTATCTGTGTTCATTTATGATTCCATTATCTTCTCTATATCTGTCCAAATTTAATAACATCATGAACGAGAAACTAAGTATTTTAATTGCTCAAACATAATAAACTTATTGTGGCTTTAACGCATACAGGTAAAGCAGTGTTTTTAATTTTGCAGTCCTCTTCCACCCCTCCTAATTTTGATGTTCCTCTACATGATCAAAGTGCTGCAAGTGATAACAAGGTAGTCTGTATCAGTGTATCCTGGGCACTATCGTACGTATGGATGTATTTAGAATGTCTCAAATAAAACTGAGGTAGCTTAGCACAATCAAAAGCTCTTAGGACCTTCGCTGCATTGACGTGTACGTCTCTCATGCTCAACTGCTAATCAGAGCTTAATGCAACAATCTCAAAGCCAAATGTCTAAAAATTCACAGTCATACTCATTTTGCTTTAATTCTTCGTTTTTTATTAAATGGTTTTATGTCCAAGAGGTATCGATACATTTTGTGGGACTATTATTGTATTCTTACCTATTTAATAAACAAACCAACCAAACCAAAACAAACCAGTACATATAGTGTAAACAGTAATTATTACAGAGCAAGAATGTAACATTCTGGAAAATATGCTTCTTCAGCAGTTTCTTTCCAGCTTGTATTAGTGGTTCCTTGACCATTATAAAGCTGCATGACAAAGTACATTTGGCAATAGTTTCCTGCATTTAACTTAAAGAAATATGAAAGCCTGTAAGATAAATAAATGCACTACTGAATAAGAGAAGTGCAGGGTTTCTGAGGTAAATCTAGTATTATTGTATATTTTGAAATGGAGCTCAAGATCACGACTCTAATGACTCCTTCGAGGATGTCAGTTCTATCCTGGCTGCTTGAGCTACTCATTGCTGTGGGAGCCATTTGTGGTATGGTTGCTCTGGTCTTACACCTTCCCAAGCTAGACACTGTTGGCTCTACTAGCGAAAGAATCGATGGGTACCTGGTCCACCCCAGGGTGTCAGTTCTTGCTTGGAGGATATTATTTAATGAATCTCACCCACATTTAGTCTCCATCAAATTGTAATCCTTGAAGGCCTGCAGCAGAAACACATGTGTTCCTGTACCTGGACATGACTTTTTGGATTCAGTCTGAATACTAAAGCCTGTTAGCAGATTCTCAATTCAGTGGAAAATACCCAGCGTCTGGAAATGCACAAAGGAGGAGGAAGCAGACCATCTGTATTTTTTGTGTTTCTTGAAAAACTGATGACTGGGCAGTATTTTTCCAGTGTACATAATAGATTTAATGTTTGCCTCCTTCTGAAATACTTACTTCTAGAACTTTCAACTTAACAATTTAGAGCTCACAGCTTACCTAATGAGAAAGCATCAGGCAGCGTAGAAATGTTTGTGAGCCTTAAAGTAAATAAATCTGAAATTGGGCAGTTTTTAAAAGTTGTATGAAACAATAACATCCATGTTCACCACCAAATCTAATACAAATAAGAGAATGTTCAGAATTGGAAACAAAATAGGAAAAACTAATGTCTCAAATTCACAGTCAGAAATTTTCAAAGTAATTTTCATAGTTGTTTAATAGAAATTTTGCAGTTAGATTAACCAGTGCTTATTATTTTATTGAGGGGATTAGAAATTTAATAATTCTCAATAATCTTCATTTTTTTGGTCCTCTGTTTTCTCACCCAAGCCATCAGTTTTAATTACAGTCTCTGAAACTCATTTTTTCTTAAACTGTGTCCATGTAACCTGGGGGCATGCTACAAAAATAGTTAACACTTTTTAAAAGCTCTCTTGCAAAATCATGAATTTGTAGGTGATATTATTATTATTCAGTAGATTATTATTATTCAGTCTCTCTAAGGAAAGGTTGACATCGTTAGTGAACGTAGTGCATGTACAAATTCGCACGTGTGCTTCTCAAATACTGAAAAATAGGCAATCTTGACTACAGTAGGAAATTGTGCACGGATTTCAGCTGCTTCCTGAAAGTCAGTATTAGTAGTCCTAGTTCACTGTGAAAAGAGGGGTTTTTTAATATGAAGGTGTCTCATAATCATTTACTAAGCTGATCTATTTAAAGACTTTTCCATGAAATTAAATTAATTGTCATGGGGTTGAAGTTAACATCTATGGCCTTATATATCGCAAAAAGATACGGGTCTTTTCTGCATGAGAATTTGACCTATATAACAGAATAATCTGACATAATGCAGAGAAGGGAGACGAGGGAGAAGGTGGGCTGTAGCAAACCTTTCAAGTGTTGCACTAGGCCATGAAAATCTGTGGACCTGTGGGAAGGTAGATAACCTGTGCAAATTAATTTGTCTACTGCGCATCCTGTGATGTATAATTCATTTTACATTGTTAGTGTCCCCCATTCTGGAGGCCAGGACTGTTTTAAAGTATCTCATCTAAGCTGCTCATATATCCCTTGAAATGCTGATTTAAAAATAAAATACCATAAATACATGGAAAACTTGCAAGAAGGTTCTCCTCACTGCTTTTATTTTTTGAAAAACTTACCCATCCTCAGTATAGTTTTTAATGTTTGAAGAAAAAAATCCTTTGAAATTCAGCGTTTTATTTTTTCCCCTTTTGCTGAATACATATTGCACCTGACCCAGAGATTTCTAGAGCATACAAAATATCAGAGAGTTGGTTATTTTAGCTCCCTCTGAATACTTGTGGAAAGTAGAGACAAATGTTGCATTGCTACCGAGATCCCCCTCTGCTTTTTCCCACCTGTCAGTCAAGTATCAAGGAGTATACACCAAGTATAAGGAGCATCGCATAAATTCTGTACGGGGTAACCTTGTTGACTGGCTTAAGTCACGTGAGGATAAGCTTTTGGCTTTGGTGGTCATTGACAGCTGTCACAAGATGGTTGAGGAACGGTGCTTCTCAACTAGTAACGGGGTTTACAAAATTAATAAGGCCTGATTGAATGATGTCATGCTAAACCCTTAATCAGGCACTGTACTTGCCTGTAATGTGCAAGTTAGGAAGTGAAACCCACAGATAACTAATGGAAATCGCAATTGCGGCAGAAAGAAAATTGTCTGACATAGTTGTGTTACCCCTGTTGTGTCTGATGCTTGGCATCTGAGAGCACAGACAGCTGACGGATTGCCAAGTGTGGTGGTAATGTAAATGCAAGTGAGATGACTGAACACAGACCTAAGCAGTCACTGCTCCGTTTTTTAATTTATTTTTCATATTGTTGGGTCTGGTTTATCTATTTCTGAATTACAACCACTGCATAGCAGAAAACAGAAAAAATAAATTATTTTTCATCACCATTTGCTCAGTCATTTCAGATATATGTACACTGCCGTGATACTTGGTAACATGTTAAGTGGTTTTGGTACAAGAAGCATGATTATTTCATATTCCATAGCAAAGCAGACTTTATCTTAATTTGATTAGTGTATTCAAATAAAATGTACAACACGGTTCAGCAAAATTCTGGACAGTTTCATTAATTTAATGTATTTTCTTTTATTTGGAAGGTGCACTGAGATGGAAATTCCACTGGGAAGAGATTTTGAGTTGTAGGTATTTCCACTGAGTTATGGAAGGCAGGTAGTCAGACCACGTTCTGCTAGAATTTTGTCATAATCTGCTGTAATTAGGTGAGGAAAATGGAGACTCCTGTATTGGACCCATGAGTATTAGTATTGTTGCTAGTGAGTTGTCCAAGCATAGTGTTAAGGAGCTCTGTAGGGGAAAAAAAAGGTGCTTTTTACTTTTTTTTTTTTTTTTAATTTTGAGACTTACTGTAATTCCAACTGGATATATTGTTTTCACTGTGCACGATTAAATACCTGCTGGTCCTGCCACTATAGGCAGCTGCAGCAATACCAGTATCCTTCGTAGTCACCTTTTGGGGGGGTTGTGAAGCTCAGTGTTTTCAAAGCACTTTGAAAAGTGCTCTCTTAAAAAGATATTATGTGTGTGTAAAATACTGCTGTTCCTGCTGAAGCTTGGACAAACTATAAACCTCTGTGGCTGTAGAAAATTACTGAGTGCTGCATAAGCTGTTCAAGTGCTGCTTTACCAAATCAAAGATACTGTGCTCAAGCACTATAAAAAAAGAGAACTCCCACTGTGAGAGACAGCTTGCTACAATGGCATTCAATTCAAGGTCATACATAACGTCAGTCATGGTAGGGAAAAAAGCCAAATTAAGCATTTTTAGCAGTGAAAATATATTGTGAAATAACATTACAAGTGTGAAGGTACTGGAAAGGGAAACAGTAAAATCCGTGTTGCAGAACAGTTGTATAAGCAATGTTACAGAAATGGGTATCAATACACTAAGTCACTTACATTCTGTGTATCACTAACTGAAAACACTTTTCGTATGTGATCTTACTTTTGCATGGCTTTGCAGCATCTCACCTTTGTGATTACAGCGCTTATCTAGACAGGAAATTTTTTTATAAATTGTTGTGAAATTAATGGGGAGGTGATTAGCAATCACAGCACTGATTCAATGATGTGTGGGGGTTTGCTTTTTTCTTGGGGCAACCAACATTTGGAATTTTTGGCAGACAAGGTTTACATGTATGAGATTTCTTAAATAAGACTCACCAAGCTGTATACCAAAATACTCTATGTATGTAGCAATTATATTTATTCTGTATTGATTCTTTAACAGTACAATTGATACAATTTGAAATTGTAAATGGTATCTCCTTTGCCTACTACTGAGGAAGAGTTTGCATCTGAAGAAAAAAAAAGAATTGAGATAATTTTGTCATCATCATTGGATATCAAAGCCTGAATTCTTATGATATTATACTATTATATCTTATTCTTATATGATATTAAGTAGTAAATATCATTTAATGATTTTCAGCACAATGTAATGTTGATCAAGGGGTATGCGTGGTAAAATTGCTACTTTTTATTGTATAAAATCTTGATAAATGTACCAGCAAAGAATTACATGCCATTTTGACCTCCTGCCATTAAGCAGAGATTAGAAAGGTGCCTGATTATGATGTGCCTGTCAGTCAGCATAGACTTGTTGTATAGTTTCAGGTCTGATTTCATGATAATTTTAATTTCATACTCAACAATACTGTTTGTTACTAGAGTAGCCTGAAGCCCACCAAGCAGCACAGGAGGGTAGGAACCCTTCTCTCCAAGGAACTGAGCTCATGACTCAGGCTCATGATGTGAGTTGACACTTGTCAATATATATACTCTGTGACTTCTGTCCAGGTTCAGTTTCTTTGCCTGTAAGTATATGACCTGGTGCTATTCTGAGCTACTTTCTTTTTGTTGGTTCCTTTCAGAGAGTTTTAAGTCAAACCATGTTGTCTTCTAGTGAAACAGATGGAGATGCGCAGATAATACCACCACAGGCCACGTGGGTACCAGTTCGAGGTATTTCAGAATGGTACCCAGAAGGGTATCTCCTGTGGAGAAGATTGATCCTTGGGTACTGCTTGTTTGGATGTTTTTTCTGCCCACTCTTGAACTCTTAAACTCTTCTCGTTTATAAGTATGTTAAAGTAAATTAATGAGGTGAAATTTAGGCAGATTTTGTTATTTTCCTCTTTCTCTGGGTTGTGATATTATCATAAATAATGAAATTGTGGTTTGTTTACAGTAATTGTGTTCAATAAAAGTGGAATCTGGAAGCATTACGAAGTTTAGCAGAGGGACATATGTTTCAGGGTGGGAACTGAAATTTTCCTTTTTGACGGGTTTCCTTGAAACTAGATTCACACTGGCATCCAAATTTTCCTAGAAAAGAGAATGCCAGAATGCTGCAATCAGGGCTTGTGCTCGTTTTGAGCACTTCAGTAAATTGGCAGAGAAGGAAAGGCAGGTAGCCTGGAGGTGCATCTCTTGCCAGGCAGTGAACTACATGGTAGTGCTGCAGGACCAGACTGAGCATGAACGGGGCTTCTAATCTTGACAATCCCACATACTCAGTGTAAGTACTAATCTAAACTTGAGATTCACCTTTGTAATATTACAGTTGTTTTGCCATAATATGCTCTGCGCTGACCTATCTGTGGTGGCCAGATATCTATAGCAAATGTAGAGCTGTCTCTGAGATAAGAAAGAAAGATTTTTAGTTTCTTCTTGCTATACCCTAATTCCTGGTTGCCTGTCATTAGTTACTCTTGAACTTCTTTTAGTCACTTGTATACCTTCCCATTGACTGAGCTCTGAATTAACTTTTCCTGCTCCTGCATGTCTTAATTCTCTCTTGTGCACTTAACATCAGAAGAAACACCTCCTTCTTTCTCTTCCACCCAATGTTCCCATCACCTCCTGGAGTTAATAGCATTAAATTCTAATATTAACTTTCAATGTGCAGTTTTGGAGCCCTGAAACATCACCTGCTCTGCATGAAGGAATAGGTTTTGTGGTGAGGTTTGAATGTGGTATATTTTCAACGGAATTCACAGGGTTTGAAATCTATTGCACTTTAAGAGGTATTTTACGTCTCCAGGAGTGAAGTGCTGCTTTCATTGAAGGTTTTCACTCTGGGATGTCCATGTGCTCTTTTTTCCATCGTGCTTACAGTGTCAGTTATATATCTCAAGATACAAAAAACTGGGCAACAAATTTTTTTAAAAAAATCTTGACTTGGAAAACAGGCACCAATACGGAAAATCACATGGTTACACAGTGAAGGCATTTGTAACGCTGTTGAACAAACACACTGGTTACTTGTTTGAATCCCTTGCAGGAAGTATCCTAATAGAACTGAAGTGTTAGTTGGAAACAATGGTCTGATAGGAGAGGATTCAGGGGTGCAATGTGGGAAAAACAAGAACCAATGCAGCTCTGTAGTTTCTATCTTTTCCTGTGTAGCACGAGGTATGTGAGTTGTCTTTTCTCTCAAAATTTCTAGACAATTATATTTCAAAAGTACATAATGTGCAGATGCTTAAATGTTTCATGTGGCACCGTTCTGCCTCAGCAGGTACTTATTGTTCTTTTGGCACTGTTCTCATGAACATGTGATGCCTTTAAAATACTATGGTAAGCAGGAGTCTTGGATATAAAATACTACTGTTGTTGAAGTATCATTTCTGATTCGCTTGTTTGAAACGCAGAAACATATGGCCAGCTACAGGAATGGATAAATAGATACAAATGAAAATGTGTCATTTTGGCCAGAACTCACATAACAGAAAAGATGAAGGCGAAAGCTAATATATTTTCATTATAATACTGCTATTGATAAATTCACATATATAAATCATTGTTGAAAAAGCAGGTTATTTCAGGGGATGCATACATTAACAACTGTGATATTAAATGTGTGAAACACGTGAATCTAACCAGCCAGGTCCCGTTTAAACAGTTATGTCTTCCTTTCCAAGACCTGCAAAGCTTCTTGTCTCAGTTTCTATATCACAGATAAATTCAGCAGATTAAAACTATGAACAAATAGTTAAACACATTTACCACAGGCCTACCATATTTGGACAGCCACTAGAAATGGAATTGAGATGTCTTGGATTATTTTGTCACTTTAAGGCTTGATTATAAATACTGATTATCTTTCAGAAATTGTATCTTGAATTTCTGATGGAAGCTAGGGGATGAATATACAGGCTACTGGGTAAGACTGCATTATCCAAGAGGTAAGGTTTCTAGCATTAGACAGAAAATTTTGAGTTCTTTCCCAATGTGGATGACTTTGCCCATGTACTTTCCCCTATTATGGCTAATTATATCAATATATAATCTCTTATAAATAGCCTCACATCAGAAGATCACCATGCTATTTTATTTTGCAGGTAATTTCTAATCTAGGTGCTCCAACTTGTCAGGATTGAACAAGCACTGACACTATAAGATACTGCTTCCACCTATTCCAAGTCCTCCCCAAATAAGTCTAGAAGAATCCTTTCCAATATGTAACACCATTCATTTATTTCAGAGACAACTAAAAGGAAAACTAGGAAAAACAATTCTGAGTAAAGAGAAGAGTGAAGTGTCTCTAGTGTTGGTTTTTTCTACATAAATAGGAGTTTCACATTTCATTAAGGTAAATTATATAGCAAAGAGGTCTCTGATTACTTTTGGTTTAGCAGGTCTTTAAGAGGAAACATTATTTCATTTACAGTCATATTATCTCTTTTTTCTCCCTTCCTAAAAAAAAATAGAAAAAAATGACCTATTTTCTCAGTCTTTAGAAATGTGAAGACATTGTTATTGTGTTCCTCTGTTCTACCCTGTTGCTTTCAACTTCCTATTTAATAAGATACAGGACATCCCTCATAAATTCCGTATCATCAGTGTAATGTTGCTTTGATGATATATTGCATGTTAAGTTGGTATTGGTATGAAAGGACAGCGTGGGGCTCAGGAGAGATTTTTATTTTTTGTTTATTTTTGCTTTAAGTGTTGTAAATTTAATTATATTTAGTGACTGAGAAAGTTGATAATTTAAAAACTTGCCATTTGTTCAGGATCTCCAGGATGCTTGACACATTCTTCTGTTGATACATTGACAAGATTATGTATCTTAGAATCATCTGCAAAATCAATAAATGACACCAAAAGTAGGAATTTGCATAGTATAGATGTTTTTTTGGTTGTGGAAGATTAAAGTTGTTATTAAAATGATTTAGTTGAATTTAACTCATTGGCCTGGTTCTCACCTCCTTTCCAGATAGGGTCTCACCACTGTCCCCTAGACGATGGCTAAGAGATTGAAGAAATAAGGCTGACTTCCCACCCAGACTGTAAATACCCAGCTGTGTTTTCCATCTGCTTTAGGCAAGTAGTTCTGTTTGATTCACTTCAGGTTTATCAGGGTTCCTGATAAAGACACAGGCACCTGCACTAGCTATTTGCCACATCTGCACAGTGAGACACTAACAATTCACTTGGCTATTATGGGTTTTTCTTCCCATTCTTCCACTGCCACTTTTCCAGAGGGCAAAAAGTCCTTCTGTGATAGTGTTTGTCATCATCTCTGCATAGCTCTGAATCAAACATGGTATTTCAGTGAGTAATTACTAATGCTTTTTGTTTGGATGATTCAGATATATGTTAGACATAGTAAGAGAGAATCTTCCCATGTAAATCTCAACAAAAAACAAGTATTTGATCAGAAGACCAATAGTGACCCAAAGGAGCCAAACATCAGCTCTCTTCTTGTTGTCCTCCTTGACTCATGTTGGTTTGGAACCAGAGCTGTCCTGGATACCATATTGCACAGTTCTGTATCTCTTGATGTTAAAATCTGTAGAGAGCTTTTGATCTGATAGTTTGAACGATAGGTGTTCTGCCCTTTGGCTATGGGCATTCTGCAGCTGAAGAGTTCTCTTCCCTCTCCCCCTTCTACCCGGGATTAGATCTCAATGTCCTCTCTGCAGTTGAAGAACCAATTATTTTGACAGCACCCCTCTCTTTCCTCAGGCTTGCCCCTCGGGGGGACAAGAGTGAATCTGTGAGGAAAACAAAAGATCCATTTCTGGAACAGACTATACCTAGTAATCAGTTATCGCGCCCCATTTCATGTGATGTTGAATAAAAGGGTAAACCGTAAGACTTTAACCATATAAACCCACTTACAGCTGATAGTGGGTATAATGAGTTGGAAGCTCATTTCAAACTCATGAAATTATTTTAAGTAGCTTTTCACTTCATTTTCCTGGAGGTATTTATATATCCGCTGTCATTCTGGTGGCTGCCTGCCTTGAGAGCAATGTAGTTATGCTGT
Organism: Grus americana; assembly: GCF_028858705.1. Taxonomy (NCBI): domain Eukaryota; kingdom Metazoa; phylum Chordata; class Aves; order Gruiformes; family Gruidae; genus Grus; species Grus americana. The sequence goes on from NC_072866.1 coordinate 4,079,790, forward strand.
TATCACTTTCCCTTCCATGAGGATCTCAACAGCAATAATGACCCTGGGCACAAAATGTAACGTAGACACCTCCAACCTCCTTTTTGTTGCAACAGCAACTTACATGATTTTTTTTAATTTTTAAATATATATAAAATCCTCTCTAAATACATATATCATTCTATATTGTATATATGAACCTGTATTGTATAATATATTTATTACCCTCTAAAAGCGCTCTCACAATTGTATTGTTCATCTCTAATACAACTTCTGCTGTCTCTTCTTGCCCATCTTGATATTTCTATGCTTTTCTTGGTAGTCTTTGTACTCCTTCCACACAAGCAAATTCCATCTTTTTTTCTTCCTTTCTTATATGCTAGTTCTTTCTTCAAGTTGCTCTCTTTTTGCAGCGTAGTACAGAACAATCAAACCACCAAACTTCGTACTTTTTGAAGTAGGGGTGTTTGAACATTTGAAAACCCACAAAAGAAAGACTGATCAGTAGTTCTGGCATTCTTCAAAATTGCCCTTTCATTTGAAAGGAATAGAGAAGCTATGGGTGGGCAAATGGAAAGTTGTAGTGTCTATTTAAGAATAATGAGGCTGTGAACGGAGGCAAGAAGCGTACGGTAATGGTTAGATGTGGTGAAGGCAAATGCGTCCACTTAAAGGAAAAAAATGTGCTTTAAGTACAGTCTTATATTTGATAATCAGGCCGCAATTCATATGCATCCGTGGGATTCTCAGGAAACCCGGAGGTCTGAGCCATCTGCTCTTTGGATGTGAAGTTCTGGTAGGCACCAACCTGGGCTGAGTGAGTTGCACTAAACCTGAATATGCCAACTGAAGTTTGGAATTCATGCTTTTGTCCTGCAATCCACTTGCTGCTTCCTGTTCAGTGCTTCTGATCAGCATGTTAAGTGCTTCTATTATTTTTCCACTAGAAGCAAGTGATGTTAATGGAGTGCGAGTAGCCTGATGGCATCCCTGGAAGAGTTTTCAGTAGATGGTAAACTGAAATCCATGCATGGAGTACTGGCTATACAGAGCATTAAAATGGGCTTTATCGGAAGCTCACAAAAGATTTTAAGTGAATGTATTAATCAGCTATGCATTGCAGATTTTGCTTAAGTCTTGTTCTTTCTCAAGACACTATAGTGTGTATAATGTGATTGTTTTTCCTAGAGTCTTAGGAAAGCTATCACACATACTTAATACTAAAATGTAATGAGCTGCATTCTTCATTCTAATTGGTGAAGCATGTGCATTCTTAACGGCTGATAATTGTTTTCGGCGCAATGCATCCCTAACTCGAAAAGCCACTTCTGCCCAGCCTCAGTGCCTTTCTTCTTCAACAATCAGTAGCAGTAGTAGTCTGGGGGATTTATAATAGCAATAGCACCTCCCAAACCAAACCTGATGGCTGTTAATAGCTATTACTTTTCCTTACAAAGTGTTTCTCTCCCCAGGCACCCTTTTGCCCCAGGGCAATTAGTTACCAAAGTAGTCGTTAACTATTGATAATGATCAGTTTGTCAGGGATTATTGTGCAATGATGCCATATTCTCTAGTAATTAGATAAACCCACGTTAATTGTAGATAGTGTCAAAGGCCCTTTCTTGAGGAGCAAGCAGGCTTGCCCTAAGCCAAACTGAGCAGCACCTTTGCAAAAGCAGAGTAAATGATGGAAGGAAATCAGAAGTATTTGTTATAGTGACATTTTCGGAAGTATTCAGGATTTGACAGGTCTATAATTTTCAGATAGCTGTCCTAAGACTCTAGGAAAAGAGAAATTAATCCAGTCACAGTTTTTCAAGAAAGCAGGGGTTCTTACTGGTTCTTTCTGACAGCCTTTCCTAGAATAACAGGAAAGAACAAACATGCATGCATACGGAGACATACAAATGTACACACCTCAAAACTGCTCATATTTGGGACAAAAAGACTTCACTGTACGTGCTTATGAAAAAATCTCAGATTTTTTTTTTTTTGCCAGTTTATGATGCATCGCCGAAGAGATGCATAACCTCTTCAGAGAGATGTGTATAGTTGTTGATGCTTAAGAACTGAAATTGTTATATCCGTATCAATTTTTACTGTCACAGACAGAAAGCTCGTTCACAGTAAATTAGTAAATTACATTGGGCCAAGTACTGCCTTCTTGTAACAGTCTGGGCAATCTGAATCCACAAAGAGGTTCAGGTCTGCTTGCACCTGCTTTTGAAACATGCTTTTTCTGTAGAACTGTGACTTTAAAGCAAAAAGGGTCAAGTATCTCACCATGGCACATGTTACATCATTTAAGGGAAACTGCAGTTGAGGACAGGGCTGGGGGAAAATGCAGAGTCTGCTGGGAGTCTCGTAGAGACTTCTGTACCATTTTGTGGTTCATGTGGATGTTCTTCAAGTACAAGGATGATGCCTATTAAGAAAAAAAAAAAAATCAAACATGGGTAAACGAAAGTCGGGAAGAAGTATGAATTCCAAGAGAAGCCCTCATTTAATTGCTCTGTATTTGTTCTTACCAGAAGGTTGTTAAGGACTTAAAATCATCACCTACCAAGCCATGACAATTATTTTTACCAATGTTCTGTGATTTGGATCTGTGTGTACAGCCAGCTATCACAAACGTTTACTTTACAGGCATACAAAATTCAAATACATTAACATGTAAGAGTCATTGTCTGCCATATAGGATTTATTCCTTTGAATCTTGTGCATCTTCTACAGAGAGATTACAATACCTCTCTGGGTTGTTATTTTCCCTCTAATTTATCATGAGTAGTTTGAAGATTTTTTAAAATTTTTTTCTGAATATCTATCATGGGAACCAAAGTAAAATCAAACAGGTTTCAAGCTGATTAGGTAATACAAGCAAGGAATATTTCTTTTCCCTACTCTTCTTTATGTTGTGTTTCGCTATGTTTTAAAGTTGACTCTTAATGATGAACTGTTGTCTTAGTTAATTTTAATATTAAATCTTTTCTTCCAATTAATAATAAAAAGTTTCATATATATATTTTTCACTTGTGTCTTCCAAAGCAGTAGCTGTTGCAATGCTACTTGTTAGAAGAACCAATAAGCTGGATCTCCGTTTTCTAGAAAAGTTAGCTCTAGCTATGTATGCAGAATTTGGAGATGGGACCAAACATTATTTTAAAAAGAAACAGAATATGAAGAATATGAGCTCTGATTCTGGAAGACTTGGTTTTCTAAAGTTATTAAAAAACCCAACCCAAACCAAACAAACGTGCAGAAACAGAAAACTCTTTATAAGGCAGTAGGGACTGAAGACCTAGCTTCCTTATTTTCAAATGAAATATAAATCAGGAATAACAGGAAACATGATAAAGTAGGGTAGAACTCAGCCCAGGCACCACAGGAGCTAGATAGCCATATTTCAATAATGATTTTTGAGTGTTTTGAGACATCTTTCGTGTATCTTTAATTTTAAGGCAGTGTCTCTCCTATTCCTTACTTATTATGATGAATCGGGGCTTTCAAAGCTTCATACTGGCAGAAAAATTGAGTAAGTATGGAACATGTTGGTCCAATGCTATTCATTCATTCCACCAAACCCTATGTTGTATTTTAGTATTTACTTAGTAATAATGTAAGTTTCTGAGCTTTCTGTCATGTAACAAATTTTATATTATTTGTAAGTATTTAAGTGGAGTGTCTGAAATTAATTTATTTAAACATCTGAGCTGCACGCATATAAAAAACCCCAAACCCCACAACAGATGGAAATCAAATGTATTTTCTACAAAGTGTCATAGTTAATAATTAAGTGTCATCTTTCTGAGAATTAAAACATCTTGTTATGGAAATTATTACTTAAATCTGTAATTTTACTGAATTCAGAGCACTTACATTATTATATTTAACATAGGACTAGCAATAAATGCTACCTTTCTTTAATAATTTAGGGTAATTATTTCCTTTGTCCGTAGTACTGCACTATTTTTTATCGTGGGTTCTTCAGGTAATTATCACAGTTTCTGTATGCATACAAAAAATGAAAAATTATCTTTCAAAGTAAAAATCTATTAAATAATGTCTATTTGTTGTTGAAGTGACAGTATCTTTTCAGAATGAGCAGGTGTTGTTTGAACTGTGTGGTCTGCCTCGTTCTGTAATGATGATGGTAAAAGGTGAAAAGTGCTAATAAAAATCACAAAGTTCTCAATCAATTTAAATGAATGTGAGAAAATGAAAACACATCACACCAGAGCTCTAATTTTTTAAAAGAAATTCAATGAAATGTTAAAGGAACTTGTGCTGTGAAAGGGAAATATTTCTGTCATTCACTGCAAGTTACATTTTGAGAGTGATTCATCTTTTAACAGATTCCCTTTTAGATTAATCTACAGAGCAAGAGCAGGTTAATGTGCATTTAAATACTTACACTATGTTGTAGAATTTATTAATTACTGCAGTCGTGTATTTTATTGAAAAAGAAAAATACTAGAAGATTATTTTTTTCTTAAATATAAATTATGAAATTATGTTAGTTTCTATTTCTCATATATTATGTGGTTCCAAGTATGCTATACAAGTTTCTTCTGACAAAGTGATTCTGCAGTAACTAAGCATGTGGCAGTCTCTTCACATCCCATTGAAATATGTTGATGGCAACCATGTCCGTAGAAAAATACAAAATGAATAAAGAACCAGGAAAATGACTGCACCCTGCTTAGGTGGGGAGGGCTGTGATTTAATGTGCTTACATGAAATTCTTCTTGGGCTCCGTTCAGTTTTAATGCTAATCTGTCATAAAATCCAAAGAGTTTTAGACTGTTTACAGCAGTATTTGCTATCAAGTAAAGTGGGTATTTTATTATAAATGAAAAATTATGTTAGCATACCATTGCAGTTGAGTTGTTGCCATGATAAATTTATGCAAGAATTCTTGCAGGCCATTTTAGAGTGGAACTCATCCTTTCAGCAGCAAACGGCTCAAAGTGATGTAGGGTTACTTGCATTACCTTGGGAAACGTAAGATGGGAAAAAGCTATCATGTTAACGTTTTAACAAGATAAAACCCCAAGTGCCCCCTGGTAATTTATTGGGATCCTTGCCTATGTTAACGCGCAGGTGGGGAATCGGACCAGGATGGCGGTCCAGCAGCTGAGTGGCCTGGTGCCAGCGTCTCCAGCTGGGTCAGGTCGGGTGCGACTCCCTCCTCCATTGTTTTCCTGAGTTCTCAGAAGCCGGGGGAGAGAGAGGGAGCGCCCACGGGCACTGCTTTGCCACCTCACTACACTACAATTGTCAGGCAAACCTGAATTTCATCCTCATCTCGAAACGGTAGCTTTAATTCAATGGATCTTGCCATATATTCTTGCATTAAATGCTGCTTTTAAAGTTTAAGGTCAGAAAGTGAGGAGAAAAGTGCTGGTCGTACAGAGCCAGTAAGAGTGTAATTGTGGAGAAAACCTTAAGGCATGCTAACTTTTAGGTATAAACTATAAATTCTTTATAGATCCCTGTCTTTGTCAGAATGTTTTCCATTGTGGAGTATTGTGCTCGTGTGCTGTCAATGCCTGTGTTATTGATTTCTGTCAGTGTGAACTGGATTCCCAGCAAGCCTCTTTGTCCTTGTCTTCGGCACCCTTTGGTAAAGTCCCTCTGGATTATTTGTTTCGTTTTGTTTTAAGAGCCATGTAATATCATTTTACATGTCAACTTCCTCATTCCCTCTTTTTTCACTCTGATATGAACTTTAAAAAGTGGTAATTTTAGGGAAAAAGTATATGTAAACACAAGTTGAACTGATATACCAAAGCATTTTAAAGGTTTGCTCTGGTGCTTTGTTCCATGATGTTGGCTCATGAACTTATTTCAAGGCACAGATAGGAAAAAGGAGCGTAGTGTTCACCTGCTACAAAATTAAAAGTGATTTCCCTATATGCCTGACCAGTATCAGTTCACATTTAGAAGGATCCAGAAAACACAGTTGTTGTTGGGTTTTTTTTAAATATTTATATTATAGTTATTTTATTACAAGTTTGTTGTAAATAATTATTGTAATGCGGAAAGATTAGATGGTAACTCTTCCTCATTTGACTTGAAATACCTGTGTCATGTTTGAGGAGATGTTTTTAAGCAGCACTTTCCTCTTGCTTGTTAAATGGTTGTGGAAACTTGTCCATGTTTGCAGATCATTATTGGTCAGTTTTACTGTAATAAGGAGCAGATTTCAGGGGGTCGTGATCTAATAGAGGTTTTGTGCATTTATTCTTTTTCTGTATTTTTGCATGTAAGTAATATACAATTGTCTTGCCTGTGGTTTCTGGAGGCAGCCTCCTGTAACCTGTATTGCCATACATTGTCAGGTATGACATCTATGACATCTGGCTGTATGTAAATCTGGTATAATAACCTCTGGCCATAATTTCCAGCCTGACTATCAAGTGTAGTCCCGAGCAGTGATTCATCATCACTTAACTCTGCTTTCGTAAAGACAACAGGCGCTTTGAAAGCTGTGCATGCGTACGGCACTGTCTTTTGTTCTTTGACTAGGTGATGCCCATGATCTTTACTCAAAAGTTACGTGTGTCATGTAATCTGGTCACAGAACATACGTGGCTGGTGCAAGATGTGGCCATATAGCAGCTGAGCTCTTCTTCCTTAGAAGCTCTCCTGACCCTTTTGCCCTCTGTGGTACAGAACAGCTGATGGTGATCATTATAAACATTAATTATGAACTGACTGGCAAGGGCATAATCAAAAAAGAGATAAATTAGAACAATGATCCTCCGTCTAGATTTTCAAAAACAACTGACAAAACTGTACCTTTAATTAATATGAGGGAATATAACAGGAAGAATTCAGTGTCAAGGGCTCTGACCGTTAAATTCTATACACACAATAAGCATTAAAATGCGATAGCTGAAAGACATGCGGACAAAAAGAAATCAGTAATCATGATGAGATAAACAAAAGTCTGCACTGAATTAATGTTTCAATAAAATGCCTAAGTAACATATGTCTCAACCTGGCTAGAGTCCTAAAGTGGAAGTAAAAGACTTTAATTACATGATTGATGGGTACTTCAGGAGAGAGCTCAGAATCCACAATGACTGCAAGGTCATGAGTGCTGCCTGGTAAAGGGGAAAGGGAACTACGGTGGGAGTGAAATACGAACTGACCAGAGGTGACAGAGAAGGCCATCTGCGCTGGGGAAGCAGTCACCAGCATGCAGGAGCTCTGCTCTAACTGGTGTTATTACCTAGTAAGAAAATTTAAGAGCTTCGTGGTTGGCTGTCTCACAAAAAATTATGCAAAATATCCAGTTGCTTCTTGCAGTGTTCAGGGACTATAAAATTTTCATGTCTTTTTGCTAGTAAACCACATTGGGAAACTAACAGAAAAGAACTTGTTCTAAAATAAGTAAAAACCCTACACTGTTGATTGGTGACTGTTGTTGACACTAAACTTTCCAAAACAGTTTATAATAATTAGAAATACATATAATGCTAAGCATTTTTGTTGAACCATTCTTGCCGTAGTTGCCAGTTTTTATGTCACAGCGGTAGCTTATGTATACGTAACTGCGCATTTCTGTTTAGGTATCCCTATCACATATTCTGAGGTTCTGATCCTACACATGAAACCATATGACAAAATTAATACAGCCAAATCCTGGTCATGTTCTCCTTGAGTGTACGTGAACTAGAATTTCATCTGTGATTCTGTGGTGGGTTGACCCTGGCTGGGTCTCAGCCAGACCCAATACAGATTCTCTGTAGGAATTGAGTTCAATCATGATCATCATCTCTTTTTTTAGCTGTGGTGCTGTAGCCTGTGCTGTCACATAGGCAAAGGATTTTTTTCTGTAAACTCTTTAGTTGATTGCAAGTTTATTTTTAATACTACTTTCCAGTAAGGTATTGATAGCAAAGCCTTTCTTTTTGTGCTTCTTAATTTTTAATATCTCAGTCTTTCTGTGGCTGTTAACTATGTAAGCTCTTTCTAGACATTGCTGTCCCATTCGGTTTTCTTCTGTGATAGTCTTTGTCGCACTACTTGATGTGGAAAGAAGAAAATACTGTACTTTTCAAAATATTTTTATTCTGTGTCTTGCGGCAGGTCATTGAATATTTGCTGTTAGGAAAAAATTAAATGTCTGAGGCAAATTTACAGAATCTAGGTTAAATAATGATTACTTGTCCCAGTTTAAATTGTGTCCCAGATCTGAACATTATGGTATATAGTCAAATCATATAAATTAATGGTGAATCTGTTTCATAGCTGATTTTTTATTTCCCCTGAGATAATACCCTATTAAATTATTTTGATCTTCTACAGTTTAATGTTCTTCTGTCTGTGTTTTTAGAAATCTCTGTTGTTTCCTATGGCTATGGGCAAAAAGCAGGTAGAAATGTTACTTTGCTTAGGAGAGATACAGGTTTTCCGAATAATTTTGAGTAGTTTGAAATATTTAAAAGTTCATGGCAGCATAATATAGCTTATGAAGTAGGATTGGGAAATTGGAAAAGTTGCTTTCTGGGTCACCACTTCAAAAACACCTACATGCAAAAATAACTTATATTTTCTACAGTTGTTATCACTGTTATTCTCAAATAAAGGCTGAGATAAAAATGGGCCAAGGAGCCAAGCTGCCTTCTTGCCATTCGGTGTAATTCATCTAACTCAGCTATGGGAAGTATTGTCAGTGCAGTGTGTACCTAGTCTACAATATCAATTTGCATGACTCTTATAAGCTTACATAAATAATGTATTGCCAAATAAAAGCACCCCTGCTCTGGAAAACATGACATCAATTTTAGTAATTTTCTGTATGTCAAGTATAATGCATTTTGTTAGGATAACCTTAACTAATATTTTTATTTTAATGAAACGGGTTGATAGAAATTTCCCGGAAAGACCTTTACGGTTAAGGCCATAAAGGTACTCAGTATCACTGTGTTGTTGAACCAGTTTGTAACATACTACATCCCATTTAGCTACACGTAAAGCAATAATATTCTAAGTAACTGGGGATGCGGACAAAGGGAGGAAATAAGGTGGTGAAAGGGAGAGGTGAAAAGAAGCAAGAGGAGTCATATGAGACTGTAAAGTCGTCTTGTTTGTGTTCTGAACAAGCAGCAGGGGAAAGAGAGCTGGAAGATTCTCTGAACCTTAAAAGCTGCTGAGAGCGCAAGTGGCTTTAGAAGAGTTGAGCCGCTGCCTCTGGGTGCCATGTGGTTCCCCAAGCAAGTACCACGACAATACTCTCTCGGCACCCAGTCTTGGATCAGTCACGTTACACTCCATGACCAGAATTCAGATGACATACGTCTTCCCATTTTCCAGAAAGCTCTGTAACTAGGTGTTTAGTAAGCATAGAGTCTCAAGCTTCTTTGTAGAGATATATTTCAATGTATTTGATGCACTAGTGACAGTAATAGAACAATTATATTGTAATTGATGGTCTGATGTCATAATGAAATTAATTGCAATTACATTTATACACTTGTGCATTTTGAGCAACACTCAAATAGTCCCTTTAAATAAGCTTTGTTTGTAGAAGAGGTGTGCCACTCATTGCAGTGTTTTGGAAGGAACTAATGTGTTTGGAATACTGTAACTATAACAGAAAAATAGTTCGAGTGCAGTGAATAAAAAAATGGCTTTTACAACACCTTTATGTTGATCTTTATATATTTGCTGTAGTAAATACAGGTTATATGGTCTTGTAGCTCATTCTTTTGTTACTAGAAAAAAAAAATTTAAAGATGAAATTTCATCCAAAATATAACTGCCATGCAAACCTGATAGAAAGATGAATCACAAAAACCTTGGTATGTTTGCTGAGGAGGGAGACACGACTTGTAAAATAGGGATTTCTGTTATCTTGGTCCTACTGAAAGTACTAATTCAGATTCATTTTATTGTAGACAGTCTAGTATGAGTTAATCTGCACAGAAAGCACTGACAATCATTCCACTCTATAGTCATTAAATAAAAGACAAGATGGTGGAATCAAAGGCAGGCATTGAGGTGACAGTGACCTACTTTGCTAAATCAGAGGAATGGACATAGAAAAACCGCTCTAAGATCCAACATTGCAGGAGCTAACCTTGAAAGTGCTGAAAATAACAGAGCTTGTAGGACTCTCAATCTCAAGTTTGTGACATTAGTGGAGTAGAAATTAAAAAGCTATGAATCACTATTAGAACAAGTTTATACATCATTTATTGTGATATATTTTAAAAGTGGAATGTCATCAGCAATCTGCATGTGAAAAACAATGACCCTGTGCACTGTTAAGCTGATTTAATAAACAGCAACCACTTCAACAAATTTGAACGCTCCTTGAGAAATACGTGGAGAATACTTGAGTAGAAGGACAATATGGGGTCAAAATGTGTTGTGCTGGGACTTCTGTTTTTTTGGTTTTGTTATTTTTTCCCATTGGTCTTGGGGAGGACTTTTTCAGATGCATTCACTGATACTGATGCATTCATTACAGCATCATTTTCCCTTTTATTGATTCTCATTATCTAAAAAATATTTTCTAAATTGTCAGTTAAGACGTGATTTTATATGTATCTATTTATTCAGAACAATATTGTGCCTAAACTAAGCTGCAGGTTGTAAGCTGCTGCAGTGTCATTGATACGAAGGGAACATGATCGATTAACACAAAGTGGAGCTTTCATCTGGTGTCTGTAATCTGCTTCTGAAACTATGGCAAATGTGGATCTTTTTGGTTTTAAGTTTTCACGTAGATCGGTTGGTATTTTTATGTTGGTTCAAGGTATGGTGGAGGAAAAGAGAAGATACTGCTTTTGGCTTAATAAGTAACTCACTGCATGTACTGCCTTTTATCTTTTTTCTTTGTAGTAAATAACAATGAAATCTAAATACCTAAAAAATAAAAAAATAAATTAGAACTAGTGGCAGAATTGAGCTCTCTGTGGTGAAGCTGCCTTATTGTTTGTACCTTAAAGATACATTTTCTTCAGAGTGTTTATTAGACCAGTGGAGGAAGAAATACATCGCAGTCGCCTCATTGTCTTCCTCCCAGCCAAACAGCTCTATCATAAGGAATGAGCTGTCACGCTGAAGAGGCATTTGAATTTTTGAAGCACCGATACACACAGATGTGAGAAATTAACAAGACCTGGTACACATGGACCATCCTGTCTAGTGCTGCAGCTGATGGTACTGTACTGCTTAGCAATAATTAATATTAATACTGAACTTGTAGAGGTTGCATACATGACTGAAATATTAGTGTCTTACAATCTGTTATTTGATTGGATTGTCTTGAGTCTCCATATATAACATGGTGTGGGTAGGATGGGAGTTGACTGAAGGTGGCTGAAAGTGGTCTTAATTTTCTTAGTACCCAAATGGGTGAGTACTGCTCCTTTTATCATATTTAGAACAAAGTGATGCTGTTGTCTGTAAGGAATACTTTTGGACCTTTGTCTGACACAGCAAAGTTTTCATAGGTGACAGTAGTAATAGCCATTGCTCTAATGGGTAGTCATTCTGAGTAGGAATTAAGCTGTTCTCTTCGCAGTAAAATTATCCAAGGGAAAATCCCAATAACAAAGCTGTTGCTTGGAGTTATTTGCCTTTCCACTGATTCAATTTCATTACACTCTTCCAGTGATACTGAACTTAAAATTTCTTTAGTCACTAGTTTTCACTAATAGCAATCCTTGGTGCTGATGGTTACATTATGTTGGTCTGGGGACATGATCCTCAACTCTTTTGCAAGTTTCTTTATCACATTTTTCTGCATTTTTTTTTCTTTCTTCTAAGTCATCTTGTATATATTTTAGTAAAATAGTACATCCTACTATAGCAGTTTCAGATAAGCCTTGTTTTTAGCACTCTGCATTCTGTGTAAAGCCTGTGGAACACTGGGCAGCGTTGGCATTTGGTACACTTCAGTTGCCAACTGTTACATCACTTGTAATCTTCTCTCTGCTTTCTTTTCCTCCCTGAATCTGTCCTCCCTTTATTTATGTTTCATCTGTGTGTTCCTTTTTATTGTGTATTTCAATTTAAAACTCTTTGCGACAAAATTATCCTTTTATCAGGAAGCTTTACAATGCTGTTTGCAACATATGCATTGTAGAGATTCTGTAGAATCGGTTAGACTCTTCATTTTCATTTTACTTTTTAGGCAGACAATAACAATCACAAATCAGTTGGGGAAACTCAGGAATAAACTCATGATATATCTGATTCTTAATGGATACCTGCAAAGCACATCTGTGGTTCATCACAACTAGTCTATGGCCATCTTCCTGGATGCTAAAAAAAAAAAAAAGAGAACATGCAAATATATTAGTTGTTATGCCATTTCTTTGAGGAAGTGAATGTTCAGGCTGATTTTGGAGACTGTACTTCTTTGAAGACAAAAGCCAACACAGTTGCCTTTAAAGCACTCTTCCAGGGAAGTATCCCGTATAGGGGACATTACAGCAGTTATTTCAGGTGTTCTCAGGCCAAAAGTGCTAGCTGATGCATTTGGACTGTATTAGGAGTGTGAAGGAGTCTGTCATAATGATACCAGCATGGCACCCTTTACGTTAGGCTCTATGTGCTTACCATTTTGATATTCTCTTCACAAATGCAAGCTGATGAGGAGAACTATTTTTCCTAAGAGGAAACTAGGTATGATCTTACTTGGGCTGTAGATGAGTCAATATCCTTAAGAGACTTTGGGTGCTCCTGACCTTGTGGTGCATTTGAACATAATACTCAGACCACAGGACTAGGAAATGAATTGTGCTGCGAAATTCAAGAAGAGATAATGTGAAAGGAAGCTTAGCGTGGAGACTGGATTGAAAGCTTAGTTTTCCTTATTCAGATTTTATGTTTGGCGGGATGAGTGCTAATTGCTTTGAGCCCTGTAGTGATTCGATAATATTTGAGACCAATAGGTGGAACAATCAAATATTGAACTGTGTTAGGTCATAGGTAAAACTTTGTTAGTTCATGTATTTACTTTTATCCACATAGCATTTATTTTAGGATTGCAAGGAGTATTTAGGATGAGCAGTGTATTCAGCTACCAAAAGGGGAGGAGGAGGGTTGTAATCCCAGGGGTGCACAGCAAAAAAGCAGGAGGGACAAGCTGCAACGCAGGGAATCCCAGCTGGGCTGGTGAGCTCAGGAACAGCTTGGAGAGGCTGGGGACTCTCCTTGGAGATCAACAGAAGTTCACTGGACACAGTGTGGAGCAAACCTGTTTCAACTTGGAAGTTAACCCTACTTTGAGCAGGAAGGTGGACTAGAGGCCTCAAGATGTTCCCTCCCACCTCAGTTACTCTGTGATTCCAACATTAGTTCCCTGGAGCAGTTGAATAATTGGGGGTGCTGTGGCATTCCAGTCTGGCTAATTGGGCAGACCTGATCAATCTGGGAAGGAATGCTGTCCTTCCAGTTAATCCAATCCTGAAGGGCAGTTCTTTTTCTTTTTTAAGGTAGCTTGTTTACCAGATTTTCTATTCCTACTCAGCTGTTCCAATGTATTTAGGAAAATCAAATCTCTTAAGTCAATTTTAATTCCATAATGCATTTAGAATAAGTACTATAAAATTCAATTGTCTTCAATAACAATATTTGTTTTGTTAGATCTTCAAGTAATTCGGCCTTTTTCCTTTTCTTTTTTTTTTTCTTTTTTGTAGCAGGTGGCTTTAGGAAACATTTGTTTCATTGTATTATCTAGAGAATGACCTTCAGTACTGGTCACATTTTGTTGTAGTGCACTTTTTTGTGCACTGCTTAAATAATGAATTGTAAATTAACATAGTTAAATGGAGTATGACTGCACAAATTTCTGTGCAAATTGTGAAACTTTGCCATGTGTTCTACAAGGACAACCTTTACCAGTTGTGGATATTTTTCTGTTTCTAAAAACCTTTCCAGAGGTATTCCAAATCTCTTACTTCCCAGAGCATTAAGCTATACAAACAAATAGTCCTTGTACTGTAGAGTGGTTGAAGAGGAATGTTTCAGGAGTTAATTGTTTTTCTAATCCACTGCTTTTAAAAGGTTTAAGGGAATAAAACACATGAGAAATTCTGGGCAGAACAATTTGTGTTTCAAAATACATAGGAAACAGTAAAAAAAGGGTACTGTGTTTTCCCTTTCTTTTTTGTGTTTATAACACAATAATTTTTATGGAATTCAGCCAGTATTAATACTAAATTACATTTCAGATATTTGGTAAGTTTGCAAAGCAGTTTAATATTTTTTTCCTTCAGAAGTATCAGAACATGTTTTTTATTTAGATTTGGCTGAAGTTATCTGTCATATGCAGATGATTATGCAATATCTGCCAGCATTCTACCCTAAGACAGTTATAGCAGATGGTCGAATGTGTTTCATGTGGCATTTGTTTAAATGCAACTATATCTAATTTTTCCTGTAATTATTAACACCATTTTACTTGTAAGGACTTGATCTGCATTGAATTAACTATTTCCAGACTATTCCTGCCAAATTTTGTATTGAAAAGATAGCATTTCAACCTTTATTTCTTGCAGGACAAATATGTTGCTTTAACAGTCTGAGCGCACATTGAAAATTTACAGTAAGAATGACAAATACTTTATTCAGTGCTGACTGTACTGCTGTACAAAGAAAATAAGGCTTGTTATTTAATTTGTGTGTCTCTCTCCAAGTGACGTCACTGAGACTCACTAAACTGACTCTTTGACTATTGTATCAGCAATCTGAGGTACATATGAAAAATATAAACAAAGTCAGTTAAAGATATTCATTTGCTTGAATAACCCCCCAAAATGGGGATATAGCCAGGCTTACCTGCACATCAGTGATGGAAGGCACTGATACAATGAGATCTCCCCTAGAGGCTGGATAATTTCACTGATTTATATGATGATTATTATGATGCATTACTTGTTAATTAAGCATCACGAGATCTCTATACAAGTATGTATAGTACACATACAAATTCACGCACACGTGTGTGTGTATATATATGCGTACATACAGACACGAATATATGCATGTAGCTAAATATTTTAGTAATTTGCTGGAGCAATAAATCCTCTTGAGTTCCAGTTCATGGACATCAGTTTTCTCAAGTGTGTTACTCTTACACATTTTTACATAAGGCTGTATTTTTAGTAATGTAACATAATCACAAAGCCCCAAACACCAAAAGGTGTTAAGCTTCTGTTTATCAGTGAAAATCTTCCCTAATCGTTTCAGCATCTCAGCTTCTATTTCTCTTTCTCCTAAACTAAGCTAAACTGTCCTCCCTCACTCTGTTGTCTACACCAGCTGCTCTTTCCTCCTCCCCGGCTCTGGTGCCCCAGTAGCGATCCACCTTCACAGCCTTCCCAGCTGGCTTGGTCAATTTTTGCCCAATTGCCTTATGCAAGACCAATCCCATTTTTCATGTGATTTGGCAAGAGGGTTCTACATGTACAGTAGAGTATTATGTTATTCTCCCTAGTCCCTGGCTCTTTACGTTTTTTGTTCGATACAATTTCTCCGGTATGCTTCATTGAGAGTATTTTTGGGTTCAAGCTGCTTTTTCTGCTGTGCCCTTCTGTAGACATATTGTAAAACATTGGATGATGTACACTGTGTTCAACCCTAATTTGTAACATTAGTGAACATGACATATATATAAAACTCAGTATCGTGGATAGTAAAGTCAGTCATGGGGTGCCTAATGAGCATAGCACTTTTGGTGTTGAAGGTTTATTTCTGAGAACCGTACTGTGGTTTTGCCTTGGCTATCATAGTGTGTAGTTTCTTATTTTTTATTTGACATAAAAAGTAATGATATGGTACTGTTATTAGCTACAGAATGAAGCACTTTTAGCACTCACTTTTTATTTTAAATCCAAATACTGTATTGATTTTGCAATAGGAAGATATGCAGGTCAGAAATGCAGTAAACAGTAAGTGATCAACAAAGCAGCATTGGTGCGAGATACAACAGAGAATGACAGAGTTCCAGTCAGAAATGATAGAAGGGAGGAGATCAAAGATGACAGTAAAAAGAGAAAGCAAGAATAAATATAAGTAAAATATCATTGAAAGGACATTCAGATACTGAGAGGATTTCTCCTGCATTCGCTGTTTTCTGTGGGGCATCATCCTATGCGTTTCAATGTCAGTGTTTTTCAGAGCGAGAACTGGAATGCTTGGCTCATATGTTAGCTTGCTTCCAACTAAAGTAATACGTCGCTATGTTTGCTTGCACCTCTTGCTAATGCACATAAGACAGCAGTTTTAGTTTAACATCCACACTCTGTACAAATTGAACTAACCCTTAAACCACTAATGCTAAACTAATAGTCTAGTCATAAGTCTCATGTAGCAGCAAAGGGAGAAAAGTGTTTAAATTGTCAGAGTGACATGAAGTGCAAACCAGCCTGCTATGTAACACTGGGTCATCCAGTATGAAATCAAACATCACGTGCAATGAACTGTGCCCCAGCATCCACCTGTTTAGAAGTACTAAAATTATATTAAAAATACTCTGACAGAAAAATAACATTTTTAGCATTTTTCTCCTGGTCAAAAGGACTTTTGAAAGATATTTTAGCTCTAGAATTTGAGAGACTGTAGACGAGTCCTCCATACCCCCATAACAAGCATCCAGTAGCCCTCATACAGTGACTCTTTACAAGAGGTGTATGTGAACTAGAACAGCACATGCTTACATGAGTACTTATAGAAGGTAATATATTAAAGCAAGTGTATTCACTGTCACTTAAATACTTTGGGTGTTTTATCCCAGCGGTAGGTTGTACTGGTGGTAATTCTTGCGCGCAAACCTGCCCCTTTGTTCAAAGTGGGCATGCAGTAACATCCACTGGCTCACGGCAGAATATTTTACAATACACGTCTGTCAAAGTCTTCCCTGAGTAAGGAGCACAACAAAATATATCAGAAATATATTTGGTTTTTTCTCCTATGTATTCATTTGGTAAGTTACTCTCTACTCAGCTTGCTTTTGTAGTAATACATCCAGTCTTGGAGACACACATTTTGTGGCAGTAAAACACTTTTTATCAAATGTATTTATTTTAGGCTAGGAGATAAGTTTTTCTTTCCACTCAGGCAATGACTTGGTTCTTGTGTACTTGCCATCTGGTTTTTCAGCTTAGAATTTTTATTTTCAAAATATGTTGCAGTACATAATTTGCACAGCATGTTGCACATTTATTTAAACCCCTTTACTTTAGGGGGTTTGGGCTTCCCGGTATTGTGTATAAGTTTGGAGGTTTTTTTCGTGACTGTAACATTCTGCACTTGTAAAAAATAGGAGTTATTAGATAAGATGGGATAGCAGCAAATACTGATATAACTGTAATTTAATGTAACAGGATTGATACAGTAGTAATTTGCATCCACCTGAGAATGAATTAGGATGTTGTGTGAACAGTAGTAATCTGAGGAATGGGGGCAAACTGCACCTCTGTTGGCAAGGGGTGGATGTTGCTCCCCAGTGGCTCACAGTTGCTTTTATTTTTTAATAAATCTACACATCAAATTTCTACTTTTAGATTGCAGGTGTTTAAAGACACTGTACTGTGCTACATACAGATGTTGGTCATAATCCAAAATACTATTGGAAAGTGGTAATAATGATGGAATCTCCATCAACTGATTTTTATTTTTTTAAAGATTTTAGAACTGATTTGTGATTACAGCTTTGTACCATTGTATCTCCAGCATTAGGTGAACTGATAGGATGCAGTGGTTGGGATGAGGGTAAAGAAGGGGTAACCTGTGCTCTTCAGGATGATACAAGCATTAAGGATGCTTTTTTTTCATGAAATATCCTTGCTGGTGGTCATGGCTGACTGTAACAAAGGACTTGCAAGTCCTTCTGATTACACCAGTCATTGAGCAGGGACGTTCTAGCACTGCTGAACAGGAGAGGGTCACCACTGCACTTTTGAACCACGTTGTTCCTGGCCTGTAGAAATGACTTTAACGCTCACGGGGGCTATCCTGAAGTATGCAGAGTCAAAAGGTCAAAAATGGGTAAGGCGTTAGAAGAGCCTAAAGAAAAGGCTAACTGTAATGTTTGAGTAGATTGCCAGGCATCTCTTTTCCTGTGTAGCAGAGATGTTCATTAATGCCAGGTAGCCATTACTGTGATAATATATTCCAACAGAAAATAAGAGCTGTTTTTCAATGATGGGCTCAAATATCTCTTTCCTAACCATTGCTCTTCTTCCACCTTTCCTGTACACAGCTTTTCCCTCTTCTCTAGGCCATCTGATCTTTTTATTTGGAAGAGCTGTAATAAATGTAGGTGTTAGCCCTTTCTGCTAACAGATAATCACAAAGTGTAGTGCGTAACTTGAAGTTCTGCATTAATTTTAAGGAATTGGTACCATTTGTTGTGGACACGGTCTTTTTAGCATATAGTGAATCAATCAAAACTGGCACAAGCCAGTCCTACCTCTAGGCACTTCTCTGTCAATTTGTTACCTCTTTGGCTTTTTGTAGGATCAGTTGCTGGGTTTTGGTTTTGTTTTTTTAAATTTAAGCCTAAAACATTCATGGTGATGTTGCAGACTCCTTGAGTCTTGGGAAGACTGGAGCTCTATTTCAGTTTATTCAAGAACTCACACAAGTTTCATACCACTCAATATCTTTATAATGCTACGTGTTTGCAGCTTTCCAATATCTGTGCATTCAGAAACACTTAAGGAGCTCTGCTCAAAGTAAATACTTGTAGGGAGCCAGCAGTTGTCTAGAGAGTGGATCTGCATAGTATTATTCTTCTGACCCTCCGGATGAGAGGTAATACTGTGTTGCGTTCTGCTTCTCTACCTTGTCCTCCTTGTGCGCTTAAGGGTAGGGCACAGTTCAGTCCTGCTTAATTGATGCGCTCTCTGTGGTCTACCTACGATGATGCTGTTACTGCTTGTTGTAACGGCTGCTGATTTGACTTCTTGTCCTGCTGGGTGCTCTGACTGTGCTTCAAGGCTTGTTACTGACTGAAGTAAACCTTCTGCAGTCCATGGAAGGCTTTTCTTCTTCCCCTTTTTTTCCCTCTTTTTTTTTGGCTTTTTTTCCCCTTCTCTTTTTTACTATCTAGCTTCAGTGATGTTAGAACATAGTGTTGTGGATACCTGTTATACTCATGTCAGTGTTTCAACCCTCATCAAAGATCCTGTGTGCCAAAACCAGATTCTGTACGCACAAAAAACCCCACCCAAATTCCCTGATGATGTTATGAAGAGCTCAGACACGTTTTCATTCTGGGAGGAGGAGAAGTGGGAAAGGAATGGGGGATGCTGTTAGAAGAGAGTCTCTTACTTCTTTTCCTCCAGCTTAAAACTGATCTTTTTGTCTGTACTGCCACTGCCACCTAGCTTCTGGGCCCTTTTTAGCTAGCTGCACTTGTTTTCTCTCAGCACTTTTCTGTCTACCTGCACAGTTTTTCCTAGTCTGTCAGGAAACAGAGTTAAATGGTTTATGCCTTAAAGAAACAGTGACTACACTGTAATTATATTTTTTCCCCTTGCATTTTGCTTCTATTGCACCTTTTATACCATTATTTCATCCTTAAGTGGTGGTTTATGTCAGATGAAGGAGAGTCATTTTTCTGAAAAATGAAGGCTCCCCTTAGTCATCACAAAGTCCTAGTCTCATTACTCCGTGTAAGGAAAGACCAACAAAAGCTTGGATGAGAAAGAGCTGTTCAATGACAGAGGCAAAACATAACTTCCAGTGTATTTGTCTTGGAGTAAAAGTAATGTATGCCCTCTATTGAACAAGTAACCTATTGATTACAGTGTAACCAATGTACTCTCAAATCTCTAGCATGGCTTTTTCGTTTAATGGATATAAATGTCTACAGCTTTTTTCATGTTGGTTTTGAGAAGCATTAAGGGTTACAGCCAGTGTAGCAAAGAACTGCTTAACAGTTTTGATATCTTCTGACTTTAAGAGCCACTTTGTCAACTTTACAGTTGTCTAAGGATACTGATTAATTTGCATTTAAATTATGTAATTTCAAGATAAACTGATTCATGTTTCATCTGTTTGAAAAAACTTTTGCAGTGGCTTTCTTCTACTGTCCGAAGAGCGATTACATAAAGAAATGTGCTACTGAATGCATTTATCAACTAGAGAAAAGCTTCTCCTTTATTTGAGTAGCTTTTCTAAGTGTTTCTGTTTCCTTTGCCTACTTTGTTTTATGTAAATTCGTGAACATCAGCAATATCAATTCTGACTTATTGCTGGGGAGAGTTCTTGAGAGATTAACACTATTACCCGTGCACATTAGTGAAAGGGCTGGGGATGCTGAATCTTGAACAAGGCAGCTGTTCCCAAAACATTCAATTGTTCTTATTAAATGAGCTAACAAAAAGAAATCGCTCAAAACAGTCAGAGCAGGTGTCTCATCTAGTCTCTGCATTGTTTGGTTTGACTTCTATCTACTTTCCTGTTAGTTTTTCAGTTACTACAGAATCATACTTATTAACATATGTATTTCCTACATATATATGTATATATACATATAAGTGTGTATATATACACACAAAAGAGAAGGAATCAAAATAAAAAAGGAAGGTTGTTGCGAGTACCTTTCAGATCCTTATATTACCAAAGAGAAGTGAAAAAGGTTAAACCGCCTTTGCAGGTGACCCTCTGTTACAAATAAAAAGGATTTAATTACTAAGACTTTTATATTAATGGTGAATAGACAACCTTTCGTCTAAAATATTAACTTTGCACTCAGGACAGAACTGTATCACAGTTTGCATTGCTTCTGCTGGTAGATTTAGTTGATTAAGAACATTCAGCTAATCTTTTTTGAATAAAAACATGTTTTCCTCCCAAAGAGTGCTTTATTCTGGTCCAATCTTTTTTTATCCCCTGAAGTTTCAGCAGCCTCTCTGTGTCCTCTCTTACCTGTTTGCTGCCTACTCGCGTCCCCCAAGAAAACTCTTTGCCAGATCTTAGCGTAGTAGGGTATCTGTTGAGGGTCACGGGCAGTTTTGTTTTCCAGCTTCTGGAGAATGATCAAAACAGATAAGTCAGTTTTATGTCATCCATATGCCTTCCTGCTTTTCACAATTCTTTTCTCTTTGTTTTAATTACCAGCAGCTCCAAAAGCGGGATTCATTTTACAAACATGCATAAAATTTGTTTTTTGCTGTTATGTTCCAGAAAGGACCGTTATCCATCCATGTTTAAAGTCCTCTGGAAGGTTAGAAGTCAGTGAGAGTTCATAGTTGTTCTGGCCACTGGCTCGTCCTCACAGAGGCTGAAGGGTCCTGCGTCTCTCTCCATTACGGTGATGTTTGTGGCTGCCTGAAGAGGAGTTCTTTGCTTTCTGCCATTCTTGACACTGGCTGCTAGTCAATGATTTCCTCCACTCTTTCAAGTAGTGCCTCCACATAACCACAGAGTAAGGGTATTCTTCAAGTTTGGAGTTTCTGTGTTTCCTCATTATCTCTGCCTAGGTTGTAAAGTTCTGCTTTTTAATCTTGTTTAGTTATCTGGATATTTTAAAACCAGTTTAATGTCATTCTCACCACCACAGAAAAGTAAGTCCAATTTTGATACAGTTTGATTAGATTATTTTTGGCTGCTTTCTGAACTCTAATGAAATGGAGGTTTAATTGGGTTGATATGGTGCCAAAATTAATGTTCTCTTTCTGCAACTTGCTTTTATTTACAAAATAAGAAGTTGGAACTTCCAGAAATTTGGTTTTATAGTATTGAAAGCTAATCAGCTCAGTTATGTGCTTGAGTGTATGTGGAAAGAGGAGCTGCATTATTAGATGTTTTGTCTATAACTGTAAAGCTAGAGTCCAAATATTCAGAAGAAATGCTTTATAAAAGCAGGTTACTTGATTAACTCACAGCTAGTAGACAGGGATTTGAGATGGGTTAAATAATTTGGAAATTCTAGTTAGTTAGTGAGATTTATGATAGAGCCACACACGTGTACATGAGACACCATACATGACAGAAAAAGCAAATTGAGGCTTGGTGTGTGTATAAATAGAAGGGTAAGGGCATGTGAAGGCTAGTGCGCTTGACCATGATGCCTTGATTTAGAATGAATGTACCCTATATTCAGTAACACGCTCTATGTGCTATACCTATCTATAAAAATTCATATACCATTCACATTAATGGCATTGTCCATTGTCACTACAGGGTGCCTAAAGCTTTCTCAGATGGTACATTGAGGTTTTGGTGAGAGACACTGCTTCGTTGCAGGATATTACTCCGATCCTCTTTCTCGCTGAATGAAATCCAGAAGACTCGGGTGTCAGTCTGGTGAAGAAACATGCTTGAGCAGCAACATTTGTCTCCCTGACATTTAAAAAAGACAGTTGTGATAGTGGCTCTGGGTTCAGTTCTCACTTTTATCCTGCACTTAAACTTCTGATTAAGGTCATGTAGGACACCTTGTCATCTTTGCACCACTTAGTGTGACTTCTGTCTGATGCTGAAGAATTTGCTAAGTTGTCTTGTAAGAATAATGTTCTGAGCAAAATAGATCTAAATGGATATATTGGGTAAAATAAATTCACCTGCAGTCCTGCAAAAAAGAACTGTAAATCTTCCCATGACCCTGTTCACTAAGGAGGTTTGTTTATAGCATTATATTAAAACAGGAACAGCAGAGAAAGCTATATAGATATTCAATAGTAATTTAAGAGGGAGAATTGCATGCCTTGTGGGATTACAGAATATGGAATTTTGTACTTCCAGGTCATTACTTTGAATTCAAATACACTCCTGGTAGTAATAAAAATTTGTTACCAGATGACAGCTCTTCAGTTGCATGTATGAAATGAGTCGAGGTTTTCTATCCAGCTGGTAATGGGCAGATGCCCGCTACGCAAAACCAGTGCCACAGCTGACACCATTAGATACGTTTATTGACAGTCTCAGTGGGGTGGTCAGCAGTTAAATACATAATAGCAGAGTCACCTTTTTGACCTTAGATTAGATTCTTCCAAGGTGTACAGCAGGAGGCTTTGTGCAGAGAAAAGTTTAGCAGTTAATGTATTTTCCTCCTTTATTTAGTATCGTTGAATGTTGCTTCAGTGAACAGTAAGTAAAAATTAAGGGCAACTTCCAAATTATTGCTCGGTGGCATAAATACCTTATTAGCGACTATGTGTTATTCCTTATTTTGTATGGGACCAAACAGCCTTTCAACAAGGGAAGCATCTGTAAGGAAGTGTATTTAATAAGTATTTTGGCAGAGGCTAGCATTAATTTTTCTCACTTTTTCTCTGGGGCTTACTATTGTTGACACCACTGAATAAGAAAGCTAATTTATTCTGGATGTGTAGGTGTTACAGAACATAACTGCTTTTGAAGAGATGATGTAGTACATTTAACATGTCTGATTTAAAGACAATTGTCCTTTGGTGTTTGTAGAAGTAAATTCTGTGACAAGTCCCTGTGACTGCTGTGTGACTCATTAAGTGGGAAGTTCTTCAGGAGCTCCCACAAAGTAGCTTTTCACTCATGAAACTAAATCATCTGTCTTGTGCTTTCTCTGAGGTTTGTTTTGCTCGCAGTGTGAGGGAGTTTTATGTGAAGCTCTTGCTATCACACTAATAAATGCAATAGGAAAATCAATTGCCTCATGGTTCCCGAGATACAGAGGCTGCCATGAAAGTCTTAATAAGTAGTATTACTGAGATAACACAACTATGATGGAAAATAAAGATGTGGATTTACAAAAGAACATATACATACCTGTATGTATATATGCACACCCAGTGCCGTAACCAAAGGATGTGGAAGAGGAGCAGTTCATAGTGATGAGAGGAGGACTCAGTATACTTACATCATGGTGCTGACCTGCAAAGCAACGTTCTGTCCTGCAGCTCTCGAGTGAACTCTTGACTTTCTTGAAGGTGGCCACCAGCCATTTCCCTGTGGCTCACCATCAGGCAGGGAGAGGGCAATGTGAATGTCAAGCCAAACAGTTTCATCTTGGTGATTGGAAATAATTCAGGTTACTGTTTATAAAATAGTGTGACTGGTTGTACTGGATATAACTGCTCCCTTTGGCTGGACGCATTATCAGTACAGGATATTTGCAGATACAGAGAAAAGAAGCCTATATAAAAAACCCTCCAATTATTTAGGAATTTAAAAGAGAAACAAGGGGGTTTTTTTGCTGTCATGATCTTGATGTTCATCTTGAAGTGTATTATACTTTTTTCTGTCTCAAATATTAAATACGCTTCAGAGAAGCCAGTCTGTACTTCTGTCACTCTTATAGTATATGATCTAGATTATATGCAGCATTTTTAACAAATGGAATAATTTGTAAATAATTATGAAAATCAGTTTACAAGCACAACATAGGATATTAATTGCCCTGAAGGCAAAAAGGTTAGCTACAAATTCCAGCGCTATGTGTTTTTGTTATTTTTATTTGGAGTTTTTGGTATTGTTATGAGAAGTTTTAGAAAGAGATGCTGATAGATTTTTAGCATTGGAACTAGTGGGAGCTAATAAAATGACTTGGCATGGAGTAGCAATCTTAATGCTGATGAACATGGCAAACATGCACTCCTTCCACTTGGGGACAGTTGACACAGATGGCAGAACTGATCTTACCATGTGCTATATGTCTTATTAGTTGCCATGCCAATTAATATAAACTCCAAAGTTTGCTTCTTTGTTCCACTATTGCAGACAGTCTGTCTTGTGTATGTTTGCTGTAAAGTATCAGACTTCTGTATTTATTTTATGGGAATTGTGGCTTCTCTCCTTCTCTCCTTTTCTCCCCCTATCTTTAACTCTCCCCCTCTGCCATCCCGCCCCTGTATTGATACTATCCTAGATGTTTTTAAACTGTGATGAAGAGCAAGTGTACATGAAGCAAGAAGTTATTTAAACTTACTCAAAAGAAATGCATTCTGTTTGTGGAGCAGGCTTCTCCCCAGCAAAACCAGAATTTTAAATCTAGACTTGCGCATGTGTCTTACTATTTTTAAAGATGATCAAATCCTATCCATTTCTGGGGTGGCTTAGCCTCCAAGCAGAGAATAATTGAAGTGACATTCTAGAAACAAGAAAAGTGTAGTAAAAGTGAATTGTAATCCAAATCCTCTGTCTGGTGGGAGAGAGCTTAAGAAGGGTTATGGTTGGGGGCTTGAAATTTGAGTGGGCTGCCTCTCGGGGCTACTAAGGAGTCAGAAAAGCCCTGGAACAGTGACAATTAAATTCATGTTTTTCTAAAAGATTTCATGTCCTAAAACCTTTGCAAGTCACGTATATGATGAAAAACCCACGGGGAGTAAGGAAGGCTGTAATAGCCCCTAGCATCAGTTCAGAGTAGGGAATACGTATAGATTTCACCTTCTAACTTACACATTTCATCTGTGTAAATGTCTGGTGTTTCGGGTTTCAGTGGTAAATTCACTATTAGTAAAAGTTATGTTTTTAACGATTACAAGCATATCTATTCAATCTATGATGCAGCTGGAATTGCAGCATGAAAAATTACCGTCTCACAAGGAAATTATTGTAAAATGTTATTCCTTCCCTGCAAGCACGATATAAACACACTAATTACTAAAAGTGTTTTTGTCATTTGTGTTGAATGGCTGTTCTTCAAGTATTTAAAGGTTTTAGCAAAAATATTAGGGAAAACCCCCAAACTTTACCAAAATAGTCTTATCACAGCTTTGTTCCCAACACTTTGTATTTCACTTTTTCATGCCAGCTTTCACATCATCAGACTGGTGTAATTGTGAATTATAAAAAAATGCATAATAATTCTTTGACCCACTTTTTCATCATTCTTTTCTATTACAGGAGTTGACAGGTATAAATCTCAGTATCTTTGAATTACAAAATTTGCACAAGCTAATCAATAGCCCATTTCTTTTTACCTGCTTTTGATATTTTTGTGAATGTATCCTTGTTTTCATAGAATCATAGAACAGTTTGGGTTGGAAGGGACCTTAAAGATCATCTAGTTCCAACCCCCCTGCTGTGGGCAGGGACACCCTCCACTAGACCACGTTGCCCAAAGCCTCGTCAGGCTTTACCCCATTCAGCTGTCTAGCACTTGCATTAG